>NC_091498.1:18966188-19316188 GCF_947461875.1 Haliaeetus albicilla | reverse complement strand
CCAATAATGGTTAGATCATCTTTAATTCTAGCACCTGAAGTTATACAAGGGTTTGCTTAATAATCAAGTTTCAAAGAACTGTTGGACACATTCAGTAAGGTGACAACTGTGCAATACCACTCAGTATTTCAATATCAGGGACCATACTCTTGAATTGTTTAAACACAATCCACAGAACTCAAAATTAAACAACCATCCACAGTTTAACTAAACAATCAGTTAAAAGTCTTACAGTTTAATAATTCACATAATGGTCAGTCTTTAGTAAGGGATACTGAAATTCATTAAAACACAACACTAGATTTTACTCTATGGGTGTGCTGGGCTGGCACATAGTTGGCCATTCTTGGGTATAACCGGAAGAGTAAGGAGAAGTTTACCACAGTTTGGCAAATCCCACATTTTGTCAGTTAAAAGTGAACTGTGAGAATTAAATACTCATCTTTACATATACACAAGTTATGCTGTGAAAGCATATTTGCTTACAAACATATAAAAATACTTGTTAACTAGTTTGATAAGAAAATAATGTATAAAAGTATATAGCAAAAACATTTAATCATCTCTGACAATGGAAAGATCAAATTCATTTTTATATCACATGAAACAAAAACAGCTACAATTTTAGTTTTCCTTAATCCCTTACCCAGAAATACAAAGGAAGACACAATTTGTTTCCAAACAAATGATGTGAAATTTCTTAATAAGCTGAAATGCCTCAATCCAGAATGAGCTCAGGTATTTGGCCATATCCTAATAGTAGTAGTAATCATCCTGTAGCTGTTCTGGATTCATAAAATAAATACAGTAGACTGTTTTGGCCACTGAAATAAAACTGCAGCATAAATGACAGATGAAAATTTTTGCTGACAATGAAATTCAGTGTAGGTTTCTTAAGGCTAGCTGAATACTCAAGTCTAATTTAACTGAGGGCAAAAAAAGCCAATCCACCCCTTTTTTTAAAAGTATTCTTTATACTTCAATATAGGTCTTTGTAATAGCTAATGAAATGTCAGAAGTAAAAATAAATTAATTCACAAGAGACAACTTAAGCACAACTTCAACACCTTGTCCTACACGGTTTTGTTTCATCTCCTTTGCGAATAAAACTCCACAAGGTGCAAGCTCTTAAGGGAGAGAAGGAAGGAACTGTGGTATTAAAGAAGCAGCCTTAGTGTTTTGTTTTGAAGTCTGCCCCAGAATGACTGAGTCTTCTTCAAGAACTATTCTGCCAGCTTCTTGGACTAAGGCTATTCTGGTGACCACTTTTAGGACATGCACATATAAGGCTAGACCAATACCAGAAGTGATGTAAAATGATGGATAGAAAAAAAAATAATCTGGCAGCTGATAGCTTGGTTCTTGGGATTCTCAGAAAATAACACAATGGCAGCCTTTCTTGTCTTTTTCTTTCCGTGTTGGCTCTGGTGAAGGAGGGCACTCTTGTTCTTGAAATTTCCTGGAAATAGATATTTCAAATTAAATTCATAGAATCATTTTCAGTTAAATAAAAGTAAATATTGTATTTAAAGTTACAGTTTTTACACTTCTGTAGAGGATGGACTGACTTTTGACACTCTACTGATTAAGTGAGTGGTAAGAGGGGTTTTGGGTTTGCTTTTTTTTTTTTTTTTTAAAAGAAACACCATTTTTTACGGAAGGCCAATTTCAGATTTAGTCTATCAGGCATACTTACTGGGTGACCAATAAAATCTGAGACATTAAGGTGAAGAAATTCTTTCAAATACATACTACATTCGTGTAAATATTTTTCCTAATACACAGGAATATTTTATAATGGAGAACATTGGTCAAAGTTTACAGGTAACAGCAGGCAGAATTTTCTTAGTGATTTCCCACTACATTTCAATACATTTGCTGTAGCTATCCATTAATTTAGGGACATTAATGACCTGGTCTCAAGTTATCATACCTTATAACTCTGACAAGTTCATGAAAAGCTTGGTCTACATTCAATCTGATTTTTGCCGAGGCTTCCATGTATGTTACTTTAAGTTGCCGTGCTAGCTGCTGACCTTCCTCTTGCGTCACCTGTAACAGATACCAATCATTAAGTTCAAGGCTTCTAGCAGGCATGTTCGTATCGGTAGACGCTGCGTATACATGTTAAGGATCTATTTTCCTCAAACAATAATGCTTATTTGGCCACAGAAGAGTTTCCACACTGTCCACACAATATGACTGGGAAACAAACCCATGTAATGCATCTTTTCAAACGCAAGTGAAGACTTTTTTTAAAAAAGTTTCTGCAGTAGACAAAGACTGATCCTCCAAGGAATTTCCCTCACTGCAGCTGCTTCCACTTCAGTTCTGCATAACAAGACCAAGTTTTCCTTCACAGGCATGCAAGAGTCCCTCACTCCTCCCTCCTCAAAGCAAGTGCTTCAGTCAGCCTCTGATGGATTACTAACACAACTGTGAATACTATTGCTAGATTCACCTTCTCCCTGTGCCAGCTAAATCTAGAGAAAAAAAAATCGGATTACTAGTTTTAAAACAAGAACTGATGTTTAGCTTCTGAATCTTTATAAAAGTAATTAAAAAAATCTGTTTATGACACAGCAAAATATTAATACAGCCAGTTTTAAACATAGCTTAAATTACAAGAGATCTAAGAATCCATGAAGCCCTCAGGCTATCCAGAGGCGTTAAAGAAAGCCTGTCTACCTCTTGACTCCTTCAGACAGAGGAAAGGGAGATGAAGAAGAAATAATGAGCATCGTAAAGAGATGGCATAAAATTTGAAGTCATGAAGCAGAAGGCAGGAAGCTAGTGGACCATTATAGAAAGGAGTAAGTCAGTCACAGGGCAAAACCAAAGGAGATCACTGCATAGTTTTGGATGAAGTAGAAAGCAGCGAGGTCAGACAACAGAAGGCCACCCTGAGCAGTGCGAGGCATGCAAGGCTTCGACGGGAAGGTCGCCCACAGGGCCAGGGAGGAAAGGGCAGCTTCCAGCGATAAGAGGAAGTACAACAGATTTTGCCGAGACAATGGCTCGTGGAAGAAATGTCAGAGATTACACTGCTTTCACAGAAAAACCTTAAACCAGCATGTAGAGGACTGATACGATGAGAACAAAAAAGTATGAGTGTTTATTTTTAATTTAGTTTTGAAGAGGCACTCAGATATTCACTTAGATTAAGAAGCTATACAGAAATGGAAATAGATGGGAATAGAAAAGCATCATTGGCAGCATTCACCACAGCGCAAGATACAGAAGTACTTTTTAGCTTGCAAAATACTTTCTTAACAGCTACACATATGGTTTGAGCGCCTTCGTGCACAGCATCTCAACGCTTTTGATCCCTCTGTCCTTACCACCCTCACTGGTATTTTATATTCATAATCATGCTGAATTGAGGGCTGCTCCCACTAAACCCTCATGAAGCTCTACAAGGAACCCCAGCACCTTGTGCCGTTAGCTGTACTAACTCAGGATGTATCTGGTGATCTCAAACGCTCATGGAAACTCTACATTTATTTCAGTGTTATTACCATCAGCTGAAGCCAAAAACCACCCTCAAAACCAACCCAACCCCAAGATCAACTACTGGAGCTGCACTTTTAACTGCAGGGCACAAAGTGAGAATGACTGAGATCCTTCAACCCTCCACTGCAGCCTGAAAACTGAATGATATTCAAGATTCTTGCTCCACTAGCTAACAAATCCACTTCCACCTTCCTCTCTAGCCCCAGATGTTGAAATATCCTTATTCCAAAGCTTATGAAGGCTGCACTGGGAGAAACATTTGTAGCTGTTTTCTGGCACATCAGTGACATTGCAGAATCCCCCAAAATTTCCATCAGGGCTTCCAGAACCTTCTGTGCACCTCTGCCTCCTTCACCAGACAAAAGTAAGTTAAAAGTATGGATATGGCAGTTTTTGCAAAACCAAACCCCTTTACTTTTCTTCATCCCTCCATAGTCTACTGTAGCCCCAGAAAGTGAGAGGCTAAAGTCTAATAAAAATAAATAATTGGAAAGAATGTATAGTCCTGAAGACAAACTGAACCCAGTCTTTAAACATATGTGGTTACTACTTTCTTCATTACTGTTACCTAAAGCACATTAGAGGTACAAGTCAAACAAATACCGCAATAAAGTCAAGCTACACTTCCACAATATTCTGCATTATTAGGGGCAACATTAAAGTCCTTATTGTATTTACTAGAATATCTGTGGTTGCTTAATTCCAAAATAATCTCTTTGTCTGTCTTACAAGTATATTGTCAAGTAGCTTGTGATCAACTTTAGTGACCTCAAAGTCAGTTTAAAAAAAAAAAATTTGGTTTCGGGCACACTACAGAAGCATTTGCAGTGCCCAAGCTGTAAATTAGAGGCCAGAACATACCAGTTCCATTTTCAAAGCTGAGGGAAATGTAGTAAGTACAAACATAGAAATGCTTGAAAAGATATGAATTTACATCTTTTTATTTTCCCTTCTCACGTACGACAACCCTGTGTCATGACAGGCTTTTCAGTATGTGTGATGGGAGAGCTTA
Organism: Haliaeetus albicilla; assembly: GCF_947461875.1. NCBI lineage: Eukaryota > Metazoa > Chordata > Aves > Accipitriformes > Accipitridae > Haliaeetus > Haliaeetus albicilla. Next base: position 19,311,663 of record NC_091498.1, on the reverse strand, counting down.
AGTGTCAACAGCAAAATAAAAACTAAATTCTTTTTCTTCAAAGAACACTGTATTTTATTTCAACAGAAGTAGAGAACCACAGATTTTCGTAACTGTGTGCATACATGTGTGTGTGTTGGTTCTGCAGTCAAAGTCTCTTAAGTTTTGGTAAGCTTAAGGCTGAATACAAATGGGAATCACAATGCTTATCCTTTATTATAGGATATTTTGCTGTTTGTTTTTGGGTATCATTCATTCATGCTGTTCAGATATTTGGTAAAAGTTTCTCTAAACACCATTACAGAAGATGCAAGTGAGCAAGTCAAACATGGAAAAGCTTATTCCGCAGCTCCCTAAGTTAACAGTCTTCTTACTGAAAGAGTTTCCCTTTGAGTATCTGTGCAAGAATCCTGTGAACATATCGCACGTGGTCCTCCCTCTTCACTACTGTAGCTGAGAACCATCAGAAATATACTAATTTCTGAAGTTTCTGTTTTTTCCTCCACCTAAAGCAACTCTACGAGGCTGCCTAACCTAACACTGCATCTGTATTTTGCCTGGACGCTTATGCAAGACCAAGGGCCACATTGTACCTGCATCAGCAGGTAACAGTTTCCTCAGGTTTGAGAGGAATCCGCTTCTACCTCCTTGTGGTCACCCTACAGTGCTCCCTGCGCAGAAACATTGCCCGTTCCTGCCGAGAGCTCCATCACTCCTGAAGAGTGCATCTGTCATCCTGATTTTCTGCCTCAGCAGCCCACCCAAAAGTGCCACTTGTTCATGCTTACAGTGGGCTACCACAATGCTTTTCTGAAGGGGTCGTTCACTGTCCACTAACTCTATTTTGTCCGCATTCCCATATAAAAGGTCACTTTGGTGCACACAAACTGTGGTTATGAAGCACTGACACATATTCAAACAGACTGACTTGCTGTGTTTGAATACTGCATCAGATGCCTGATTGCTAGTTATCTATAAAGCTCAAAGTCAGGCAAGCCATGGGAAGACCTGAAGGTACAATGCACCTGTGAGAACAGAGGCATCACTATATATGGCCATAAAAATCTACCACCTCAAGAAGCTACTGTCACACTTTCATACCAGGTCACAATAGTTAAGAGAAAGGCCAAAAGGAAATGTTAATGAATTTGGGTAGGCCACCACCGAGGCCCCTGTATCCATCCACCCCCTGGAATAAGCCATCTCAGGCCAAGTAATTTGTGAAGCAGTGAGTCTGCAAAACCAACATATTAACTGCTTGTTTGCTAGCATCTAGGCTGATGCCGATCAAGGTCAAAGCAGGAGGCTGCTTGCCTGGGATCATCAGCTTTGCTCATCATCTACCTATGCATAAACTGAAGTCACTTGGACCTCTCTTTAAAACCTTGCTTTAAAGGTATCTAGCAGCACAGATGATCTTAGCACTAGGTCATTGTATTAGTCCAGTCATGATGCAAAAGCAAAAACTAGCATTTAATAAAACCCAAGCACTTTCCTGTTGCAACTTGGATTTTCCTTGAAACCCTGCCATCTGGGGAATGATCAGACTTGACCCAGTTTAAGCTAGCAGTTATCTACAAAAAGTCATACATATCCTGCACTGACAAGTCTACTCCTCCATCAGTAGTGGTTATTACTAAAACATCTGGTGCTCTACTGAATTGTCTTACTGTAAAAACATCCAGTGTTGAGTTGTACGGAATTAACCCATTTAAGAGAAAGACTGCTACGCAGCATTTATTTTAAGGAAAGAGCAATGAGAGATGGTGCTTTAATTTTGGTTTCACAGTCACCAATTTGTGACTGGGGAAGCTGGAAACACTGGTAACTTTATTCCTTATCATACAAGGACATTCTAAAGACTAACACTTACTCATCCTCTAACAACTCATTTTTCTTTGTCAACCTAACCTGTGGATATTGAGGACTTTGTCTCCCATACCACAAAGGATACAAAGTTACAAGAAGTCTGCTAAACTTCATTCAGCTATACAATTATTACCATAGCACATTACTGTTTCAAACTTCCTCTTTCACCTCTCTTCTTCCAAAAACACCTGTGAGCTGACCGATAGTATATTACAGCCACCACTATTTTAGACTACACCTTTAGAATGCCCCAACACCATCAAGATCATACTATCATCTGTGCGCTTCTGCTGTACAACTCGGTTGATTTTTTCTTGAGAAACATTTGCCACCACACAAAGACTATTAGTTATGCATAATTTGCTTCCAAATTTATGGTATCACAATGATAGTACTCTACTGCGTTCAACTACAAAACACGGTTACTTGCATAAAGATGGGGTCAGACCCTTGAGATATCCAAAACTTTTGTACATGTTTAACTCTTTTGGGCTCCAGGAAGATTTGTGTGTTAATTCTATTCAGTATCATTTGCCAATCAAAACACACACTAAATTAACTGAGTTTTATGCTCTCAGAGGTAGCATGTGTTCTCTATTATTTCACTAGTTCGCCTCCTGCCTTTCAGAAAGAGGTGGCAGATGTCTAGTACAAGTAGTTTTGCTCTAAAAACTCACACCCAGCTTCCTGAATTTCTAAAAATGCTACTTAAATCCTGAGGCTCAAAAACGTACATTTGTAATTAAACAAGTTAGGAAAGTAAGCTGACTTCCTGTAGAACTGCCAGATAAGCGGAAGGAGTGAGTGTGACACTCTAGCCTGGCCGATGAGGTTTTCGGTGTAACCAAAGTGAGGCCTGACACACCAGCAGACTGGCAATGCAAAAAATGAAGAGAACTAGCACTTCTCACATTTTGCCTACAAGTTAGAGCCTGGGGACACCCCACGCTTCCCACTCACCCCAGCACTCCTAACCAAGGGGAGGGAGTACTCTCACCTTTGCCCCCAGACCTCCCGTCGCAGCTGCCTGTGCAGCAAACCTGTAGCCAGAGCAGGACGACCCTGCTTGTCAGGCTGAAGTTTTTCCATACGTGGAGAGGCACGGGGGTAGGACTAGTTTTCAGCCAGATAAGCAAGCCGGTCCAGCTCGCTGGGTGCCTGCACGGAGAGTTCGCGTGACGGAGCAGAAACAACCCCACCAGAAACAACCCCACCGATGAAGTGGAGACTCTGGCTGCTTTTCACCCCCAGCTGATAACATCTAACTGCTTGCTGCTGCCAAAAGGCGAGGTCTCACTTTCTTCCCCCCACCCCAACTCCTCCCTGCCCTGCTCCCAGCCACAGGCCCACGCCTTCTCATGCTTTGAGCACTGGCACTCAAGTCTTTCTGCAAGCTGATTTAACTCACACAGGTCCCAGAAAGCCATTCCAGCTCATCTGTTTTCCTCCCCGTCTAGAGAGATGATTCAACTCAGAAAGTGCTTCAAGTGAGAGCTGGGGCCAGCAAAGGAAAGAGCAGGAACGTAAAATCAAGGGGGATCTAAGCCTCTCCCTTCTGGGGACTGATTATGTCAGCTCAGCATCCCCAAACAATTCCTTCAGACTGACTTAAGGCTAACTGAAACAAACCATGTGCAGGGGAAGGGGCAGGGAAGAGTTAAGAACACACAAGTAGCTGTTCCAGCAATCCTGGAAGTGCTTTTTCAGTTACAGCCGTCTAAGCCCCAAGTTATGATGGAAGTCACAAATCCACCACTTTCCATGTAAACTGTGTGAGTGACAGCACCAAACGTTATGCGCCTCAGCACCTTATCAATTAAGGCAATGAATGTAGCCATAAAAAGCAAAAGGAGCTTTTGGGGACATATGCTCTTATTTGTGTTCAGATATAAGCAGCAAAACTGTGAAGTTAAGCAATTTGAAAACAGCTACTTTGAGCTCAAACATGTACCAGCCCATCATCACCTGAAAAATCAGCTAGGAATCAGGTGCAGAGGGACTGGCAGGAGAACAGGGGACAGGCACCTCTTTCTACCATTAAGGGAGAAACAGATGCAGCATCATAACATTAGGAAGGTGGAGGACAGAGACCAAAGTTCAGAACTGTCTCTAGAAATGGATCTACAGGATTACAAACTACATTTGCAGGTATCCTCTGAGAACTCGGGTGACAGCAATGATGTTACTTCCCTCCCAAAGCATCTGGATGTTTGTCCTTCAGCAATTAGTTTGCAGAACAGTTCAGTTTCACCTACATGATCTCCATGCCAACATTTGTGTGTGAGATAAAGTACATTGTGTTCCAGGACCTACAAGGCTATATTCAGGAATTTTGATGGGGGCATGACGGTAACTGAAGAGTAAAAGAGTTTCACTTCTGTCTCAGGGGTAGGCTGATAGTTCTTGTGCACATGTGAGCACACAAAGCTACCTCTGATGACTTCGTGAGCTACTTCTGTGAAAACTTCTTTCAAGACAGTATCTTTCTGCATAGGTTTTAATTTTATCGTGATCTTTCTACACAGGTTCTGGGGTAAAGAGGCTGTGACAATCAAGGAAGCATACTCAACAGGGACTTTTTTGTACTGAAGGTTTTATGTTGTATTCGAGAAACTCCTTCAACAACAACATACTAACCCACTAAACTCTTTATTTGTTTTGAACCTAATTTCTTCTTGTTCCAGCCACTGTTTTTTGACAGAGAAAAGATTTTATTTAGCAAAGAACAAAACCTATGTAAGCACTTGTGGACAGAAAATTAAGTCAGGTCCTGGGACACAAATCTGAGAATATCTTGTTTAAAGCTGTGTTTTCCTTGTGAAACTCTTAAAATAACCATGGCAATTTTAGTAATATTTAGTTTACTCTCAGATAAAAATCAATCATGTGTTTGCTACCAAGCTTTAAGGGTCATCTTACTGTCTCAGGAGAAAATAGTAAACTTATTTCAGAAGCTGCTGAAGAAGAAAACAAGTTTGATGCCTGTTCCTTTCCTGCTGATGTAGTAAGATTATTTTCATTTCAGCTCAATTTGATTCATGAAAAATCAAGAGTAAACAGGGAAAACAAATTTAAATCTTCAAATCATTCTAAACCAAATCTTTTAAGCTCTCTTACAACTAGAGGCGAGGTTGACATCTACTAGTTTTAAAACTTTAAGGTACATAAACACGACAGTAATTGTGTTGCTGTACTTCCAACTTTTAAAGCTTTAAGTCACTTACGCAGAAGATGAGTGGCCAAACAGAAAACAGTGAACGGCTACTCATTTATACACAACGGCAGTGAACGGTAAAAGCAACAGCACTCAAGTCTCAGGATCGTTAGAGCTAGTGCTGGAATGCACTCTGCTTGGCACAGCGTGCTATGGTGAGTAACAGAACAGAGGAATTAGACACGTTCATGCCTGAGTAATCAAGTCATGACAGAAAACTCTCAAGTAGATGTGAATAGATTTGGTCTCAACATAACCCCACTGAGTCAGCCAGAACATGTGCTGTATGTGGAATGGCATCATGCTTCTAAGATTCTTCAAGTATAGAAACTAAGTGTAGTTGTGTTTCTTGCATTGGAATTAGTTAGCATGATATGATTTTTTTTTTTTCCCATTGTTTCTTGTTCCCACTCTATTTTGGGGAGGAAAACTGTAAACTTTCTTCTAGAAAGTGAGGAGTAACTAATAGCAAATGAATTACCTGTCTTTGGTGGTCCAGATCTGCTTTATTACCAACTAGAATCATAGGAAACTCATCGCGATCTTTCACTCTAAGAATTTGTCGCTGAAACTTATAGATTTCTTCAAAACTGTAAAAGAATAGAAGTAGAGTATCAGTGTACTAATTCATAGATTCTCAGGTTCTGTAGAAATTCAGAAATGATGAGTCACCTATTTGGACTTGCCCTGTCATGCCACACAAGCACAGCTGCAGGCACTCCAGAGTCCACCGTTACAGCATGACCAGTTAGAGAATCATTCAACACTCAAACTAAAAGAATCCTCAAGTTAGCAGTGTGCTATGCACTGGACTTAGGTGGGGCTGCAGGGTAAGAAAAACGCTTACCGTGTCTCAATCTAGAGGGACCCAGATGCCCATGTGTGGCAGAGAAGCAAGCAACCACAGTCCATTTTACAAATATTGACTTTGGAGTTCCACTCTGGCTAGAATATTCAAACTACAGTCTACAGACCCTGGTGATCAATTTCAGCTGGCAACCTCCACAGCTACTTCTAGGAATTTTGGGGGAAGCTATCAAAGCTGGAAAATTTTATTTCTTGAAGAACCAAAAAATGGCAAGGCTAAATGATCAGAAAGCTTTCCAGTTACCAAATAAGTTATACCAGGTATTGATGCTGTTCAGTAAGGAATATTCCAGCAGTGCTTAAGGGAAGGCGAGCAAAGCAGAAAGCTTCTCCAAGGACAGTATATTAAACAAGCTAATTCTGGCCTAAACAAGGATTTTTGGAGGAAAAAAAAAAAAGCACTGCTTTCAAGTAAACACTGTTAAAGCTACATCACTACATAAGGAGCTTCAGCATGGATGCTTGCAGACAATTATACATCCTTTGGAGCAGACTTGCCAAGCACCATGTTTAGTCCCAGGCATATGAAGCCATTTACACTCAGATTTGCAAACTAAAATTTAAAAGCAAGATGATCATCAGTGAGAAAGCTGCATTAAAAAAAATTATGTAGTCAGATATGACAGTGCCAATCCACCCGATCCATAGAAAGCAATTATGAGAAGGAAGGTGAATTAGAAGGAAGTGTGCCACTAAGCACAGCTGGACCTCCATTTAGATATGCTGGTTCGATACTCTGCTCAGAAGTCTGTAGCAACTGGAGGAAGTGTTGAAAGTTACCAAGTTGTGTAGATTTTGTCTTGGCTACAGAATTACTTTCTACCACACAAGGGACAGACAACCCTAGCAGTTACTTCATTGACAGGCAAGGTAAATGAAAACTCTGCTCTTCAGAAGTCTTTGAGGGACTTCAGAGAGGACAGCAATATACAAGTTTAATGTGTCAAGACTTGCTTAAAATCAAGGCAGACCCTTAGCCAGAAGAACCGAGAAAAACTTAAGATTTTTAGACAAACCAAGGAGTTCAGGTGACTACTTCAAAAAAAAAAATCTACAGTCCTCTGCAGCAAAAATATTTATGTTAACACAAGTGCTCAGTATGTCTGAAATTCACAGACCCAGATCTCTGACAGAAGTCTAAGAGTCTGTTCTGGACAGTACATCAAGAGAATTTATACATTTCGCTGCATTCTTAAGTGTAAGATACAGGTCCAACAGAAACATGATCATGCTCCATAGAATATTTATCTTAATTCTCATTACAGAGCTGTTCATAAGATAAGTAGCTTATTAGAGCCTAGACTAAATCTGTAAGGGGGGGGGGGTGGTGGTGGTGGAACAGACAAAATTTTGTCACTTGATTGCTCTTCTGTTGCAACTTGAAACAAGTGGAAGGACAGATCCCTGAGTATTTCTCCTTTATTAGTACATATCTGATAAGCTCAGTGGAAGAAGATCGCAGCCAAAATGCTAAGCGACTGCCTGTATATACACAGCAGTCTCCTACTCTTACAATGATCAGGAGCTACCTGACCAAGCTCCATGAGCTTCTAAGAAGGTATGTTTCATCTCAACTCTGCAGTCAATCAGTTATGCAGGTTCCAGTCAATTCCTGGGAGTAATCAGAGTAAGGACTGCCTGCAAAAGACTGCAGAGACATACCCTGAACTGGGTACACCTGTTCAGAAATCCAGAGCCAGGCACTCAGCGTTGATGACCACACAGCAAGGGGATCTTTCTAAGAAGTGATCAGACCGATGAACTGATAGCATGTTGCCCTTAGTTTAAATTTCTGTCACTTCCAGGAAACTAGTATTCTGGACTGTAATGAAGTGCTTGAATAGAGCTGTCATTTTTTTGTGTATACTTGCAAGTCATCTATTGCAAGAGACAGATACTTTCAGCAAGTGATTGGTTTAAAATAGGTTTTCATCAGGGCTGAAAGAGCATCACACCATAGAATCTAAGAGTGCACGCATACGTAATGTTTCTGTTTGAGATTGTTTCAATAAAGGATAAGTAGCAATTTAAGATTAATTACAACTTTCTTGTTTTAATAACTTGACATCAGGCTTACCTTCCTCTATCAGTGACTGAGAAAACAAGCAGAAAACCCTCCCCTGTCCTCATGTACTGTTCACGCATGGCTCCAAATTCTTCTTGTCCTGCTGTATCCAGAACTGAACATAAGCAAAACACCGATTACTATAGTTCATGTTCCTAGAGTATAGGCCAAGAAAAAAACAATCCTTCCTAACAGAATATTGTGAGAACCTCTCCTATATACTGTAATTAAGGAGAAATCACTTTTCACAGATACTACTGGATTTTTGCCAAGATTTCCAACAAGTTCTTGGACCGACTGAACAATTCAAGACCAACCAACCAAACTGAACAAGAAAGTATGGTGGACTTTTGCTAAGTCACAACCAGCTGAAACAGCTGGAAAATGCTTAGAGAGGACTTAGGGATGGGGGTTGGGAAGGTTGCTGGTTTGTCCTTAAAAAAATCACTGACAAGGGAGAACTGAAGCTTTTAAAGCAAAACATTTATATTGCACTTGGGAGAGGCAGCACACAACAGCCAAGCAATGTGTTTTTCATTCCACCATGTCACACAGGTAACTGCCAGGAGTTACATAAATTCTTCTAGTTCTGTAGTCACTAAGGCTTTGGGAATAATTCTTCAAAAAAACATCCAATTTACTTGAGACACACATAAATAAGGCATAAGCACTTCAAATCCTGGGTATCTCATTAATAAAACAAAGGTAGGCAGCTTTTATCAGCCACACACTTACATAAAAACCACATGCTGCACAGTTGTTTACCTGCATTATATTTTATGCATACAGATGCCAGCACTGGCACCAACAGCTGCAGGCTGTTAGTACTGTGCTTTAGCCGGGCTACTTACTGTCCAAGCGCGCAGCTCTTTCATCTATGACACACTGCTTGGTGTAGGAGTCTTCAATCGTTGGATCATAATCCGTAACAAAATAGGACTGCAGAAAATAAAACAAGTTTGTGTGTAAGACAAGCATATATAGGACACTCATCAAGCAAGATGCTAAAACTGTACGCTTAGCAGCTTAGGGAAGATGAGCAGGTTTTACCTGTATATAACCATTTGCCACTATCCAAAAAGATCACAGGTAACGGCTTTTCTATTCCTAGTAAACACTCGTAAATCGTAGAAATGACTAGAAGAGTCACTGAATTTACTGGATTCCTACAGAATTTCTAGCATTTTCTAGAGACTTCTCATAACTCCTGGAATTTCCCAGCAGGATTCCCTAGAAAGTTTTAGTCTCTAACAACTTTTAAGGTCTCCAGAAAGTGCTAAGTTTCTCTGAACTTCTGGTAGGGTTTAGAAGTTTTTTTGAATTCTCAAAAGTTTCCAGGATTTCTTGCCCTGTTCCCAGAGGCAGTAACTTCTAGGAAGTGCCAGGATTTTTTCAGCTTTCTGGAATTCTCTAGCAGTTTTATAATAATTTCTATAAACAGCTCCATGCTGCTGGCACTTAAGTTTGTAAGCTGTATAAAGTTTAGTGTGTCATCCTTGTTCCCAGCACTTCTCTCCCGGTTTTAGTGACTGTAAGCACACACACCCTCCCAAAAAGACAACTCCTGAAAGCAGAATAAGCTATGTGTCACCCATTGCCTAAGCCCAAGGCTCCACCAGATACTGCCAGTCTGTTATCACCAGAACTGCAAAGCAAAGCACAGTCTGGTACATCTGTCTAGAGACTGGGTGACCTGGTATCAAATACTGGGGTAACAATACTATCTGAAGACAACGAGTTCAGAGTTCAAAGGATGAATGTGTAGCTTGCATGCAGTCATAGCAATGTTGTTTTCACCCAAAACTAAAGCACTTCAGCATAACAAATCTGAACTCTGATCAAATTCATCCCCCCCGTGCTCAATGCAGCAGCCACCGGGGATGTGTACTACCCTGACCGTTCAGAAATCAAGCACATCAGGCATGTGTGCACCCAAATGAATACCACAGTAACTGAAGAAGTACTACTTGCATACATTACTCAGTTCTGTAAGCCAGTAAGGAAATAGGAATGCTTTAAAACTATATATTGGCTCCTAGGAAGGAAAAAAAAAAAAAAAAAAAAAAGGCAGGTATTGTTCTTGCATTAAGCAGGTATCACCAAAACCAGAGTGCATCTCCCTATTCATGTCAAAATTAATAGTTCTCACTGAAACATCTTTCCCATCACACAAATTCAAAGACACAAACAAGGTACTACTCTGTTCCTCTAAACTTACCAAAGTCAAGTTAACAGATGTCACGGTAGGGGAAAAAAAAGAAAAAAGAAATAACTGAAATTACAGCACTAGCCCACTAACTTTCTCCAGACACATCACTGTCAGTGCAGAATACAGTTAACTCTGTTCTTGCAGACAGTTTTATTAACGTGGTTGTACTTGTTCTTGTCCAGTTTCAGTCTGGAGTTGCCTACAGGGCTGGGTGCAGTACTCTGTCCTGGCTGCACCCAGCTGCCTCCCTCCCACCATTTGTGCACGTTCGCGCTGGGTTTCTGGTTTAACAGCATGGACACGGGCTCCCCAGCAGAGCTCATCAGCTGAGCTGCAGCTGCCTTCCTGGGAGGAACACATCACTAGTTCTAACACACTTTACCAGCTGCGTATACTATATATAACCTATGCTCATATACCACAACCTCACCGTAACGCGGTTGGCTACAGGAAGAGTACGTACAGGTTGTTGTTGACCTGCTCCTTTAGCTCCGGCACCATACTGAAAAACTGCTGACCCCTAGAGCAGAGACACTGAACAGCTCTGCACATCATCTCCTTTGCATTTTAAGCAGACATGAATAAACAGTCCTCTTGGGATACACCTACACAGTAGTCTCAGTCGCTCTGCATCAACGGCACCAGAGTGTAACCAGCTACCGTCAGGTAGCAATAACATTAAAACCACCACGTTCCTCTCCAAGAAGGATAAAATCCTAGCAATCTGTCCCACCAGAGATACCTGTGACACACGAGATGCTGTAATTCACTCCTTTCTCAGTGTTTCACGTAAGTCAAGTTGCTCATTTCTGGAAAAGAAATGGCTTCTCCCTTGTTTAGAACATTCGCCCAGGCTAAGCAATCTCCTCCCTCCAACCCCCTCCAAAACCCCACTTATGCAAAACAAAAAAACCAAACAAAATCTCCCCCCGCCCAAATTCAAACAAACCAACAGGCATGGGCTCCTAAATGGAGCACAGAAACAAACTTCAAGTCTTCCAGCAGAAAAGTGCCAATTCACAGACAGCAGAACATCTCACCATGGAACAAGCCCCAGAAGATGCTGTTCAGACTACAAGTTGTTCCTTTACCTTGCTTCTCTGCAGATTTAAAGAGGAAAAAACACAGCCTTCAAAACTGTTCTTGTCTTTTCTTTTGCCTGCATCCATGACTCAAAAAGTGCTTAAGAACAGACTTTTTGAGGAATTAATTTATTCATAAACTATAAATTAGGTCTCAAGTCTTCTGTGGCCTTCAACAGTCTTTGAAAAATGGAAGAGAAATTCCCTTATGAGAACATACAAATGTGTAAATAATTAATTTACAGAATCTGACTTTAGAAGGGACAATCATAAGGAAAGGAATTTAAATCCTATGTTTCATTAAGGAAACAGAAAGTGGTATTTATAAAAAAAACATTAGGTGACTAAACCATGGTCTCACCGTCAGTATATCTAGAAATTCAGGATTCTAATTTGGAAGATAGAGCACATGCTCTGAAGTTACTCTAACCCTCTCCAGCTTCAACTTTCATTTCTCTGTCCTGCAGACTTCAAAGTTACTGTCTGAGCCTTTACATCTATAAAGCGGTAAAGTATGCCAAGTTTTAAATAAAAGGGAGAATTTGGAATCAATTTATTTCACTCTCACACAGCAGTATTAGTAGAACACCTAAAGCAGCAAGTTTATGTCCAACAAGGGCAATACTTTTCACTGAGAGAAGTCAGAAGAACAGCATAATAATCTCGGACGGATTCTTTGTATTTCCTTATTCTCTGTCCAAAGGCCAAGAGCTGCAGCATGTTTTGTAATCTCCAGAGCATTTCTGTGATTCCCTCCACCCTTTATTGGTTTGGTTTTTGTTTGGTTGGGGGTTTTGTTTGGGGTTTTTTGTTTGTTTTGTTGGTTTGTTTGTTTGTTTTTTAAATGGAAACTACACACAAAGTAAGAGTGCCAGACTAGGTACAGAGACATGGAACACAGTTCCTCCCTCAAAAAAGGGAACAAGACTAAGTTGCCCTGATCCAGCATCAGCCATACCTCAAATTCAGAATGAGCAGATACCACAGTTTCCCCATTTAACAAGTCTCTTATGAGCAATTTCTTCCTTCCCATGGAGCTGCCGCTGCCAAATCCGTTGTCACAGCACAGGTTTGCAAGACAATTAACATTGTGGTTTACCTCCGGGCACTGGACAAAACTAATGTGGCTGAAATAGCTACTGGTTTTGAAGGAGTCTTCCCAAATTGCACTGGGACTATTTGCCACAGGGAGCACGTCAACCACAGCTTGCAGGCCTTATTCAGTCAGGGTTGATTTACAAAAATTAGATGTAGCCAACGCAGTATTTATCAATCTGAGCAGAAGTGGACCTTACTGCTGCTGTACAGGCAGCGTTTAAAGAATTAAGGGATGGCAGAGCATATCCCAGAACACTCCCCGAGGCTGTACCTTTACTCCCGAATGCTATCCCACAACAGTGGGAAGGTGCCTGCACACCCAGCAAGCCCAAGACCATATACCAGCATGAAGTAGCTTTGTAGAGGTCAAGGAGTTTGTGGCAGAACTGCTTAAAAGACTAATAGGAATGCAATTCCAGCAGATGCAAACCACTGCCAACCTACTGGTTTTAAACCAGCGCTGAGTCCAGACAAATCCGAGGAGCACGCACACACCGCAGTGTTTGAATACCCAGGGCTGGCTGCCGCGGTCTCCTTTGAAAGAAGCCGTACGTGCAAATCCTAACACTTCAAAGCGGTCGTCCTACTAAACTACCAAAACACCAGAAAGCAGGTGTCTCGGATGCCAGCTGGTACAAAACACATTGGACCACTCTCTAGAATGACCCGTTACAGATCAGGCTGTCAGAGCTGCTCTTCCAGGAGCACTTCAGTTTCTATGACAAATTGGAGGAGCTAAGCCTCATTCAGCTGGCTCCTCCACAGTTGGCCACTGCCTGCAGGAAATAATTAGAAGAAATTAAGTTTCTTCTGTGAAGATAGCAACTTGAATATGCTCTTCTGTTACACCACTCCCTTAATCACTAGCAAAATCAAGGCTCTTTCCACCCACTTCTAGAAGGGAAATGAGAAGCCAAGCCCAATAGTCTCATCAACCATTCAATTTACCCAAAATATTATGCAACAAGTTTTCTAGGTTTCCTCTTTCTAAGAGTGCTGAGGCAATCAAGTCCAGATATGGGAAAGCCTGCCAAGGACACAAGCCCTTTTGCAGAGGTAAAAAAACCAAAACAAAACAGAAGAACAACAAAAACCCCATCCCCACACCACCTACATCATTTGCAGCTGGGCAACCCACCACCGAAATCCCTTCCTATGCACACACTTGTCATCTTAAAAATGTATTTCAAACACAATCTCCAGACCTTTGCAGGAGTTTTTACTTGTGGTGCTCGGGAACGATGACACTACTACACCAAATACTGCTCTAGCAGTCTCTCTCCATTTAAGGTAATAGCAATCCCTAAATCATTGTTTCAATCACTTGAGCCTTTTGGCAAGGAGAACATGTGAAAACCCGCTTTGAGTTTATCATCTTTCCCCTTTGTTATGCTGCCTTTAATACACATGAGGGAATTCCTCCATTAGCTGGACTTGCTTACACCCTCAGGAGTCCCGTTCCATAAATTAATAAACACAACTAAGTAAAGATATCTTACATAGAAAAATGGAGAACCCCAGTGCAGTTTCACAGCTCTTATGCAGCTTTTCTTATTTATTCTTTGTAAGGTCATCAACAGTCCGCAAGCTGAAAAGCCACTGGATTACTTTCTTTTGCACCAACATTGAAGTTTTAAGGCAAGAGACAAGTCAGATGTTATCAATGGAGAGCTGCTATAAGCTGCAGTCCAGAGGCTGGTTGCGTAAGGTGCTTCTTTTTATCTTTACACAAAGCTTGCAGGACATGCAATGAAAGGCAGCCCAGCACAGTAGAAGCACACCGCTATGAGCGAGTTGAAGGAGTGGTACATGACAAAATACATATTCATCCTTGCTGTGTCTATAATCTCCATTTGTATTTACTAAATATACACTTCAGGTTTCGAAGAGCCACTAGTTGCTTATTTAAATTTTTTCCACATATTTAAAATTTTGGTTTCAACCCAGTGAAGGCAAGGAAATAGAAGGGTTTCCACCCTCCAGCTGAAGTTCCAGACCAGCTCTGGATTTAAATAGCATCTACAATTTCAGCATTGCAAATAGCCCAAAAATCCTTCCTAGCTATAATTTATAAGTTAGAATTTAAAACAAACATGTTGGTGAATGCCACACACCAAAGCTTCAACTTGAGTACATTTCCAAATACCTGAAATATATGATCCCAAGACAACTCCTAGGCTGTAAGCACTACTTGACAGACTACTTATTTTGATAGTTTCTCCTTTGACTACCTCTAACACTATCACCTCTTCTCCAGGTTTTTCCTCATTTCCTCTGCACTTCACCAGAACATCTGTCTGCTCCTGTTCCACTCAACAGATGTAAAGTCCAGTTCACGATCTGTAGCAGCAGGTCCTCAACATGAGCATAGAACAAATAACAGTACCAACTACAGCCCTTATGCACCACATTGATCACATCAGAAATACTTAACCCAGAAAAAGACAGAAACCTGACCTAGGTCTCTTCTAAACAGCTTTCTTCATTTAAATGAGTATTTCTGGCATTTGTTGCAAGTCATAGACAAAGTCAGTGCCATAGTTTAAGACCAGAACTCTAGAGCCTTGGCCAATTAGTAGGACCATAAGTGGACACCTTTCTGTCTGAGGTAGCTTTTACGGTGTAGCCAAGTTTCTCAGACTGTGAATTAAGATCTAAATGATTGACCGCACAAATCAGTTTGTAACCTTCACTGCTTTGCCACCCATGGAAATCCTAGAGCCTCTGCCTTCAGCTCTTCTACCCAAGAGGAGTGACACAGCATCCAAGCCTATGCTGAAGTGCCCACAGTGTCACCTTGTACCCTCCTCCTGGCTGCAGAGGAGGTTAGAGACCATTTCCAGGAGTTTTAATCTGCATTTCTGTCCCCGTGCCTTGAGGAGCACAAGCAGGTTCAATGTCACCACAGACACGTTCCTAGAGGAGGGGTGGCAGTAACCTGCCACCTCACTCAAGCACTACCCTGGCCCCAGTCCAGAACTAACCCACCCAGCAGATCTGGTAATTAAGCAAAGCAGCTGCTAGGGCCTCAGCACCTGTAGAGATTAACTGAAGCACCTCCTTTCACACAACAAAGGAGACTACTCAAGTCATTTCTTTAGAAATATTTGAGTTGGCTGGCTAGAAAACAAGGAAAACATGCAGGAAAAAAAACCTGAACTGACTTCTGGAAGCAAACTTAAACCCAGACTGGATTCCAGAATAAAGGAACAGACACAACAAAAAATACAAATTTAGTATTTTGCAGAGCCCCATGTACTTACATCACCAAAAAAAACCCCAAACAAAAAAAAAAGCACACCACTGATTAGATAGCCTTTGACAAGCTTGTTAAATGCTTAACATATACCTCCCCAAGAGCAGGTGGTTCTCGAGGACATGATGTTTCCAGACAGGTCTAATTGGTTGGTGTTGGGGGAGCGGGAGATGGATGCTGGTGGGGTTGACAACAGGGAATTCCGCCTCTGCAAAGGGCTTGGGCACTGCACCAAACAGTACCAGAAAGACTGCAGGAGCTACCCGCAGCAACCCAGCATCGTTCTCAACAGAAGTGCTTGAGACAGCTTTGAGCATGCTTTGCTGGCATAGAGAGTCACACTTTGTAGAACAAGAGGAAGTGTTTTGGTGTTGAATATGGGGGAGAGTGGGGGACCAAAGGTCTAAAATTATGCCGATAAAGAGCAGACTGCAGAGATAACACATAAAACACTATCATGCTACAGAAGGCCAGGTGTATCCTCCTCCAATTATCCCATATTCATACAAATCTTTAAGAGTAACTTTCTTTTAATTATACAAGAAGTAAGATCATCTCTTCTTATCTTCCCAAAAATACCAATTAAAAGATAGTCAGTGCTTGTGAGCAATCAACGATGCTTCCCTCAATTTACACTACTTCCCACCACTCTAATGTATACTGCCAGCATTGTTATGGCTATCCAGGGAAACAGATGTCATTTGTAACTACAATTACTGCAATTATCCAGTGATGTGAAACGCTTGATAATTTCATGAACAGTGAAAACTGAGACACAAAGAGAGAAGAGGATTAAGCTGAAGAAAGAAAGTTATAGTGAAACAAAGATGCCATGAGCCATATACAAGATAAACCCTTTGGAAATTTATACAAAGGTTGAAAAGTTTTTATTTCTTCCTGAAGAACTAGCATTACATATACGTAAAATACTGATATTCATGATTAAGTACATGCTTAATCAAATCTTAATGGTTCTGTTAAAGATGCAAATCGTAACTGAGAATGCAAAGTTCTCGAATGACCCATGGTGGCCCCAGAGTGCCTCCATTAGATTACCCCCCCCATAATTCAAAGACAGAAGAGATACAAATCTTAAATTCTGAATAAGATATGGTAGGATAGAAAAATAAACATCTGACTTGGTTAAGTATAGGTAAGTCTTCCCCTTAACTTTTTTATGCAACGCAAGGATTGCCAAGAGCTTGTGCTTGGTCTGGAAACACTAAACAAAGCATAAGTTAGTCCTATTATACAGCCACATACTCTTCTCTCTCTCCACTCCCTGCCCTTCCATATACAGCGATCACTGAATGAGCACATCAGAAAAGAGAAAACTATTAAGAAGTCTGTGTTCAGTGCATGGGCATATTTATTGCCCATAGCCAAATATAACACAGCTCTTTTCTTTACGGGCTTTGTTGTGATCACTACCCAAAGTGCCTAAGGACAAAACTAACTTTGCTTCCCTCACAGGTGTTGGGAAACATGAGTTGGGATGGGGCAAGCAAGTGGAGAAAGGGTATAAAGTGCCTTCAATTTGAAGGCCAATACACATACCTGAATTCTGTCTATGCACCTTTAATTTTTTTATTTCCAAAATGAACACTTGAACTTTGTATCCATAACCACACTCATTTCCAATTAGGTTTCTCTACATATCCATACAGTAGGGAATTCCACAGATTTCATCCACAGTTCAGCAGGACTGACTCACATTAAGGATTTAAAAGCCATGTTGGTTCTGGAGCATCAACTGATTGTGCAGGTCACCCAGCAGACTAAGACTCAGGAAGATGAAAGACTGAAATCAAACTGACTTTTGTGCTCTGAAAGGGAATATCCATCAGCTCTTTACACCCTTCAACACTCCTAAAAAACCTGCCAGTTAGTTTTTGGCCTGCCCCTAATTGCTACTTATAACAAAGCAGCTTCACCTTCTCCAACCTCACCTGGGCTGCAGCAGCACAGGAAAGAATCTCCCTTCTTTTCTCCCTCAAACTTGGCACTCAAGGCATTACTTGCAAAACAGTTCAGGCTTACAGGTAGAAATCTGGAGTGTTTTTAACAGATAATTACAAGATTCTGTGAAAAAACTAAGAATCCACCCAGAGACAGCAGATTCGCTTGGGAAAAACAAAGTTTAGAAGAAACATAACTAAGGCAGCCTCTCAGTGCTCTCTCTGTTCAAATCACAGAGGTTTAAAGAATAACTGTTACAACTACTTTATTGAAAAATTACATGCCTTGTTGCTAACATCCTGCCGAGCTTAAACATACTGCTAGGATAACTCTTGTAAAGCATTAATGCAGCCTCAACACTTGAATTATGGACAGAGTGGGCACTGGTTACATGCATTTAACATGAATACTACTGAGTGGGGGTTTTTTAATATATATTTTGAAATGCACGTGAACATCTTTTTAAATACTATCTTCCTTAAAAAAAGCAGATTGATACTTTTTTAAAACAGCTTTCACCTATTTATAATTCTCAAATTTCTCAAAATCAAACCATACCAAACACCAAGTACACTCACAGAAACTTGATTTAAGCAGTACATGCATTAAACTTTGGCTTCTTGAATACTTCCTGGTGATGCAGTTTTCATTACTCAAGATCAGAGAACGTACACTTCCACTGTCTGTTAAGACTTCTTTGTAATGCCTTGAATTAATGCCCTTTAATGCCAGTAAGCACCTACAAAATTCTTTGAAGGCGGCTATATTATTTCTCAAGTCGAAACATGTCTGACTCCAAAATGTGCTCTATACTGCAAGCATCGATGAGTCTTGATTTCATTTTTGCTCCACAGTAAATATGTGCAAGAACTATGAACACACCAAGTACTTAATCTTCCCGATCTTGGCCACTTGCAATTCAAGGAATGTTTAAAATATTTGCTACATACCATCTTTTCATCCATAAAATTTTATCAGGTTCAGACAGTTTTCAACACAGCAGCTCACACAAACTCTTCAGGATGAGCTCTGGTTTTTACCTCAAGAAGTCCAAGATATTTTTTAAAAAGTACATATCTGGTTTTAGGGTATGCGTATGCCCAGGTAATGGGGAATATAGCTATGAGTGAAAAGAAAGGTAGGTTACTCAAAAAAATCCCCTGGTGGGACAGAAGTAAAGTTACTGCCTTTTCTCATACACATGAAATCATTAGAACACCTCAAGATATATAGTGTAATGTAAGAGCTTTTGATTTATAAATGTAAGAACAGTAACAGGGTAAGACTTACAATCAATTAAAATAGCTCTTCACTTCAGTAACTTCCACTTAACTAAAATACAGTCAGCAACAGACTTCATGTTAAAGGCTATGAGGAGACCTATCTTTAAGGGCATTTACAGTCTATTAAGAAATAAGCCACTTCACAACTCCTTGAGGAACATACTGGAAGAACTGAAATGCAGTTTGAAAAAGCTAATTCCATGGCAAAAAAAAAAAACCTCTTGAGAAGAGTACAGGTATTCATGTGAAATCTGAACCTTTAAAATATGTTCAAGTTGCAAACAAATTGCTTGTTAATTGGACTTTTCAGGTTGTCTAGCCTTGGTTATGGACATTTGGACCCACACAATTACCTTAATGCGGTAAGAAGGTTTTTTAGCCCAAACAAGCCAGTAAAACAAAGCCTCACTTCAGCAGCTCTAGTGCTTTTTAGTAATATTAACTCCTACTGCACATTTTAAGTACTTGGCAATGTTCGAGCCCTGGGACTCCACAGGAAGCTAAGGTCAAAAGTCTCTGAAGTTAATACCTTTCTTATTCTGAAAGTAGGAAGTAAAGACCCATTTTCAGTAGTAAGAGCCTTTTCCTACCTTCACCATTACATTTCAGTTCTCTACAAAGCCAGGTGCTGTTGTCAGTTGTGCAGGTTTGGAACACAGTTCACCAGAGCCAGGTAGAAAGCCTGAAGAAGGCAAGTTCTCTGTGTTCTTCCTCTCAAAAGATTTAACACTGCAATACAGCCAGGTTAACTACCCCATTAAACCCAGAACCTATAGTTTTCTGGAATGATTCCAGTTAGGATTAAGTATTTGTAGGATAGTATTTCACAATACAATTGAACTACATTAGCAACTTCCTGCTAGTGGAAGAGGGAGGTTTTGTCATCCCCACTCCTGACCTTCCACCAGGGTTCCCTGCTGCCTGCAGCACAATCAGAAGACCAGACAGTCCAAATTGCCAGCCAGAAATTAAAAAAATCCCCCATCCAAACACTAGCCAGCTGCAAACCACCTTTAAATGTCCAGACACTTCAGGAAAGCTCACAGCATATCACTAAAAGATGCCTTTTTCCCCCACTCTGACATATATAAAAATATTTTTATATAATTTGCATATATATATATAAGAATAAAAAGCACCAAACAGGGACTGAATCAAAAGAGTGAAAGATTCCAGAAACTTTCATTATACCACTCATTCTGTTAGAAAAGAGACAGAATCATTAGCACACAGGTAATTAAAAGTTAAGATGACTCTTTCAGAGTCAGTAACACATCTTATTTATACTGTGAGATCACTGTAGTCATAGATAACAATACAGTAGTTCCTGTCATGTAATTATTCCCCCCCCCCCCCCCGCCCCATTACCACAGTTAATCCCATGGAATTTTTGAACACCAGCTTGGACAACACCCAACATGAAAACATTCAGCTTCATTAGCAAAGTCTGGAGTACTTTATTTTTCGAAGATTTATTGACTGATCATTAGAAGCTAATTATTTAGGAAAAAGCTATGAAATACCACTTATATCTAGCAAGAACTATTGTGTCAGAAGATAAGCACAGTTCTAATAGCTTTATTTGCCCAAATTATGTGTTTATTCAACTCCAACCTTTTGGCCTGAGACTAGACTGTCTAGACTCATTTTGCAGACTACAGACAATTACTATAATCTTTAAGTTTTGGAAGTGCCATCACCAGAAGTGCCAAGAATGCTGAAATGGCAGCTATAAGTGTTTAGCCATCTATTTTCATTAGCAAAGCTAATTTTTGCTAGCCTTCCCCCAAAGTCCTTGCCCAACTAAGTAAAATACACAAAGCAGTTAGAGACATAAAAATTTTTAATGAAAGAATTGGTTGCCCACCTATGAAATAATGGACTTCTTGAAAGTGTTAAATCATTCAGGAATGCCAACACCTGAAGCTGCATGATGCACATATTATAACAGTAATATGTGCAGCAAAATCAATTAAAATGAAAACATACTAGGCAACTTCCCCTTAGAAAAGGCTATGTGAACAGCTTGCAGGTGGCAAGCTGTCAACAAAAAGTTCATGCTAAAAAACTGCAACAGCGATAACCTGCTAAACGCACACTTTTAAACAAGGCCGTTCCCAAGTTTTCTTCGCACCACAACAGACACAGCACGAAAGCCACACCGAGCCAGGCTGACCGACTCAACGCACGCAAGCCCCACACCGCAGTCTCGCCAGCCACGGCAGCTCAGCAGTCAGGGTACCCGCCAGGCCCCAACACCATGTATTTTTGCACATCGGTATCAGGCATCACACTGTATTCCAAGATGAAAACGTGCTTTCTGCCTCCCAAAAAATATTCCGCAGGAGTTTGTGGCTAAGCAGCAAAACCTCAGATAGGGGAGAATCTGTAGCGGTCAACAAGCGTTTTTTCCACGTTATCTGTACTTTCAGGTTTGGCAGCTCCGGGCAGGGCCAGCGCGTGGGCTCCCACGGGGACCGGGAAGGAGAAGAGAGCACCTACGTGCCAGTCGCTCCCGAGCCCAGCAACAAGCTCCATAACCTTAACGTCCCCCCTGCGAAGAGAGGTTTCTCAAGAGATTAACATTTCAGCATCAGATTTTTAACCCTGACGCATCAAGGAGAAGTACTCAGAACCTTAGTTTGGGATTTAGAGCCAAACAACAAAAAGCTTAAGAGTATTTTTTGCCTGGTCTCTAACCTAGGGTGTCAGGTGAACCCACTTCGTTGTGAGAGTGAAAAGGAGGGAGGGGGATCTCTTCCCAGGTAGGGCAGGCTGTACAGGCCGTTTTCGCACAAGGGACAGCGTGTTCAGATCTTCCCGGCACACAAGCAGTCCCTTTGTTTTGTTTGATTGCTTGGGCACAGCATTTGACAGATTTGATTATCAGAGAGGAAGAAAAAACAGACCGGACTTGGTCATTGTCAACTAAACTTAGCAGAGCAATGTGTAAGTTACTCCACCCTTGAGGCAAGACAGAGAAATCCTACCCCACCTCAGCAGAGATACCCAACACAGAGAGATTTCAGTGATGCAGGCTGACCTGAAATCGTAAGACATGATACCTGTCAAAAAGCGCGAGTATTTTAAACAGAGGCTAGCCTCACAGATGTAGACACTACTGCTTCATAAGTCATGGTTCAAATTAATACCACTATTTTCAAAAACTCCAGGTTTCTATAAGAACAAAATATAAGAAATCCAATATGTGGAGTTCAAGAAACATGCAGCATGGACTTGTGTAACTGAAATGAAGCTTCAGCTGGACAACTTCAAAAAAAGTAATATTGAGTATTTTCCATGACAGATACCAACAGACTACAACGCTTTTCTTTCCAGCCTAATCAGTGCTTGCAGAGAAGTTAAACCTTAACATCCTTGGAGAATGTCTTCATAGCCTCTCTAACTACCACCAACAGTAGATTTCAAGATCAAAGGTTATTACTCCTTCACATCTGACAACAGTGTAATTCAGAGTGGTTCTCTCATCAAGTGGTAAGTTGCAGCACAGTGCAAGAGGACTGTTTACCATAGGAAGTGTAACATTTCATTTCTGACCTTTCAGAAGCAAAGCCATGTGTATTGGAACTTTTACATTAGCGACAGTTAGCTGAAGTTCCTAGAAGAAATACAAGGGGTCATAGAAAAAATTTTATCCTAAATAGAAATAAAAACAACACAAACCCCAAACCACCCGACTCATGGTTGGGAAGACTTAGAAGTTACTGTTCCATGGTTTGTGTCAGTGTCCCACAAGTCAACCCAACCACACTGTCCTACAGTAGCTCCAGCCCCTATGTTTTATTTCTGAGGTCTGTGCCCCTGCCTGTGCTACACTTACATCCATACCTCAGTGGCACAAAGTTGCTCAGAATCGGTGGAATTCACTTTTAAACCAGCAAATTTGCAGACTAACACCTGAAGTTTACATACAACCTAATGTTTTCTGTGCACCTCACCCCCAATCCATACTTACTTGTGCTTAGCTCAAGATCGAACGGGGCAGTACCTATTTTACCCGAATCATTTTTACAGCGTGCACAAAGTCACATCAACGTCAGAATCACACGGCAAGAAAACAGGGCGATGCTCTCCTGGCAGAGGATGCAGGGATGGCCCTCCCTTGCGTTTCACCAAGCAAGTGGCTGCACACAGGCAGACCCCAGCAGTGTGGCAGTCACGAAGCTGAATCATTCACAACCGAATGTTTACTAGGGAAGTTGACAGAAGCAAGTTTTTAAGTGGCATTATCCTCCCAATTAAGGAAGGCTTTAAAAGCATAACGTGACCGATACTGTCGCAACTTAGATATGGGGAAATGCATACAGACTCAAATTCCAGGAAACAGAAACTATCGAGTGGTTTTACAGTTGCTAATCCTGACATGCGAGCAAGATTTCATAGCGCAGAACTGGTTACAAGCACTGTCTTGCTAAAATTAGCTTGGTAGCTGATCTACAGGGAAGAGATCCTAAAGCCCCAGTAAGCACAACTCAAACTCTCTTAAGCAGTGCCAGAATTTTCAGCCTCAGCAACTTTAGATTTTAAAGTCAAAAGAGTATCAATTGGAAACATGCTTATGTTCTCAAATTTTAGTAAAAATGCTTTTGCCTACAATATTCAGTCTACATATTTAAGCAAGCATCAATTTCCATCTAAAAAAAAAAAAGGCGTATTTACCAGCAAAACATTTGCTTATACTAAAACCAACCACAGTGTTTCTTCCCCTTTGTCTCTGCACCTGCAGGTGCAGTACCAGTCTTAGTCAGCACCACCCCAAAATCACAAGACAGGGAAACATGTAGAAAACTCAGAGGCAGCTTACTTTTTGCTTGGAATGATCGTAGACACTGCATGGAATACAAAAAGATAAAGATAACCAAGATTTTGTCTAACGTTGTTAATGTTGCAGACGTTAAGTAGAGTTAGGTGTTAATCCTGTCTTTTACACTTTTACAGAATTTATTATCTTAACAGCAAGGACTGTTTTACTTTAGTGAGAATATAATTACCCCCAAAGCAAGTGCTGTTATAACTAAGGCAAAAAAATAAATGCATCTCATGTAAGGCACCATCCTCCTACAATTAACAAAACCCAGCGACATAGTATGCTAAAGATGAGCATTAGCAGACTTGTTCTCATGTTAAGATCTGCTTCACACTACTCGATGCCACGAACTATAATTTTACGTGCAAATACCTACTTTCACATTACAAAAAGCCACATCTATTACGAACCACATCAAGAAACTGCAAGCAAACATTCAGCTGAGGCGCTCCATAATCAAACACCACACACAGTCAACAAATGTTTTTACAGTATGGCCGTTTATGGTAGCAGTAAAGAAGGCAAATGAAAGATTGGAGCAGTTTTACACCAAGCAGCACCACTTCCCATGGTAGAGCTGACTCTAAGTAACAGATAAAAACATGATTTGCATTAAACACTATATCCACAGATGAACCCTCATTGTTTAGGGAATTCGCAGTTTGAGCCAGAAGCGTTTGCCTGAGCCCCGTAGACCTTACGGTCACCGAAAAGCAATGTCTAGTATTTTCTTCTCCAACATCCTCTCCAGCAGTATGTTAGAGCAGGTTCCAGAATAGCTGTCTACCCACAGTTTCTGCGTGAGGTTCCTCCACGGGGAAGGAGAGCTTAAGGATCAAATTGAGAGCAAATGCTATAGACAGTCTCATTCAGAAGCACAAAAAAAACTGCTAAAAGGAAACAGTGCTTTATTTCTTTGAAGAGCTGGATGCTCTGGCAAAACCTGAGCTCTACAGTGAAGAGCTTTTCTCATGAAACTACAGATGTTGCAATTCATTGTTTGAAGCGCAAGTGCTCCAAATATTAACCTAGCCACACATGCTGTGATAGCACAGCACTGAGACAGCCGTTCTCAGATGGTTCTGCCATCTAAAGCTCATAAACACATCTTTGCTTAAGTAATTGGATAGCAAATTAATACTGCAAATAGGGCTTTATCATCAAAATGCTCTTCCTCCAGTATACCAGCAAGCTCTCTGGAGACCATTAAATGAACCTACAGAACTTAAAGACCATTGAGACAATGCCAAACCCCCATCCGATCTAGAAATGCTCATCCTCCTT
Source organism: Haliaeetus albicilla (assembly GCF_947461875.1). Classification (NCBI taxonomy): domain Eukaryota; kingdom Metazoa; phylum Chordata; class Aves; order Accipitriformes; family Accipitridae; genus Haliaeetus; species Haliaeetus albicilla. The sequence goes on along the minus strand of NC_091498.1, from coordinate 19,286,670 downwards.
TTTGCATTCTTCCCTTGCTCCTTCCCTATCCCTCACATTAAAAACCACAGGGAGCCCGCCTGCACTACACTAGACACACAAACCCTTCCAAGAGGGTATTTCTAGTATCGCCTTTGCTGGTGTCCCGAAGCTCAGCAGGCTCCCCTCACCCAAAGGTCTTTCCTTTCTGCCGATGGTATCTTATTCTTTCACATGCTTTGCTTTAGGAAAATGCCCCATCCCAACTAGAAGAGGGCAGAAGCACTACCAGTTTACACTCCACAGACGTCAGCTCAATTCAGTGAAGCAAAATATTTTTCTCATTCTTTTGCAACACTGTAACTTTCTATGCTTATTTAAACACATTTGAGCCCAGTTTTCTGTTGGCATTTCTTATTCAAGGGACACAGCTAAACCTTCAGAGTCACCCACAAACCTTCAAGGACAGCTCTTTACCAAATTTCACTTGAATAGATTCATTTATTCTCTCCCTCTCTTGCTGCTCCTGTTTTGAATAAAACACAATCTTGTATTTTAGCAGGCTTTCAAGTTTTAAGGGAAAATAAGGGATGCACACCACTAACAATGTAAAGCATTTGTTAATTCTCCTACACGGTACTCATGTTGACCAGTTCATCATCCCATCCTCAAGACTGGTAGGCTTTTGGATTTTTAGGCTTGTTAAAGGTGTGAACTTAAAAACTAAGGGTTCAAATTCAGATAATTCAGTTTAGTAACAGCATGTAGTCAAGTTTTGCTCTGGGGGTTTCCAGCAAGGTGATTTCCCTTCTGTCCCCTGTGTGCTCTCATTCTTACAAAGAATTTACATATATTCTCAAATAAACTTGTTTTCTAAACTTACGAGCTACACAGAGCAGCCAGATCACATGATTTACTTCATTTGCATTAGAGGATACATGCTGACTTCTCTATATAATATTACTTTACAGACATCAGTTGAGGAGAAAAGCATCACTATCTGGAAAACACAGGTGCACATCAGATTAATATAGGTCATGAAAAGCATCAGTAAACATTATCTAAACCATGTACAAGTATGATCAAAGTGAGGAAGGACAAGGGCTGATGAAAAATAACTCCATCATGCTAGTCGTGTTTCTCCACTTAAGACAAGTTGGTTTCACTACCTGCTGCTATCACTCTCTGATTTTATGATTACTAACTTGTAACAAATCTTCAATGAAGTAAGCTACCTTCTTCAGGACAGATTCCATGAACAGCCACTGCCACAAGAGCAACTCAGTAATTTGTTCATTGCTGAGATATTTTGCCTTTACAAAAAAGTTACTTATACCAGTATTCTTAGAGCAGATAGCAAGCTCAGAAAAGAGAATGCTAGTATGAATCCAACAAAGAGCAAAGAAAGTACCAGATTTCTACACAGGCTAATAGTGACTTACAAGGCAGACCCTTTTCGGTTATCATCTTAACGTGACAAATTTCCACTACCAAATGCCATAATCAGCTACAGTATGCTAGTTTACAGTCTTTCAACTTGACAGGTCCCATACAGTTTTCCAGGAAGGAAGCTGTTACTCCTGAAATGTAACCTTGCCGCTCTTAGTTGCCTTTTGGACCGCTCCAAAGCGATCCATCCATTCCTCACCTCATTTCTGGAGGCCATAATCCAAGTGGAAGCTGACGCTACAGTGCAGAAGGCACAGCACCAGAAGAATTAGCTATCCCATGCAAAGTGCAAGAAGAAAGAAGGCAGCCCAGGACTTTCTGTAGCATGAAATAGAGCAATTGTGAAGTCCCCAAACAAAAACATTAGAAACAAAACAAATTCAAGTTCTCCTCTCTCTGAGCAAGCTCACATTGATAGAAACTCAGCAGCTAATAAATAAATTACCTGAGCCCAATTCCTAACATGTACAGAAGTGAGGAACTCATACCAAACTAGTCAAATTCACTGCATGCAGCAGCACCTTTAGTATTGTAACAGGTTAGCAGCGCTTGAAAAAGTGGCCTTATTGTACATCTAGTAGGGAACACAGCTTAAAACATCTTGTGCTGAAGGAAAGAACTCACTCCATCACCTAAAAGCACTCACTTGCATTAAGAAAATAATCTATACAGCAACATCTAAATTTAAATTGTCATGTGCAGTATTCTTCCCTGGTCTGACAGAGACACACAATAAAGTACGATGTTAAGTAGAGAACATCATTATTTGATTGCTTTCTTGAGAAAAGAACTTATGCAAATGTTTTGTTTAAAGGTATAAAGAGATAGCAGTACAGTGAATGCCATCTTAAAATGTGTGAGCAGTGTGCAAAGACCTTCAATTTGTTTACTTTCAGAAGAAGGTTTTAGAATGCACAGGGTTTGATCAGAAGGGTTTTTTTGTTGTTGGGTTTTTTTGGTTTTGTTTTGGGGTGTTTTTTTTAAAAAAAAAAACTACTGCTATTTCCGCTCCCATATTCTACCGACCAGTGATCTTGTGGTAAAGGCATTCAGTGAAGAGAAAACAGAGCGTGGAATGCACAGGCAGCCAGCCTTCTGCACCAAAACCACAGGAAAGCACAGTAGTTTCTCTCATTTTTATAGATTAGAAACAGGTTCTTCAACTTCATCATACTTAGAATAATGGACTATTCAGTGTTATTCAGATTTCCAGTAATCATAGACGAAGTCTCTGGACAGGCAGGACATCAGTATGACAAGCAGAAACCCTTCAGAACAGCTTATCTTCTTGCTGGTTAACTCCTACATCGTGAAGTGTGAACATACTTCTGAACACACCATTACCACCACACAGCTCTGCCAGCTTTTAACATGCAGAAAAGCTAATGTTATTTACAAGGACAGAGTGGATGCTACCAATTAAAGGCAAATAGTTTCTCTTCTGAGCTTTCTTCCAGCATTAGAAAGTGTTTTAATTTAAATCATAAGTGTTCTAGACTAATTTCCTGTGCATGTGTTAAAAGCAACCTTTCATAATGACCAAAACTCAAAACTGATTAGATGGGCCATACACATTACAACCTTGTTGAACAGAATCAAGACCACACTAATACATTGTTGGTTTTGGGGTTGGTTTTTTTTAGAAAGAAAGCAGAGTTACAACAAAGTCCTCTTCAAACATGTTTTGGCACTGATGGCCTATGTGCTTCAGGTTTAGGAAGTGATTGTCAGATCCTAAAGATAAAGACATAAAAACAAATCTAGGGATATTTTCCTACGAATCACTATGGTAGCCCGCTGCTAGGAGAGCAGGCAGCCACGGGTTTGTGACAGCACACATTGAAAAGCACTAGCATGGAAGCTGACAAAAAGCCAGCGCTCCAACTCGGAGGTGTTCACTCAGCAGTAACAGAACTAGCAATACACCTGAGGTTTTGCCCTGGAGCATCAAGTAGCACAAGTCCCTTTTTCACTAACCACACTTCATGTATTTTCTAGATCTAGGAGAGACCAGAGACATCATAATCCATTCAAGGAAGAAGTTACAGAAAGATGATAAATACCTCGTTGAATAGTGTTAGGCAATCACAGTAGCATCTCATAATAACTACTAGCACTGGGGAAAACCTGAGGGACTTTTAAGTTTCTAGGGCTACTCAACTGGCATGGAAGTACTCATGTGCAAAACAGCTAGCTAAAGTACATGCACTGCAGGAAATTTTTAAGTTTTAACATAAGCTGTTCAGCTGTTAGAAAACTCAGTCTCAATTATCTAGTCTGAAGCAAGTAGCTGCAGCTTAAATTATTCATCTTCTGCAACCACCCTGAACAAATTCTTCCAGATCACCACCTTCACTCGCACAGGGAGGCAGCCAGCATCTTTTTCAGGAGATCACATCAAGAGATGCAGGGCTTTTGTTCACTTTCTGCAGAATATTTGTAAATTGAAGAAATACACAGAACACAGAATTTCAAGGTGCAATTTTAGCTTTTAAACTAGAAAAATCCCAAGCTCTTAAGCCTTGAGCAAAATCCCTAACTCAGTGGGATTTCAAAACCCCAGGTCACAATTCCACTGAACAGACATCCAGGCAGCACAGATCAGATTATTTTCAAATTCTGCTCAAAGTGAACAACTCTATTATCAGTTCCCTTTTTTGGGAGAAGGCTTCTGGTGTGTCAGTCGAAATATTCAAGTCCTCCCACAAAACAAGTCAAAGCAGCTATGGAGGAGGGGAAGCCACTATTAAAAATGTGTGGAATGTAACCTACTCGGAAGAAGGCAGATAATATTGGGACGCAGACATCAACTACTTCAGATCTGAGGCTCTCTTCCCATACAGTTCCACCAACATAGACACTGGGCAATTTCAAATTTACAAATACTAGTGAATTTCATCAACCTTTGTAGAATGTTCACGACTAAAAATTAGTTCCACAGAAAAAAAAATATCAAATCCTTCAGTTACCTGATACACACTATATTCATCCTAATAGGTGCAAAAACTTCCAGATAGCAAAAGGAAAAAAAGCATCTTTAACTACTTCAAAAGCTGAGCTTTCAAGTGTCTGTTTTAAATTCAAAGAAGTTGAGATGTATGCATCAATATATTTGAGTCTACCTTTCCAGCAAGATCGAAACAAAGCAGAAACCCTGCAGGAGACAAAACATTTTCTACAGTTTAGTAGATTTAGGCCACAGAAACAGGAATTCAGACATTTTTCAGATTTGAACATCCTTGTTAATAGTAAAACATTCAATTTTAAAATGTCTCCTTGCACAAAGTAATGCTCTCAGAACCAGTACCCGAGGGGATCAAAGAGCTAACCCACTGACAGGCAGTAACTAACCTTCAGCCTTAGTGGTCTCAGAGATGCACAGGCACCTACCGTAGCTAGACTAGTCAGGAGACCACAATAGCTTGAAGCCTCAGAGCCGCCTTGACATTTTCAGCTGAACCTGAAAGAAATCAAGCCTCTTGCTCCATTAGCTGATGTGACACAGTCTAAAGTCAGAGAGACTTCAGCTGAACACCCTCTTATCAGATAAGAGGAGTCACTCATCAGTCTTATACACAGGAGGCATTTTGCAGCTCTTCTTGTGTTTGCTCTACACGGTAAGAGCAACCACTCTTAAGTCTCATTCTCCATCTCGAGCAGAGCTGGAACAGGTTAGCTTCCCCCCCGTTGCACAAGACTTCACGCAGTTGTACACACTTCTTCTTCAGTGGTTAACCTACTGCAGAAGTTGCTGCCTATCCCATCCCTCCCCCACTCTGCCTGCTCATGGGTCTCGGCATAACTGCGCTGGTCCACGTTAGCTACAGAGAATTGTACCCGGGTTTTTGTGATCCTTTTTACAGGGTCGCCCCACTGGCTGAAGCAATGTAACAGAGCAAGTTATGAACTGCATTAACCGGTGGAAATGGAACCATCTTAAGTTACCTCTACTGCTGAAGACCTGTTTTCATGTAACATTTAATGCTAAAATCATGCTCAAGAAGTTACAGTGAGCGGCCCAATTCCCTTCTGATGATTTCTTGATGATTCTGGAGCGCCTCCAGATGATTAATCCTCCCATAATCCAGGTATGGTATACAGCTTCAACGTTTAGTTACTGCGGCAATCAAAGAAGATGACAGCTTTAAGGTTTTGCACTTTGGCAGTTGGTAGTATCACTTCTACAACATAATATTGCACCAAAAGCTAGAGAAGTAGTTAAACCATTCATAAGACTGTACAGCGGTTTAGTATATCTTTTCCCTTAGTTTATGGAAAGAGACTTCAGGACTTGAAAGAGCTAGAAGCACAAGCACCTGAACCAAAGCTAAGCAGTCAACAGCACCGTTGGTTGGTGACAACCTGTTAAGAGACAGCATTAAAAGTAGCAAGGCAGGATACTCAAAGTAGTCCATCCACTGGATGCCACAGGCAGAACACTTCATTTCTAGAAACAAAACAAAAAAACATCCCACTACACACACATCTCACCCCTACAGAGACAGAAATAAGATATAAAACTTCTCATTTAAATACTCTCAGACAGTAAGGCAAGACATATTTGGCTTTAAGAACGTAGAGTTGTTTTACCATGCTTATGTGCTAGGAAGGATTCTGGCCTCACAGGTTTACTTTCAAACTTGAGGGTCTGGAAATTGTTTATCACGGCATACAACCTACTGACAAGTTTTCCAAATTCACTGCAGCACTAGGAATGCTGCTGAGCACAGGAGGATATTGTCTCCACCCATGATATTTTAAGACCCCAAGCAGGATCTTGAGAACTCCCAGCAGGGTGAGAACCTGGTTCACAGGGAGGAGCAACATCAGTTAAAGGAAAGTCAAAGTATACGAAATCAAAATGATACAGCATGTATATTTGTATCTGGAAATCTCAATCAGGACACGCAGTCAAGATTCAGGTAACATTGGGATGTGAGGCAGGAGAATAAGATGCAAGGGCAAGGATAGTATGTTTCTGGAGAACTTTGAAGACAAACTGCTAGAAAAAGATCCTAAGCAGAAACTGAAATTGCAAGACAAAATTAAAATACACTCATAATTGCATTCTGAGTAATGCTGGGTCATGCAAAGCCAGAATCCTTTTAAATATATCACTGTTACCTAATCAGGTTTTGCTAATGATGACTTCTTAGTGTGAGCTAGTAGAGAAAAACATTGTACGCATTTTTAACAGGATCTTTTTCTTAAGTAGTAGAGTTGGTAGCACATACACAAGTATATTATCAACAACTGCTTTGTACACATGATTATAAAAGGAGAGATAAATGCAGAAATACTATTAGGAACATACAATTTAGAAACCCCCTTACCTCAAGCAGTACATATTACTGTAATCCTACTTACTTTCCTTACATAGAGTAAGTCTAGTAACAGAAGAAATTTAGCAGATAACTTTTCTACCCAAAGATGCCAGATTTTTCACACATATTTATCACCAGCATCCTACCATTTCATAGTCTACTTACCACATAAGAAGCAAAATATTCGGATTTGCTTGCAAGTTTATAGATTCATATCTGCTTACATGAGGAATGCTGAAGATGCTCTGTGATATGAGCTGAGCAAGTTAGTTTTGTCAGAAAAACTTAAAATGGTAACTGCAGTGATTTTAACGTTTCTCCTTTTCCTAGCAAATACAACTAGTGAGTCAACATATTATATCACTAGAGTTACAGAATACTCAGAACAGGACTGGAAAAATAATTTGCTTGTAAGTTGTGTGGAAGCTCAAGTTTTTCTGGCTTAAAAGACTTGAGGAAAGTGACACACACTAAGGTTAACCTGCTGAGCAATAATGCTTCTCACAGGTCTTCTGCATAAAGTTCTTTGTAGAGTACTTTAGTTATTAGTGTTACGCTATTTTTTTTTTTTGCTTGAACTGTAGCACTTTCATGTGTCAGTGCTAACATCTAGTTAATTATTAATGCATGCTGGTCCTAGCAGCTAGTACTTTATGCTATCTTTAATAGTGCCCTTCTGCATACATTCCTACCATCTGAACTCACTCCTATCTAGATTCACCAGAAACTACAGTTTACTTTCTGGACACGGCTGAGAAGCTGGTGCAGGTCCGGTTAAATGTGTACAACTGCCAGATGAAGTTGTTTGCAGAGCTGCACAGTGAACCAGACAGGGTAACCGATCCCGGGTAAAAACATTCCCTCGTTATTTTTAACTCTGATCACTTGCGGAGTTCCAGAGAACTACATGGAGTAAATAGCTCTAGTGGTAAATTGCTGTGGCAGCACGGGGACCTTCTGAGCGTTTTTCCTCACTGGTAGCACTAGTTTATCAAATTAAACCTTCAATTGCAACAAAGCCCTGTTTCTTCGGGCTTGAAGAATAAGAACATTTCTCCAGCCTCGTGGCTCCCCACTGATTGTCCCTTCTAAAAAGCAAAGAAACAACCAACTTGCCCTCGCTTTCCAGGCCTTTCAGTTTCGCCAGCGGCACCGGCACAACGCTCCGACCCACCACAGCTTCAGCAGCAGCCTCGTGGCCACGCACGCAGCCCTTGCCTTCCATCACGGTTTTGGGGAGCTCCACACAAGCCCATTCCAGAGGTACCTTCTCCTTTTCAGTCCTTTGTGAGCTTCTCCGTGAGTGCATTTGTACATTACAAGAACTCACCGCAGCACTTCACCACCCGCGAGGGTCTCCATCTGCGAGCCGAGCACACGGGTAACTAGAGAAGTGCCCCGCAGCCCCCCCAGTGATCCCTGCCCAGCTCAGGTCCGAGGCTCTGCGGGTACTTAAGGACAGCTAAAGTGCAAGTCCTCCAGCCTTTCCCTTTCCAGCAGCAGATAAGAATCCCTGACCTCACTTTAATGACGGGCAGCCTAATGCTTGATTAGTCGCAAGATCAAGCACTTCAAACGCGAACGCGTGACCTTCTTTAACTCAACCACGAACAGCCTGCGCGCTGCATTCCAGCCAGCCCTCTCAGAAGCAACCTAGTAAAAGCAAGCAATCTATAAAAAAAAGTAATTTTAACCTCATGGAAGTCCCACCTAGAAGCAGTGCTGTGTATCAGGCAGTTTACACATGGGGATGTGACTAGCTTAAGTATATGCATGGTGTGTCATCGGAAGAGAATAAGTTAAACCACGACAGTAAGAAAAGGCAAAGCAAACATCCTTTTTGTCTGCTATCTACTTCAAGTAATTAAGTTATAAACAGAGGAAAGTAGTATTTTCTTGTGTTACCTGTTCCCACAGAGTGCCTTACAGGCTATCCCGGACCAAAGCTACAACCACACTTAAGCTGTGAGACAAAACATAAAAATGGCAAATAACGGAAGGTAAAAAAAGCCAAGAAAAAAAAATGTGTTCACAATCACAGGGCATACCTCTCTTCATAAAGACAGAGTTCAAGACAAATAGGAAGGGCCTCACTCACTGCTCAGACAGAAATAATTCACCTGGGATCCAACTCAACTCTCTAAATCCGTAAGTAACAGGCTACCACTATTACCTGTCAGTATTTCAAAACAAAACTTCAGCAACTTTGTAAGGCAAACCATTTGCCAGGCAAACATTGCTTACCGGTATTATTTACAATTAAGCTTTTCGATCTGGATCCCATTCGCTCTACCCCTTTCAGTAAAAGTTTGTCTTGTTTGATCAAAGTTACATGCAGAAATCTTTGGACATGTTATATGAAAGCAACAGGGAAAAGTTAAAAAAAAAAAAACAAAAACCAGAGCAATTACAGTTACAGGTGTGATTTCAGTTTTAATGCTGGTTTTACACACTTCTTAAAATAGGACACATTTATAATAAGTGCTGCATTTACATGGATGTTACATTCTCCTTTAACGGTGCTTATGGCCGTAATTGAAGACAAGACTATCAAAGCGCAGCTAAGCCCCCTGAATCGTCAGAACCAACAGAGAAGTTATCCACTTGTGTCATACCAGTCTAGACCTGAAGAGCAACTAATTTAGGAAGGTCTGCAAAAAACCTAGCTTCCTACCAGCTAGCCAGAAGACTGCTACATTTCACTTCATGAAGCTGGTATTTATCTTCGGGTACCTCAAGGAGTTCAGTCACATTTTTAGCGCTGGCAATGCTTTCGGTAAACGCAGACAGGTTGCGTAAGGTATACAAACACGACCCATTCAGATCCTTCAAAATTCTCTGAATATAAGGGCTCTACTTATAAAAGCCACCCTCTACCACCACTACTGAACACTGGAATTCAGAGCTCCAGCCAAAGCCAGAAGCAGAAGCTTCTCCCTCCAGCACGGGAAGGAAGAACAGGGCTACGGGCCAGCGGCTGCCTATTCATCCCCAGGAGTGCAAAGGGCAAAGCAGCCAGCAGTCCGGGAAGCTGTGCCAGTACTCCTTGTGCAAGTGGCAGTAGAAGACAACCTGATAACCAAAAGGTACGTCAATATTTACTTGCTATACAAGCAACCGCTGCTAGGGGTTAACGCATGGAAAGGTGCTTTCTGACTGCAGTGTGGTTTAAGATATCCCAAAGGAATTTCACTTTGGGAAAGGACTGTAAATTCCTCAAAACCGGAATTAGCAGCATGTCAAGATTTAAGCACTACTCCAAATCTATGCCAGCTTTTGAACCCAGCTCAGTTCTACCTTATATGTACATTAATACATGGCGTCCCTGCTGGCTAAGTTACAATGCACGATACCATTGCTAGCTATACCAGCACACTAACATGCCAACCTTAATGCTTCCTTCTTGCCTGCAAGTTAAGCCTGAAGTCATCTACTACGTTTCCCAGGCTGAAGATCTACAACGAACCGGAGCGAGATGAATCTTTTGTTTGGTAGCAGTGCTCTAGCAAGCAAGGAGCTGAGCAGTTCAAGTTTCACAAGAATTGCAACAAGCAGCCCTTATTATTCCAGGTGACTGCATCATAAGTGCTTTGTTTTGATTAGGATTTTTATTTCCCACCTTTAACCTCAACAGAGGCCAACAATCAGTTGCTCACTCTCCTAAACTGTATTTCGTCACCTTGCCTTACATTGCACTACTTACTGTAAGAAGGCCCCACACTTTATCAAAAAGTAAGCATACCAGTCCTAGTGTAGCCCTGCATGAATCTGCAGCCTGGAATCCATGGCATTTTATTCCTTTGATTTTCTTATGCACTTACTTGAAGAACATTTTTTTGACGGTCGGCAACGGTTAGTCAGAATACCTAGAAACTGCAGAGGGATTTGCACATCCCCCAAGTCTAGCATACAAAAGTGGTACACTAAGACATTGGGGTCTGTCAAACATCCAGCACGCCAGCTCGAACACCAGCTGCATTTTCAGTTGTTGCTTTTCAATCTGCTTTACTGCTCTATTTTAGAGCTTTACCATAAAATTCAGAACAAGCTGTTTTCTTGCCCAACAGCTATATCGGAGATAAAAGATACTTTGAAATAACCCACCTTTAGCTTTATTGCTAGTTAATGAGAACTAACAGTCTTATGAAAGTAGCAGCTTGGAAAAGGAAAGGAAAAAGGGAAAAAGAGAGTCTGAACAGCTGCTCACCACCCATCTGCAAGTCATATATGCTTGCTTTCAGACAAGTGTCTAATACTAACATTAAAGAGTCAAGAAACCTACATCCAACTCATTTTACTCACTAGTTAGCAGAATGGTAAGCTCAGCTCCAATCAGAGCTTGTTACTGACAGCAAGAACATTAGGAAAGATATTTTATTTTACAAATTTGGCAGTAAGAATTAAGATTGTAAATACAGCATTAAATCAGTAAACAAACAAAAAACCACCCAAACACTGAACCCCTACATACATTTTTATATTACATTAAGCATTTTAGCAGTTTCAAACATGTTCATGCATTCCCATAGTTAACATTAAGCTGACTGACAAACTAAGCTCAACTCAGCCACACTAAATTACATCCAGTCAATACCATCTCAAGGTTTTAGGAACATTTATTAACCAATACATCCTTGTAAGTCACCAAAGTCTACTCAGTATGCAAAAATACACGTGTCACTGTCACAAAACAAAAGCTATAGTTTTATGAACAGGAAAAATAGTGTGACATAATTTTAACAATTTTGATCAAAAGCATCCACTATTTTGCAGAGCAGAGTTGAAAGAATAAAACACTAGTGGCTTTCTTGCCTTATACTGCTAAAACTCACTATACATTGTTCAGTTTAACAACAACAACAAAGCATGAAGTAAATGGCAACTGCAGTATAAAAAAAATGCAGAGGGTGATTGGGTATTTGCTAGGCTGTACTCCCTTTGAGCAAGGAAACCTGAATATTACAAAGGACTGAGTTAGAAGGGAATGTGGGGTATTTTGTGACAGACCTCTGCACGACAGCTGGAGAAAAGCTATTGTAGCAACAGCTGTGTGCTCGGCACAGCTCATACTCCCAAATACCTCAGCCTGCTAAGAAGGCCAGTTAACTGGCTGCAACGCATTTTAAAAGTTTTCTGCCTCTTGGGATGTGAGCATGATGGATTATTTGTGTATGTTTCAAATAAGAGAAGGCATGCTTAGTTCTATCGCTTACAGTTTTACAAAACGCTGTGGTGTAATGTTGAACTCTCATTCACTGCTGCTTTCCTAAAGTTTATAGCTGCGACTGATCCCATCAACTCTCCTCTACAATTCAAGCGTCTTCACTTCCTGTCTTAACAGTGCACAAGACTCGACACCAGTAACTTCATATATCATATCCTGATTTAAAGGAAATGATTTGATATTTCCAGGATGAAATCCTGGCCCACCAACAGCAATATCGAGCTGTGTTTATCTCCCCGGAGGAAGAATTTTGAGGAACACACCAGTCATCCAACCACTGAAAGCTTTGATCTGCTAATTTGTTCTCTAAAGTTTCTCCAAGTTATTAGCTGAACTTCTGAAAAGGGACACAAGTGACCGGTTACATCTCGTGTACCATTCCCACTGCACTGTAATAATTAGCACAACGATGCTGAACCCAGTACGTGAAAGGGCTTTCATTGTATGACGTGGGTTTGCTCACTCAGCCTCCTTACAAAAACATTGTTGTTTCAACTCAGACGAGGCACAACGATCTTCAGGAACTGATACTCTCGTGCACAGGAATACTTTACGTGCTGATCACTACCAAAGTGGGAGTCCAACCTCAGCGGGTGCTACTGTTATAAGAATGAATGCTCTCTGCTTCCCCGCCAACACCTAAGCAAGGCTGGAAATGATGCGCTGCGCACAAACATCAGGAAGCTGGCAAAAGAAAGACGACATACTGGTTCTTCTTACATCCTCAGTTCCTCATGTTTTTTACTTATTTTGTCTGAAATGAAGGAAGAGTTTTCCCATTTTCAGATATGAACCCCTCTTCATCTTTGAAGGATACAACATAAATCACAGCACATGCTTTCCCATGATATCCTACCACCACAACAGTCTTGTCTACTGGAAAATAATCAGCAGCACTGAAGTAAAAGCAAGAATAACTGTACTTGAGTACTGATTTACTGAAAATTAAATAGAGGATTATAGGAAAGCAAGACCAAGTGTGGAAATACTTGCTAGTATCAGTAAGAAGAAACTTTCCTTTTTGAGCTTAAAACCGAGTTGGTGACAGCCATATTTTAAACTCAAGCAATAAAGAAGCAAAAGAGAATTTAAATACTTCACTGACATCAAGATTTGTCATGTTAACAAGAGCTAGTACTGATCCACATTTTAGTGAAGACAACTAAGTTTGTCACTTAATCCTAAGAAATTCCAAAAATGAAACATGTGACTTGCTTGTAATCAATTTTAAAGTAATTTGGAGCAGTTTCTATGCAGTCTTAAAAGACAAACAATGTATTTGGCAATACACTTGCGGTACAGAAACTACAGAAGTGGTTGCAAGGCATCGCACACACTCGATAACATCATAGCTTTAAGAGCTCAGGAAGATACCATGGTATATAAATAATACACCAAGCCTTGTCTCTTATTATCTGTAACTACATAGCAAGCATGGAAACAATACAAAACTCTTCTCTAAGGTACCTGAGGTTCTGCTCAGAAGGTCTTTATTTCCCTGCTATTTCTCATTTTTTTAGCAGGTTGAATTTTCTGCTAAACATTACTTTGTGGTGGCAAGATTTTATCTCAAGATAAAGCAGCTGAGAGGGCAAGAAGATGCAGATAACACAAACTGACAATAAGTTGTTTTGAAAAATTCACCCTCAGCATGTCAGCCTAACACTACAGTGCTGTTGCCTCAACACTCAAAGCCAACTATTTCTTTTTCTGCTATTAATTTGAAGAGATCCTTACCTGTGACAAAGCAGACACAGGTTCTTCTTCTGCAGATATTCGCTGGAAGACAAGCGTCAGTTGCAGCACTTGAGCCCGAACTTTTATTTCTACAGGGGTGTAGCTCAAGCTTTTTTTTTAAAGAATGAACTTCTACCAGCATTCAAATACTGAAGCTATCTAGTACTTGGCAGGACTTCACTGCTATTAAAATAAATGGACATACCAAGGCATCAAGTGTGAACCTCACTTTTTTTCCTCCTTACATCTTTAATAGACATTACAGCTTTTTGTTGTTGTTGTTAAGTTAAAATTATCCACAAGCCTTTAACATCACCAGGGACACCAGAGATCCATTCAGCAAAATTTTCCACTGCAGCCGCGTCCAGCTGCACACATTACTGTCACAACCAGTTCAGATGTCCACAGGAAGACGCAGGCAATACCGTTAAAGCAGTAGTACCATGTTTGAGAGAATGGCACTCTAAAGCAGCTTCAGTCAACCACAATAATTAATTATCTCCACATACAAGCAGTGAGGAATTCAATCCACACACCAAGAGGACTGCAGTTGTTCTAGCCCCATCACCTTCAAACAGACGAGCGAGTCAGTATCTTACCAGTACCTGACCAGCTACCTCCTGACCAACAAACAAGGCACCTGTACCGCAGGCATTTCCTTCCCATCTCAAATGCACTGTTCAAACTGATTTCCGAAGAACTAACTCTCCTGAAGTGTCAGTTATTTTAATGTCCTGCACAATACTGGACCTTCTAAGCGTTCAGTTATCCAGTGCGCACCCAGATTTTGAAAGTGGTGTTTTCTATGTAGTTACTTAGTCTATGCTGCAGAGCTTAAATTCTCAACAGACGGTTACAGCTAACACACACATGGATGCATGCAGTAATGAAGAAAATCTGAAAAAAAGAAATAGTCTATTTGCTATCAGATCACCTGTTCCAACAGTACATTATTTGAGAATATCATTGCTCCAAGCGTCAAAAGACAAGTTTGCCTCGCTGTCAAACAGCCCGTCTTCAGGGTAGGTAGAGCATTACGGCCTCTCCTCGGTGGAATTAAGGAACACAAACAGAAAGTCATTCTCCCCAGATTTGCTGATCTGCCATCAGCAAGACCAGCAAGCAGAACGCAAGTAGCTGTCTCCTCCTTCCACCACGCACAGACAGAGGCAGATTAATAACGCTCCCACAGCAGCGCTAGAAACACCGAGAGCAACAGGGCAGAAGATGAAAATAAATAAGGGGGGTACGGCCGAATTGGCGGCGGACCAGTAAAAAGGACTCTTCCTCGTGAGACTGAGGCGCACGCTTCAAATCACCTATCCTGTCACGGTTTTTACCGAAATCGAAGAGAAAAAAAGTTCAATCATCCAGAAGTTGAAGATCTCGGAGGGGCGGGGGGCGACGGCCGGTCAGCGCTGGCCCAGCGCGCCCGCCGCCCGCCCCTCTCCTCCCCCGGGGGGGGCTGCAGGACCTTCCTCGCCCCCCGCCGGGCCGGCCCCGGCCCGAGAGGCGCCGGCTCAGCCCCGGGGCGGCCGTTCCGCAGCCGGACGCCGAGCGTCACCGCTCCCCCGGCCGCGGCCGGTTACCGCCGCCGCTTCCCGGGCGGAGCGCGGGGCCGGACCCCGCCCGCGCCCCCGGGAGGCCGCCGGCCCCGGCGCCCCCCGGCGGCCCCGCGCCCCCGCCCCGAACCGACGCGGCCCGCCCCGGCGGCGCCGGCCCTGCCGGAGCCGCGCGGCGCGGCGGAGGCCCCCGGCGGGCCGGGGGCGGCGTCCGCCCCTTCCCGCCCTCCAGAACCTTCCCGGGGCGCCGCGCCCCGACCGCCGCCCCGGGCCCCTCAAGGTCACGCCGCCGCCTCCCCGCCCCTGCCTTCCCGCTTCCCCGCCCGCCGGCGCCTCCGGGAGCTGCCGCCCGCCGCGCCGGCCCCGGCGCCCCCCCCCCGCCCCGCTCCTCCTCGGCGCTGCGCGCCGGGCAGCGCCCAGGCCCCGGCGCCGCGGCCGGGCGGAGCGGCTCCCCCCGCCTCGGGCGCCGCGGCCGCTCACCTGGATGAACTGGATGGTGAGCGCCGACTTGCCCACGCCGCCGCCGCCCACCACCACCAGCCGGTACTTCTCCTGCCCCGGGCCGTCCCTGCAGCCCGCGGCCATGGGGGAAGCCGAGCGGAGCCGATCGCGGCAGCAGCAGCAGCAGCAGCGCCGCCGCCGCCGCCGGGTGCGGGTCCGGCGCCTCTCCCTCTCCTCTCCCTCCTCCTGGGCCCGCCGGGGGCGAGCAGCCGCAGGCCCCGCCGCCCCTGCGCCCCGCCGCCCGAGTAGCGCCGCCGGCAGCGCCCCGCCGTGCGGTGCGGCAGCGCCGAGCTGGGGAGCACCGCCCGCCCCCGCAGCCAGGGCGCCGCGGCTACAAATGGCCGCCGGGGGGCGGGGCCCTCCTCATCGGTATGCTAATCAGAGCCACGGTATGCACGGCGGGGTGGGGCTTGCCGCTCACCGCCCCGCCGCTGTGCTCCGGCGGGCGGCCCGGCCCGGCGGGACACGGCCCCGGCCCCGGCCCCGGCCCCGGCCCCGGCCCCGGCGCACCACGCCTCTTTGCCTGGGACGGGCGGGTCGGGGCAGCCCCGGCGTCGCCCCTCGCCTCCGCGCTCTCCCTCCGGGCAGAGCGCCGGAGAGGGTCGTTACCTCACGGGTGTCCGTCCTCACGGGCTTTCCTGAGGCGCCCGCCCGCCGCTGGGCGCCGCGCCGACGCCGCCCAGCCTCTCGGCGTAGCCGCGGGGCGGGGGGGAGGCACCGCTGCCCCCACGGACGGGCGCCGAGCCGAGGCGCAGAGGGGCTCGAAGCCGAAGCGTGGCGAGTGCCCGGCCCGGCTTCAGCGGGAGGGCAGAGGGGGAAACCGGTCCCAGAGGCTCCAGCCCTTCCCCGCGCCTCATCGCGGCTTCTCGTCGCCGTGCGCCTGAGCGGGTCTCCCGCTCGTTCGGGCCGTTCGGATGAAGGCCACCCTCCCGCCGGGGGTCCCAGCCCCGCGGCCACCCCCTCCTGTAGGCGGTCAGCGCCCGCCGGTTGCGGTCTGTGGTGAATTCCCCTTGGCCCTTCACGTCCCCGCTGCCCCGGCCGGGGGCAGGCTGCTGCTCTCCGTGATGCCCCCCCTGCCTGGGGACGCGTTACCGTCCCGTATGTGTCTGGACGTCCAAAGCACCCGGCAGACGGCCGCCACACGCACTACAGAGAAGCAGAACTTTTGCTTGGTAGACCTACTGGCAGGTAATTCCTTCTTCCCTTCCTCTCCCCTGCCCCTTTTTGAAAAGATGCATAGCGACAAAATCGTACCTGTATGATTTTACCCGCGTACATACACACGCATACAGCCCTTTGCCAGCACGGAATGACAGTCAGTGGTGACCGCGTTCCTGAGCGGTGTAGTCACGCCAACAAGTCTGTGAGACGGACGCGCTCCTCCTGCCTAGAAAATAACAAAACCCAGAAGCAGTGGCCGTCTGTGAAGCTCTGTTGAAGGGACTTGCCCTGTACAGCAGCAGAGCTGGGTGGGGAGGCAGGGACAGCAATCCAGGCAACCCAAGAAACCCAGACTTCCCGCATTCGACGTACATTTGGGCTCGGCACCAAAGGAGGTGAGGGTCCCACAGGCAGGAGCCTCCTTCCCGGCCCAGACCCCACTGGTTAGCACTGCCTGCCTGACGCAGTGACTAACAGAGATCCACAGAGAAATAACATATTGTGGAGCTAATTAAGAACTAACGTGATACCATATATACGCAGTGATGTACCCATAATCTTAATTCCACCATTTCCTAATTTGTCACGCTGAACTTTGCAATTCTTTCACTGGACTTCTCTGCTTAAAAAAGCCAAACTGTAAAACCAAAAGCAACATAATGAATAACGTCTTTCAACACCCATTCTGTCTCGGTGGAGGGCAAGAGCGTCCCACACACAGGAAACAAACCGGTACCTTGTGAGTTGACAGGGTAACTTTATGAGAGGGAGAGGACGGAGACATTTTGTCAGCGGGATTCACAGCTGAGTTTTGGAAGAGGAATGCCAGGACTCGGGCCCCGTTGGCTTGGTATTCTCCTGTAGGGATAAGCTGCTTTTTCACATCCATTTCCTTATTGCCCTGGCTGATCAAAAATATGGAACAAATCACACATGAGAGAATGCATAGTCTAACATTTTCCAGTTGGGAAGAGAGATAAGTGAGTGGGAGATATAACAGAGGTCTGTAAAGTCATAAGCAGCACAGAGAAGTTCAAGAGAAAGTCTCAAAATAGGAGAACTAAAGGACACCTAGTGACAGTATGAAGAAACAAGTTTAAACAAACAAACAAAAAAAGATAGTGTTTTCCGCAGACACAATCATGGAACTGTGGAAGTCGCTGCCACAAGGGGCTGTGGAAAACAAAACTGCATCTGAGTGACGAAAGGTTAGACAAAGTCGCAGAGCATAAAGCAGCTACTAGGCACAGCGACCAGGGACGCAGTTTTGACTCAGGAAGTTTCTAAAACTCTGGCAGCCTGAAGGCAGGGTGGCTGTGAGAAACGAGTTGCTTTCCACGTGTCCTGGTTCCGGTGCTCTTGCCTACGAATTGCTGACTGGCCACTGTCAGGATCGGGAACCCCTGCGAGTATTAAGCCAGCAGGACAAGTCTTCTCCTAATTCTTAATTATGTTCTCTCGCTTAAGAAAAATCAAAAGTGCGGACTATGATGAAGTGAAACTGCAGCTAGTTTATCAAGTATTAGGTGTTTTTTAATAAAAATACAGTTACGGTCTCATAGTTGGCTATTAGTACAGTAACCAGTAAACTCCACTGTCAGGAATGGCAGTGACATGAAAAGCAGACTTTAAGTGAGTTTTAAGAACACGCTCATCTCTATGCAAACTATTGCAACAGGATATCTGATTTCTTGGTTTAAAGATACATAGAAAACCAAACATCTTTATTTTCCCTTACCTTTTTTTCAGTTTCATTATACATCCTTTTAAATAGCTACTCTCTCTGATGTGGCTATCCAGTCTTGTGAATTCTACAAGAAAATCTTGTTGTTTTTTTAAACAACACTGACAGATACGCTAAAGGATTAAAACAATGAACACAATCATCCATTACGATAAAAAAGACTCTGTTGCAAAAAACCTGTTACTGTTAAATTCTTTGCATTTGTTATTTTTGTTAATGGAATCCAGTTTCATAAATAGAGTGATATTCTTGCAAAGCACAAGGTAGTGATCAGAGGAAAACAAGAGATGGACAGCAATTAATGAATAGCATTTTTTCTGTAGTTTTTTAACTGCATGCAAAGATCCCAGTAAGATTTGTTTTCTCTTTGTTATATAAACATAGGTAGAGAGAGAAAGTCTCAAGTACAGAGATACAGAGAGTCTAAAACCTTGGGTGTTCAAACATCTATGCATAATAGGCACTTTATACATGGAAACAGTTGTCTCGTACTCCCCATGCTGTCAAAGGACAGAAGCTGGACCCTCCAGAGGAGGGCATCAGGGCAGAACCAGCCCTGGAAGTGCCAGTCTCTACTCCCTGCACCCCGAGCCCTGGCAGAGACTCGGCACCTTGTCTTCCCTCGCGAGCAGCCCTTGCTGTGAGCCCTGGTTTCAGGAGACAAGGTGTGAATAAAGACATGGAGATGAGGATACAGCACGCTCCAGTTTCATTTCAAGACCAGCTAACCTGGGAAGGGCTGAGTGGTGAGGTGCCTAGAAGGTGAAGACAAGCAGCTTGTGACTGATACGAGGTGGCGGGGGAAGATGATTCAAAAGGGGTTTTGTATGGCCCATGCAGTTAGGAAAATAAATTTTGCAGCACCAGTTTGCATATCCCTAGGGAGGTAGAAAATGCAGGGTTTCATAACAGAGAGGAAGAACTTGAAATATCAAGACTTGAGATGATGAAGACATGGCCAAAGTTTTGATGAAGCGGGTGGGAAAGAAAGTATAGCTTTTAGAACCGTTAACATAGAAAGAAGCTGCGTCATTTCAGGTCTAGCCTGAATATGCGTATTTAAAAAGAGACAAAATCAAGAATGACATCCAGATGGCAAGCTTAAAAGAAAGAGCACCATGGTGCTTTATATAATGACAGGAAAAAAAAGATTTCAGGAAGTGCTTGGGGGAAAGATCCAGAACTTTATTTTACATTGGCAGCCTGGCAAAGATGTGGGTTTGGAAGGTTAGAAGACGTGTATGCAGTTAGTGACATACTGGAAGCTAAAAAGTGCTCTGTGAGAACATAGTAGCTTAATTAAAAGAAAACTTGTTCACAGGCTTATCACAGAAAAAAGTTACAAAAATCTTTGGGACACGAGTCAGCGTGGTAGGTAACTTTAACACTGAGTTATTGCACTAATTTAGGATTATATATGTACCTAATGGTGGTACTTGTTTATTTACGTTGCTCAAACAGGCTTTAAACATCACCTCTTGTTCCGTGTGAATATTGTGACCTAAGGAGATCCATGTGCTGCAATTCTCACCAAGAACTCCACCACTGACCGTAAGAAGATGGGAGGAAACTGGCTTTCTCAAAACCATAAAACAAGAAGCTTGGGAGAAAAGTTATAAACAATTTGATTTTCCTTGGGATAGGAATGTAAGAACTAATTCAGAATAAAATGGGCAGTAATTTTTCCTGTGTATAAAAAAAAAAAAGTGAACTATTTGTTACATTATAGTGAGCACCCGGAAACTAGAAGAAAAGATAAGCCATTTCTCGTTGGACACACTTATCAGTTTCTGTCTAAGTAAGGAATAAAACTATTTTCAGACAAGTAGCTACAGCTTTTTATAAATGTTATCTATTTTTGCATCTACCTATTCCAGTAAAATAGTCAGTCGTAAACACTTCAAAATGTGTCATTTTCTCTGAGGCTTGAAATTGATCTACAAAGGAAAAATACTATCTGTGTTGTGTCGCCCCCCCTTTTTTTTGCTGTACTTTCTAAGATGGGATTGTCAATTTTTATTAATTATTATCATTACTTTAGCAATTCAGATGCATTTATACCCAGTTGTAATTACAAAACAATAACATCCCAAGAGAAAAGAGTAAAATAAACTGTGTCGGAACAGGCTTTTAGACAACATTGTTTAAGTTTATGATGGTATATGTTTTCCCTAACACTTACATAACTGCACTGAGCAATTAACATGTGGGCGAATTTATATATATATATTTTTTTTTTTTTAGAGAATGCACCAGCATCAGTTCTTTAGTGAGCAGGTCAGGTTTTGCACACCCAGGCATTCAGGCAATCCTCTAGCAAAACAAGCAATCCAATCTTGATTATTTTTTTTCCATATATATTTAGATGTTATGTATGTGTATATTTTTACATATGTATTTATTTATACATTTATTTTGTGATATTGCTAGGATAGAAAAGAAGCAGGAAAGAAACCCAAACTAGTACCTTTTAGACCTTCTCCACAGACCCTAAAAATGTGAAAGCGAGCCCAAAAGAAAATTTCTCCACAAATCACCTCTAAATTACTGCTCGCAAGAAGACCCTTGCTCTATCGGAAGGGAGAGCGTACCTTTTCTGGTCTCTTTCCAGATGAAGTGAGGAACCAGGGGTACAACTGCTGCTGGTGGTAGACAGCAGAAGCAAGCTCGGGGCAGATGACATTTCCTTGCCGTTCAGCATGGTGCCTTCAATCCCTTACACCGCAAACCTCTTTCCATCTACTGTGGTCGCCACTGACCCGGCTTCCTCGCAGTATGGGACCACAGCAGGGCATTCCCCGGAGGCTGGCGAGCCCCACGCGCGCCTCCGGTCGCTGTTTGCGCCCCTTGCAGAGAGCTGCCCGAGGCCATCACGGGGGTCTCCGTGGCATCTTCTGAGACCTGTCTCTGGGCCGGAGGGATAGGGCAAGGCCAGACCTTGCTGGCTGGGGGCCCCCAGCATCCCAGAGGAGCTTGCGTTGTGGTGCCCACGCCTCGGTGGGTAACCGCATCCGTGGATTCCCGACGCGGGGGGCACGCTGAGCGCTGTCCCCCAGGAGCAGGCAGCTGCCGTGCAGTGCCGGAACGTGCCCCCAGCGCGAGGTCTGCTGCAGAGCCCTGCAGCTCCCGACCTGCTGCAGTGGAGCCACGGCTGGCGAGTTCAGGGTTGAGAGAGGAGGTGACACCTGCAACTCTCCGTCCCCCTAGCTCGCCTCCGTGTGCATCCCCAATGGCAGCACGTGCCAGCTGCGTGAGGGCAGTTTGGGGGATTCGCAACCTGCCAGGCTCCGGTTCACAGCCCGGCGAGCTGCCCCTCTCTCATGTCGCGCCGCGGGAGACCCCCCTCCAGCCTGACAGCACTCGGCAGCCAGGTTCACTGCGCCCGCCACCTCCACGATCTGGGGGGCTTCAGACAGAAATGAACCGGCAGTGCTGTCAAAGACAATCCCACAAACCACAGCTGGATTTCCTTGGCCAGAAAATGAGCTATCTTCATCGACGCACACAGCTACTTTGTGTGCCACAGTATGACAGGAGCCTCTGCCCCGCACAAGGCACAGAAACTGGGGTTTTTTTCTTCACCGCCAAAAGGCTAAACACTGCTGGTTTCCTTTCCCGTCATACAGGATATAAGAAACTTCTTATTTTCCCCTAACGCTCAGAAGCCTCTTTGCTTTCTTACATTTATGATGTTTGCACAGAGTGATGAGAGAGAGGCAGGATAACAAAAAGATAGTTTTTGTGTAGGAAATGCCTGGATATCCAAAACAGCCTCTGAATCTCAAGCTGGAAACAGCCAGATTTTCCCACGCCTTTTGGTCATGCGCAATCCTGCTGCCCAAAAATGGAACGAGGCAGTTAGCTTTTGCCGCCTGCCCCAAGAAACCTCTGCCCACTCACCTTGTAAAAAACCTGAGGGTTTGTGGGCACATCTTAGTTGGCTTCTATTGTTTTCCTGGAGTTGGTAAGATAGTGCAGCCAAGAGAGCTGTGATGTCAAAGCCGCATTTCCACTACTCACACAAAGCTCCCACACCAGTGCTGCTCTTCTAGATCCACTTAATTGTGATAGTTAGGCTTGAATAGAGAAAGAAAGGGTGAGAAATTACTTAGGCAGGTTGGACTGCATCACCTGGGCCTGACAACATATGTTGTAAAGTACATGGTGAGCAATCTCGGAGGCATTGGTGGTTACCCTCCGCACTTTACAGAAGACGGGTGAGAAGTCCAAGAGGCTGAAGAGGATAAATATGTTAAAAAGGAAGAAAATGAAGAATAGAGAATTATGGATCAGTCACTCTAATCTCATTTTCTGGAAAAAGTATTAAAACAAATAATTAAACTATTAGTAAATACCTGGAAGAAAACAAGGACATAACTGACAACCAATATGTTCTACTCTAAATTGTGTCAAATCAAAATATTTTTCTCCTATGATCCATTAACAGGCATTTGGGTAGGAGGAAGCAGTATGCATTCTACATCTTGATTTTAGTAAAGTTTCTGATATTGTCTTTCATGACGTGGTTATAAACAGGCCAGTTCCTTGTGTTATGTTGATGGTGGCACTGAAGCAGGAGCAGGGCAGGTGGGAACACTGGACTCAGTGATTTTCAGTGGTTCACTGACAATACTGAGGATAGTACCACAGAAGTCTGCAGAAGACCTGACCCGATCTAGTATTATTAAATATTTCAGTAATAACCTAGACAGTGAAACAAGAAAGCACGTCCTACATTTTCAGAAACTGCATGCTGGGGGAGAAGAAAACAGGACTTTCGAATGACCACAAGAATTAAGGAAAAGTTCTGAAAAGAGAGAATGTAATTCAGAAACAACACAGGCATTGTTCCATATGTAGACAAGAATTTGTTAGTTATTTGATTGCAGTTAAATATATTAGGAAAGAATGGGAAAAAAAATTACTTTCCCCTTCCCTGGTGCTTTCCCTCGCTTCTTGGTATTGTACAACACCTGAGCTTGAACTCCCTCTTTTTAGTGATATACTTTCAGAAATATGCTTCCTTGCATTTTATTTCTCTTGCTAACTCACAGTGTAATTTCCACGATAAAGGCTTGTATTGCCATTTTAGTATAATTCCTTAGTATGATGACCTACATTTCATTTTCTGCATGTTTCCTTCTTACGCTGAGATCAAAGGAGAGCTAATGATTGAGGCACTCTGGTCTTAGTAAAATTCCTGTCCTCCTTTTGCACTAAGGTGGTTGTGCTTCACAGCATTTATTTAGCAACCTGCCAACTCCGCTATTTCCTATAAACTCACGTTTTGTAAGGCCACTCGCAGCCTCATTTCTATCTCCCTTTATCCTTCATGACCCATTCTCATGGATTAATTTTCTGATGCGATTTTTCTAGAATTCGTTGTCCCAGTATTTCTGTACCTCAGCCGGATGCAGAGAGCCGTCTGGTTAATTCTGAGAACTCTAAATCCACACAGGAGCAAAATGCACTAGGAATCATTTACTGAAATGCATGACCTTGAAATAGCATAGTTCCATAGCACAGATGGAGTTTACCAGATGTCTGAGACTATGAAATGATGAGATTTAAAAGATTCAGTACTTCAGAGTGGTTTAAACAACTGAGATTGCAGTATAGGATAGAGATACTGGAGGTATATTTAAACAAGCACATTTATACATGGATCCCTGATTTTGGTGCCCAGACTAGTTTACCCACCCTGCTTCTACAGTGTGCACTTACACGTGCAATGCAGTTACATCCTGAGGACAGTGAAAGGTTTGCTTTTCATTGATATGAAATGGGGGGTTCTTTCTTGAACCATCAGAACTGGTCTGGTGGTGATAAACCCTCTGTTGTTGGCTGCCCAGTGCTTGGTTCTTCAAGATGTCACATTCTGATCTCTCGGCGACTGAAATGAGCAAAAATCCATATGATGTGGGATCAGCATCTAGCCAGAAGAGCTGTCCTTCAAAACCCTCACATCATCTTTTAAATTTCCAGGGCTAAAAATAGGGCAGCATGGATTCTTCACCTAGGTGGTGTCTTAAAACAGTACTGTTGTTAGCAATGGGGTTTGTACAGCAAGGTCCTGTCTGTAAAGAGTTTCACAGATACATGAATATTATTCTTTCTCTGGCTAAAAGCTGCTTGGGGACATGAATTTCTTTTAAGGAGATATTTTTTCTGTCCCCACTCTGTTTTTCATGCATCCTATCACCAAAGTGCCACGTTTCTTCATACTTCCAAGATGCCCCAACAGTTGAAGCTTCCCTTACTATCTTGGTCGACCCTTAAGCTACTGACCACTGTTGCCTATTAAACATAACAGGCCATCTCTACTGCTAGTAAATAAAGGACAGGCTAGTCTGTCTGTGTTTTCAAATGTCACAGCTTGCTGAAGTCACTGCTATTGCTTAGTGAAACTGTTTTCTCAGCCTACAACAATTTGCCTCAGCACTGTCATTTCATCATGTAAGGGTTAGTTGTGGGTGAACAGGAGAAGGTTCAGCAGTTCATTTTCTTTGCACATGAGAACTGAGATGCCAATGTAAAAATCCTGTAAAATGTGTCTTTTCCTCCTGTCTACCATTCTTCCCGTTTTTTCTTCCCATTCTGTGGGGAAACTCCTTGTTGGCAAACTCCCTCTCTACTGATTGCCTCTGCCGGTCTTGCCCTCAGATTCCTCCACCGCGTCCTGCAGCCTAGCAGTCTCATCACACCCCCTGCACATCTCAACACACAATGAAGAATGAAGTCAACTCCCTTTCCACCCTTTTCCCATCATCGACAGGCCAAGGAGCCCCTTCTCAGGATATGGGGTATTCCGACGTACTGCTGAACGGCAGCTTAAAGACGCGGAAGGGTGTTTTTTCCAAAACTCAACAGACATACACTACCCAAGTGAAATTGTTGTCTGCTGGCTTGCCCAATTTAGATAAGGGGAAATAGGAGTGGAAGAAGAATTGCTGGAGGTGAGGAAATAGGCTGTTTCAGAGTTTCAGCAATTCTTCCTCCTCTCCTTTTCCTCCTACCCCAATCTACATACCTCACGGAAACCCTATATGCGTAGCACAGTACCCTATATTCCAAACACCTTCTGTTTGGCTCCAGAGGCACTTGAGCTTTTGGTTCAAAGGTGATATTAGCAGACTTTGCCAAATCTGTCATATTTTGACCAGTGAGGCCTATTGCCAAGAAGAAGAAAAGCACTTGTTCAAATATGTGAAATTAGCTTATACTGAGATTTCAGCTGAGGAATTAACATTTAATTTTTCGTATTTGCACAAGTTGGTTTTTACCACCAATTTAAAGAACCTGCATTAGTAGATCACGCTGGTGGATTCTGTACCAACATGTCATAAAACCCAGTTTCTGTCACATGGAAATTACCGTCTAAATAGACAGAAGAAATATTATCCTGTTCGCAGACAAGGCATTCAAGCATGAACACGCTAAGGAATATGCCTGAGGATACGCAGAAAGCCTACATCAGTCAAGTGAGCCATAGTGGGGAATAAACAACACAAGCCCTTTACTTCTTCTCCAGACACTCTGTATCTTCCTTAAAATCAGCCTATTAATTCACCACCAGCAGCACCACAGGTGAAGAAGCTGTTTAAACAGATTTTCTTTTTGTTGTCATTTTTTATGTACATGAGAACAAGTGACTGAAGTCAATAAAAATCAATGAGATCAATATATCTGTTGTAGGAATTAATGAATTTTAAATATATGTATTTTTTTAAAAATTATATTATGCTTGTTTATGCTCTTAAATCACTGAAAATCAGAATCTATCTGAAAAGTGAAAATGTACCTATCAGTTGAAGAATGGGGACACTAAGGTAAAAACAAACAGGCCAGCTTGATAACAAGTGCATGATAAACAGTCATTTTATTGAAAAGGAGACTTTTCAGATATTTCCATGACATGTTGTTGCCACTTGAAATGTGGTGCCTTCTGGTGCTGTCTCAGAATATCTGGCAGAACATGTTGTATGTAATCAGACGCTATTTTTTCAATGTATAATTTTTTTAAATTCTGTCCTCTCTGATAAGCATTGTGCAAGACAAATATTCTACTTGCTAAATAACTTCCTTCAGAAAAATCGAACAAACACATCTCCAGGATTTTCTGTTACTAGCAACTCCGACTCCCATTTTTAAAAGTCCATAACGCAATAAAGCAAAATTTTTAAGATGCTTTGGCTCACTGTCAAATCTTCTATTAAAGGAAAAGATATTAAAAAAAAAAGTAGTAATCACACAAAATAATAGTGGAACAAATTATAATAATCATTAAACCTACCATTAAATCTAAATTTACCTTTCTATTAGTTACATAGAATAAACAGTCACATTGAGGAGCTTACACTGTGAGCCCACTGAAATGTGGGCATTCACCACTCACTGAATTCACTCCTGTGCTTAAAATGGCACTTTCCTTTACTACCTTGTAGTAAATGAATGCTAATCAGTAATATTCCAGCAAACTCTTACCCAGCTAAATCACTTCTTGGTTCCCCAGGCAGAACTTATGTGTAGACATTTTCCAAAAGCATTGGCAAGGCTAGGGCCTGATTTTAACCAGCAATGTTTTAAAAAGCAAAGGGAAGCGGTGAAAATGAAAATCAGCAGAGACAATGCTAAATAACACATTTGGTGGCGATGAGAGCGTTTGTAAGATATCTGACCCTGAGGTCAGCACATCTTCCCTGGCCGTGGCAAAGCTTGCGCAGGAAACCAGCAACTTTTTCTCACGTTATCACGTCGGCGGGGAGCCGTGCAGGGAAGCGCAGGAAGCGACCTGCAGCTTTCCTGGGTTCTGGCATCAAGTCTAGTGCATTAGATTTGCACTTCTTCAGAACAGCTCGTGAGACGCAAGCAAATATTTGCACACTTGGCTCCCCGCAAATGAAAACATTTAAGTTCTCGCTTGAGCACTGCCTGCTAACAAGGAACGCAGTGAAATAGGAGTGGATCAGGAGACTAAATTCAACTGTGCTGAGGTCCCTACAACTGCGGTACGTGCTGCCGTACTGCTTCGGACAAGATGCAGTCTGGTTCCCTGGACTGAAAAGCCGTGCATGAGGTTCGGAGCTCTGCCTTCCTGCAAGTTGTCTTTCCACCTGCCACGTCTCACCCCGGCCACCCTCTCCGGCACGGCCTCCCATGCACAAGCTTTTGCTTCTGATCATGTTCCTGCCTCACTCGTTCCTTGTCCTGTTGCAGGTGGCACGGTAGGCCTGCTGTCCTGTTCTCCTCCCAGCGCTGAGTTCGGTCACAGACTGAGGCAGAATGAGAGGCTTCACACTGCAGTCACGGCAGCTGCTCTGGGAGGACACCCAGGGTGAACTGGCTCTTCCTGGACAACCCTCGGCTTGGGGAAGAAGACAAAGGCATTGAGTTTCTGAAAGTCTTTGTCTCTATAATTGCTTTGTCCCTTGTCAGCTGAAGACTCCGGGCCAGGGAGATGAGCTCGGCCCAGTGGGTCAACCAGCAGCGAGATGCAGAAGTTCAAAATGAAACCCGCTGGCACCACCACTGCGCTGCACCGTGGTTGCCCCTCAGAGCCTCGTGACTTCTGAGTCCCACCAGCCAGCGGCCAAGCAGCCTGAGGTGGACAAATCCAACACGGGCAAAGTCTTGATTAAAGATCCCAAGGCCATCCTCCAAACCTTCTCGCTCTGGACTGCACGAGTGAGATGTACCATTGAAACATCCGGGCCACCGCTCTTCACAGGTTCCCTATCTGACAAGGGCCACTCTCCCACCCAGTGCCCGTCCCAGAGCAGCTGCAACCTCTTAACCCAGAAGGGCTCCCACTCAGTTGTCAGTAGGCCTCGGTGGACCCACCAGCACAGATTTACAGACATCCTGGCAGGCTTCACTAGAAGGCCTCAAGATATCTGTGTTTTCCCCTCCTCCAGCGTCAGGTTCAGAGGGGATGCTGAAAGCTTCTTTCCAAGCAGGATCATTCACCGCATAAGGTGGAAGAGGCTGAAACCCCTCTGTGCTGTTGGGTGATGAAGCCATACCCAACAGTGGAGAAGAGGGCTAGTTTAACCACATGCTACGAATGCTATGAATAAGCGGAACATGCTTTTTTCTTTGCCTACAATATGGCAGGTCCTGATTGACAGACTAGACACAAATGTGCAAACTGCACAAGCTGCACAGATCAGTGCAGCCTTGATGACTGCTGTGTCCTCCACAGCTTCTGCAAGGAATTGGCTGAGCCTTTCCATCTGGGCCAGGAGAACAAGGTCTAGTTTCTTTAGCAGCTTTATGCCCATCTTCTGCAGTCTGTGAGTAGTAGAGGAAACCAGGTGACCCCCTATGTCTGACCATGCCTTCATTAACGGGCTGAACTGAGCAGGTTAGGGTGGAGTCCAATTAACTACACATGACTTCTCTATCTCATTCTGTTTCCTAGAGGAGGGGTTTAGCTTTGCCTGCTTTACCCCCTCACTCTCCAGGGGACCTCAATCCACACTTCTTCCGGGCAAGCATGGTTATTCTGACTGTGTCTGTCCTGGCCCTCTATGTCTTTTTTGACCTTTTGAGCATTCTGGCATGCAGCTGTGATTGCTGCCTCCACAACCCTCGGGAAACATCACAGGCTGAGGGCTACGTGTTTTGCTGGAGAAAAATGCGGCTGACAAGTGGCTGTGCCATGCAGCTCAGGAAAGGGGGCAGGGTGAGGAGAGCTTTGCTTGCTGTCTGCTTCTTGGGAGGCAGTGAGGAGAGTGGCAGAGGGAATAAGGCTGTGTAAGTAGCTCGTGTGGATGGGGCAGTAAGACTTGATAAGGGCTCATAAGGCAAGGGGTGGAACCAGCTGGCTGGATCCTGCAGGACAAAAAAAGCACCCTTTCGCCAAGGAAATCTTCCTTCCCCCTGTCCACAGTCACACAAGACCTTCGGTCCTGTCCTCTTCTCTCCCTTTTTTGTCTCTAGAGAAATTGGCCATTTCCCCATTTACCTGGGCTTTTGGCCAACTCCTCTGTTCATGGAGTGGCTCTGCCTTCTGAACCTCACAAAAGGCCACCTGCACCCCAGATGTTACTAAGCCTCTCTGTTTTGTGGAGAGAAGATGCCCCAATGGTCACCAGGTGGTATGGAGCCTGATGCCATTTTGTGTCCTCTCAGCCTACACCTAAAGAGGTCTCTGAAGAGAGGGGGACACAGCAGACATTACTCTTCCTTGTGCTCCATTAACTGGTCTACCTGGCACTTCTTGGGAGCATAACTCAGTGGCTCTAGAGGGACCCAGAATCTCTCCTGGCAGAAGCTGCAACTCGTACCCCCCTGACAATTGCTCAAAAAATTCGTAGAAAAGCAGCCCACTTACTTAGGCTGGAGCAAGAAGTACTGGCACAAGGGATCACTGATGCAGGCTGGGTCTAGGAGTGGGCTGAAGAGGTTTCCTGGATTTGTCTTCTCTGGGGGACTCTGTGGGGTCTAGAAACGGGATCCAAAGGATACCTTCTCCCTGTGATTCTCCCGCATAGTCTGTCAAGAGCATGGATATCCAAAGCAGTGTCAGATTTAGTGGTGTACTCTCACTGGAAGATCTGCTCAAGGTGTCTGTACCACATCATAACACGGGGAACAGCTGCCATGTCACCACCCTGCACAGTTCTTTCCTCAGGTCTTCAAGGACATGGACACCTTGAATTTGTTCTCATTCCCAGCTGGCAACCTCCTGCTAGTGCTGCAATGCTGTCTCCTTCAAGCTCTAGGCTGCTCTGTGCTGGCTTTCCTGGAAGAAGAGAAGGATTGGTGTTACCAAACAAAAAAAAAAAGCCCCCCGCCCCAAAAAAAAAGAGATAAAAGAGGTAGGTGTTTCAGCAAGGGGGAACCACAACAGAAGGTACAGCAAGCAACACAGGTGTTGTGGTTTAACCCCAGCCAACAACTAAGCACCACACAGCCACTCGCTCGCTCCCCCCACCCAGGGGGATGGGGGAGAGAATCGGGAAAAAAAAGTAAAACTCATGGGTTGAGATAAAGACAGTTTAATAGGACAGAAGGGAAGAAAATAATAATGATAATAATAATTATTATGATAAAATGACAATAATGCTAATAAAAGGATTGGGATATACAAAACAAGCGAAGCACAATGCAATTGCTCACCACTCGCCGACCGATGCCCAGTTAGTTCCCGAGCAGCGTTCTGCACCCCACAGGCCAACTCCCCCCAGTTTATATACTGGGTATGATGTCACATGGTATGGAATATTCCTTTGGTCAGTCTGGGTCAGCTGTTCTGGCTGTGTCCCCTTCCCAACTTCTTGTGCCCCTCCAGCCTTCTTGCTGGCTGGGCATGAGAAGCTGAAAAATCCTTGACTTAGTCTAAACACTACTTAGCAGCAACTGAAAACATCAGTGTGTTATCAACATTCTTCTCATACTAAACCCAAAACATAACACTATGCCAGCTACTAGAAAGAAAAGTAACTCTATACCTGCTGAAACCAGGACAGCAGGGAAATGATTAAGCAGGGGAAGTCTTAGGGAAGATGAAAAAGTGAGTTGCAAAGGTTAGAGGGCTAACAGTCAGCAGGAAACATGAGGAGCCTGACACATTTTGGGCCTTTGTACATCCTGAAAAGCACCTCAGGGTGTCACAGGATCTCCCAGAGAACTTCAGTCCACATTGGAGGATTTTGTGATGGTGTGGCCCACTTGCTGCTTTGAACACTTTAGGAGTAGGTACACAGTAAGTACCCACCTGAAGGTGGTGTGATCTCCTCTAAAAAGGTCGTAGTCTGCATGCACCAGAACTGCTCTGTGGTCCAAACCAACAGGCAGCACATGGGGACAACTGAGGGCATTCACTGCAGAGCCACACCAGCGCTCCAAGCCAAACTGCATATATATCTGCAGCTGATGCCTGGCATTGCACAAAACACAAATGTAGTTGCTGGTCCAAGGAAATTATAAACCAAGGACAAGACAGTGTTACAGCCCCAAGATCAGACAGAACAAGCAGACTCCTGATTACAGCTTGGCACCAGATCACATCACAAGCACAGTCCGACCGAGTATTGCCAGGAGTATTAGCCATCCCCAAAGGGACCAAGAGCAGGTGAGTCTGTGGCTTCAGCTGCAGCCCGCAGCAGCGAGGATCGCTGGCTATCTGTGGCCAAGGAGCCTCCACAGCAGCACTGTGCCCAAGGCAGGAGGAAGCAAGCCCAGCCTGGTCCTCAAGAGGAACATAAGAATCACATCACCAGAAGTCATTAGATGATGCAGCCAAAAGGTGCAGTCTGGTCATTTTGTTTGGATTTACCTGATACTAGTGAAATGACAGAGATTCGCCTTAGTACTGGCATTAAACTTTTTACACTTAAGCCCAAAGTGATAAAGAGACTTTGGCTTCCAAATACTTTCATCAAGCCGTGCCTTCACCCTTGCTGAAAATGCTTCTCAGTTTGTTGAAAGCAAGATTTCACACTACATGTTTGACCAAGCTTCTTTATAATTCCCACTCAGAAAAGTAAAGTCATTTCTCATTTCATTGTAGGAAGTCATAAAAACAAACCTGTCATTCATCCATGCCCTATAGGCTTTCTAAACTCTTTTCTTTTGGCACTTGTCTTACCATTGGAGAACCTCTCTGGATAATTGGTCAATGAAGTGTTAATGCTTTCTGGGGTGGGGAGTGAGAAAGAGACTTTTTTCCAGAAAGAAACAGAACAATGGCTAACATAGACAAAACTTCAGTTTTGTTCTTTGTTGACCTTTTAATATGGTGTATATCTGAGCAGGGATTCATCCTCACCACTTTTCCTTCGAGTCAGTCTGGATCTAATAAGGAGGGGCATAATGCAAAGACCGTCTTTTCACACCATTTGGGAACGGATTGGACACAGTAATAGTCATTACATCCACAAGCAGCATGATTGTATTATTTTCGTGTTTCAGTACATAAAAAAATCTGCCCTAGGGATAACAGGCAGGTCTAAGTAATGTACACATAACATATGGGCTCCTGCTGTGTATTTTTGACACTCCTTAACAGTGAGAATTAAGATCTATGGCTCTCATCTTTCAGCTGATAACATCAAGACAGGCTGCAGTGACTACACAGAGCCTTCCCGAAATCAGATTGGTCTCTGAGCAAACACAGCAGTTCATGTGGGAACTACTAAATAAGAACAATTCAGAACTGCTGCTTAAACTGCAGCATATATAGAAACAAGCCTTATTTACTGCAGCAGATGAAGCTGTAGCTGATAGTTGTCTCTAACTTGGTTCTGTGATAAAGGGCCATGCTTTTATTAGGGATATGGACAGGAACTACCAACAGCAGCTCATAGCTATGCAAAGAGGTAATCTCCGGTGGAAAAAAACCCAACCGTCACCAAATAATTAATCTTGCATTCCACTTGAGATCTCTCCCACACAAATGGGCGAAGGTGTGTCATGATTCAGATCACTGCCAAAATAGCACGACGTGGCATTTCTTAGTTTAATTGTTTCAACAGATCATTTATTTTTTCTGTAAGAATGAGTTTGATTTGAGCTCTCATCCTTGAAATACCAGGGTGAACTTCATTAAATGCAGTTTACCTTCACTGAATGACTAACAAGACCCCCGACGCTGTGGGAAGTACAGCAGACTGCACGCTCTCCAGGCAGCTAAGCCAACACCGCACATTGCCAGTCACAGCCATGCCCTCCCGTGTCCTTCAGCACATGTTCAACATAGGACAGCAATGGTCTGTGGCAAGTGGTGAGAAGAGAAGACTGCTAGCAAGACCCCTGAGAAGGCTGGATTTTGAGGGAGAAAGCCCAGGGGAAATAGGGGGACCCCACTACCGGGAATTTGAATCAGACAGACTTCTGTCTTCTCTCTTTTTCATCACGAGCCCTAAGAACAGCCATAAGGATGTTCTTATGGCCCAGGAGTCTCATGAGAACATCCACACACAGCATTGAGAAGGAACCCTTGCGTGCCTGCCACACACCTTACTCACATGTATAGTTTACTCGTTCCTCCAGTCAATGCTATTTTTTCCCTTGGAAATGTCAGAAGTGGCTTCTTATATTAGTAGTTTCAGTTCAGCACTTACTTACACAGTAGGGACATAGCAAGTATTTTAAAATAAGTTCCTAATAAGTTCATAAAGCCTTTGTAAAATCTCAATGCATTCAGCACGTACTTGTCTTTTATATGTCAGTCTGGCTTTCTCAACACTAAAAGTTAAGAAAATGAATCCCTAATTAGACAATTACCTGCTTAAAACACTGGATACCCATCCAAGGCACTGAAATGCTTTTCAGAGAAATACACGAGTGCACGCGTGTGACTACTAACAAGCTATTGACTGGGCTTTCTAACCATGCAATTACCATATTAAAAGAAAAATACATGGCAATAGAAAAGCAGTTGTAGAAACAAATCAGAGTAATGGGCTACAGTTTCCCAGATTTTTCCCTACTGAATGATAAACACGTATTCGTACCACTTACTGATAAACTACATTGAGATTAAGATGAATTTGATTTGGTCTCAATACTGGGCTCCTGAGCTCAGAGTATCCACAGAAAGCACAATGAACAAGGAAGCTGGAAACCACAGCGAGGTAAGTAAAGTACTGAGCAATTCATGCCGAGAGTGCCGTTTTATCTATCCCTTGTTACGGGATTAATGCAACACTGATTGAAATTGGTGAGGATTTTACCGCAGAGTTAGTAAGAATTGTGGGCTATAAATTATGACAGAAAAAAGGGCTCCTGCAGTCACTATGGAGAGCACATGAAGAAACAGGAAATAAATTTAATTTTTAAGTGTCCTAGTGTTTATCTGAAAGTAATCTGTAAGTTCACACAAAGTGCATTAGTTCTCCGTAACTGATAAACAAGAGACATTTCCCTTTCACCTTCACACTGAGATAGCCTTCCACTACACTTCAGCAGGGCAAGCTACGGGTCACATGCAAAAGAAGATTTCTTCAAGGCAACACGGTGTCACTTACCTTAACTTTGTCATCAGAAATGGAACCTGCACTGTTAGAGAGTCCCCAGGACCTTCCTTTGGCATTGCCATAGAGGTTGGGTTCCAGCGTTTAGAAGTGATATTCACACTTCACCATTGCAATGACATGTTTGGATTTATTTCACTAGTAATAAAAAACCAATACTGATAAATACAGGTACCCAAGACAGGAGGTATTCTGTGGCCCAGCAACCAATATCTATATTTATTTAACATTTGTAAAGGCCAAGCCCAGGAGAAGTGAAGCACAAGGACTGAGATTCAATCCATACCTCCTTACAGGGCAAAGCCTCCTGAGTCTTTTAATACCAGACAGCAACTGCCCAGAAGGTAGTTTGCACTAGTTACTAGTGAACTTGGACTTTGCCCTTCCTTAAATAACACATTTAACAAACATCAACACCACAAATAACACCCTCCCCTCTCACCCCCAACATTAGCTGAAACAGAAATCAATAGAATGAGAAAAGCAAAGAATAAACCCACAGCACGTATGACAATGCTGAACAAATGGGAAAGCAGAGCTGCAGTCTGGTTTGTAATAGCCCTTCGCCTTCACTTGAAATCCTGGAACAGACAGCCATGACTTAGCTAATATACACGTTAGGGATAAAGAATGGATTCACTTACACAGTATTTGCAGTGACAGTAATTTATTCAATAAAAAGCAGCTCATGCCCACCCTGTCACAAATCTCTAGTAAATAGATTCTATTTATCTTTCCACCTATTTCTTATTCCTGTCTTCCTTGCCACTCATTATTCTCCCCACCGTCAAGAGTCACAGCATCTGATGCATCGCTTCACTAGCACTCATTTCTTCAGCTAAAATCCCACCAGACTCATCCCTTACTGCAAAAGCTCAATCACCACTCAATAGGATTATTGCTGACCTCCCTCCATGGCCTCCCAAACCTCTCAACAGTTCTTCCTTACTTCGCCCTAAGCTGGTCACAGTAGAGCTCTAACAGCAAGTCATCTTCCTCTTCACACTGTCTTGGAGTCCATTTCTTTCAAGGAATTCCTTTGCTGGCCTCCTGCCTTTGCGTTCATGTTTTCCAGCTTCAGTGATTGGCACAATCTCACTTCCATCATCACTGCCATTTCTCCCTTTCTTTCCTTAAAGCTTTCCTAAGCATCTCTTCTTGCTGAAACCCCACGTCTTTGCCATCACCTCCTTTCTTCAGCTGCAACGTGCTAAAAATGAGATTTTGTTCAAGCACTTTGGAGACAGAATTACAGTTCATGGAAGGTTTTCTGAGATCATAAATGTCAAAGAACAGAGGTCATCTATCAGTCTAATACAGTGTCTATTAAAATGCGTCCTGAAGCTATGTTTGATGCATCTGTAAAACCAGAAATAGCAAGAACACTAAGGAACACAGAGATAATTGCTGAGAATTTTCAAGAGCTGTAGCACATGCCAGGGATAAAAGATGGAGGTGACAGTAATCAAGGTTAGACTTGTCTGCCTGCCTGCCCCTCATAGTGAGATTTTGCACTGAGCTCTCCTGATGTTCATCAGCACAAAGAGGACAAAAAGGGATCCCATTATCCCATAAGTTAAGGTGAATAGTTATTAGGTGTGATGGGAATGTCATCTGAGGCTTGTAGTAGCTCGTTTTCCCTAAGCAAAGAGAAGAAAAAAGGTACTGTGCATCGGAAAAGTATGAAAGTGTCTCAGGGCTTCTCCTTGTACACTGTTACTTGTGCATAATCTGTACCCCAGGGCCTTTCCGTAGGGATTGTCAAACATGACAACAAGATTTAAAGTTTGGGATGTCACTAAGAGCATGGTTAAGGACCAAATGAAGGAGGAGAATCATGGAGGAAGGGACTGGAAGGTGGGAAACACTGTCATAGATTAAAGGAATTTTAAGTAAAAAAACCCCCGAACAACAGAGAGTGGGAAGCTAGTGAATGTGAATAAAAATAGAGTTGAAATGTAAAAAATGAACTCCAAACATCAAAATATTCCAGTATATAATATATGATAATTTTTATCATATACATAGTGGGAATAAAGTGAAGACACCAGAACAAAAGAAATGGAAGAGTATAAAGGAGACAAGAAACTCTAAATGAAGTGTCCATTTCAATATTGAACTGTTTCACAATTTTCCCAGTTTCACTAAAAGAGATCATTACAAGCAAGTAGCATTTTCCAGAGGGAAGCTGGATAGTTAAAAAAAAAAAATTTAAAAAAATTATCAGCTCTTGCTATAAACAATACTTGTCTCTGTGCCCAGATATTTTGCCTTTGGGAGCAAAGCAGGTTTTCTCCCCCCATCTGCTGTCTTGGAGAGATTTTACAGTATTCCCTCATGGTGCCTCCTCACAGTTCCAGTGAAGAACTTGGTGTAGTCTGGGGCTACGGATAGATCATGATAAATTTTATAGAGAGGAAAAAAAGATGACAAATCTGGTTCTAGAAAGTTAACATTCAGGTCATCTGCTGACAGGTTCCATAAAACTGCCAGATTACTGTTTTAATTAAGGTACTGCCTAGGAATATCAGACAGAAATTAGGAGTCTATTTCTGAACACAACACAGAGATAAATAACACAGATTTCAGCACTTCTAATAAGAGAACAAAAAAATGCTACCCAAATCCTGTGCCCAGCTCAGATGATAGTTTCATCGCAGAAGCTCCCGGTCCAGGAGTCAGTTCTGACACAGTGGAGACACCAAAGAGAAAAGACTGAGGGGTAGGCAAGAAAACAGGCAACAAAAAAGTGAATGAAATCTAACAGGAAACCAGGACTTTGAGAACACAGATCCTTATTTGCTCACCCTCTATCTTCGAAAAGCTGCGATAATAGTCCCCACAGTGCAGTTTGCCATGGGGTCTTTTCATTATTTCTGTTTGGTTTTATTCAGCGGGAGTCACTCAAGAGTTAGATAGTGGAAAGTAATATTAAAGGTTATGAAAAAAGCATGATAGAGTTCAAATTTGAAACAGACTTGCAGGTGAGCCTTTCCCTTACCTCTTCACTGGAGGAGAAAGGTGGAAACTTGTCTTGTACACTGCTGATACACACTCACCTGGTGTAAAAAGACCTGCACTAAACAAACTCTCAAGTCAACCACATTTAAGAAGTTCACTGGAATTTTCCGCTTTTCTGTTGAAGGGTCTTCTAAATAACTTTTGCAGTTCATTCAATATGAGGTCCTATAGATCTACAGACATTATATAATCTTCCCTAATTACTATCAACCATTCCTTCTTCACGATTCATCATTTTTTCATACTCTGGTAGATTGCTTGTCCTCATTTTAATCAGTCAACTCATCCCACAAGTCAGAATCTGTGTAAATGTCAAGTCAATACTTAATTCTGTTAAGGTTGAAATTGAAAACCTTATCTCATAAACCAAACTACATTTTGCAGTCTGCGCTCTGAGTCAAAGTCAGGTGATGTGAGGGAAAGCTCAGAGAATCAGAAGAAATTCCTGGAACATTCTGTAAGTGAGTGACAATAAATTGTGTGTCCCACCAAATTCCACCTCATGTAGATCCGTGCCACCCCACGCTAGAGTGTACTGTCAAAGGCTTACCATTTCCAGTAAAGATTATTGTATTTTAGTAGGAACTTAAGGGATATTCTGCATCCATTAGTGGCCTGCTCAGTGCTGAAAGGCTTAATAAATTGCTTGAGATATCTAGAATAGTATATTATCACTCATTTATTGGAAAAGGACCAGGCAGATTATCAAATTATTCTCTTTTTTTAAATATATATATTTTTCAATTAATAACTAAGGAGACACTGCTTTTAACTGCAGGAAATTTCAGTAAGCATTAAACACATAGAGATCACAAGCCATGGAGAAATTAAAAGGAAACATATAAAGGTGCCTTCCGACAACAGTAGGTCCCGAATCTACAAAGATTTTCTCATTTCAAAGCTTCAAGACACCATTTTTATGATTTGACAAGAAGAGAAGAGTGGAGACTTGTGCTCCTGCTTAGATGTTTGCTGGGAACTCAGTCTCCGAGCATGGTGACTTTTTTCTTGATGGTTTAGATAGATGTAAGATTGAATTTACAGCTAAATTAGCTTCATAATATTAGTAAATGAGACTGCACTGCTCTATATTTATGGTCTTCTTGGAAATGAAAGATTCATCTGCCCTTTCTGAGACTGACATCAATGAACAGACGAAGAACTCCAAGCCAAACATTTTCCAGAAATTTTTTTTTTGTTTTGTTCTTATTATTTTACTTATTTTAGATGTAATCAAGTGGAGGCACTAAAATCACAGGCATTAGTAAGGAAAATGCAAATAAAACAAAACAAACAAAAAAGCTGAGCTGAGAAACATAATAATTTCTCATTTGAACAGATCCTGCAGCAGAGCAAGTGCAGCCTTTAGAAGTGTCACCACTAGACCTGGGCATTCACCTCTGGAAAGTGTCCCGTCTTCCAGTGACTGTTGGGTCCCGTAACTACTAACTCAGGTCATCAACATCGGGGGAAAGATTGCCATTTTAAAAAAATTGCTTGTCTTAAACCAAACCCCAAAACATTAAGACAGATTCATAGACTTATAAAAACCATAGCAAACATTTCTCACGTATAGGTCTTCAGGTTTTAGCATGGACTTCAATAACTGAATTCCCAAGTAGCCTTGAGGCCTGACCAGAACAACTTTGGCAAGATCTCCCATCCTGAGCAATTGGGTGTGAATTTCTACTCCCTCAAACATAAAAAACCTTCCGCTGTTGACTAAAACCAAAACCAACCCCTCCCTCATTTTTTACACGTCACCTACTCAGAGAAATAGGGTGGGGTTGAAGCGTCCTCGCAGTAAGGGAAGGGAGATGCAGAGCTACAACAGCAAGGGGACAAAAGCCATTACTTTGTTATCCTGCATGCTGGCAACCACAACCCCGCTGCCCACTGTCCTGCCTTCGGACCCACATCCCGCTCGGGCGCCGCAGAGAGCACCTCCGGCTCAGACCAACCCGTGCCAGGGCGGCTGCAAGCACTCCTCTGCTTCAGAGCATCATCAGGCTGTTCTGGGGTTGGGAGAGGGCAGAGACTGGTTGAAATCACAGCTGTCTCTCCTGAGCAGCGAGATTCAGAAGGGATTTTTTTCCCCCTAAGTAGGACACTTTGAGAGGATTTATAAGACCTGTTCAGGAAAGTGAGGAAGGGTCCTCACTGTTCTCCTTTTTGTCTTGCTATCCAGCAAGTGAAATACAAATTAACCCTAATCTGTAGCTTCCAATTTACACCTATTTCTTTGATGTGCTTCTCGCTGAGGGAGGGGAAGTCCAGGCTGCCACCATGCCATGGCCGGTGAGAAGGTCAGACGCGGAGCTCTTGCAAACCCGCGCTGCAGTTCTGCCTGCCGCAAACCAGCTGGCGAACTTGGAGTCACGGAGGGTTAAAGCACACTCCAGGGCACAGGCTTGGCTAACTGCTGTTATCCAAACAAGCTGGCAGCAACTCCCTTTTCCACTGAAAAGAAAGGCTCCTGTGTTAGGTTTGGTAACTTCACCTTTCATTTAATAAGTCTCCTCAGTATGAAACGAACTGAAATGAGAATCCTGCTTCATGGGCTTAAAGTCATCAGCTTTTTCACTGATTTCAATGTTTTTTAACTTATACAACAGAGTACCTGGGAAGTACAGGGTGGGGAGTACATTAGGCTTAGACAGCACCTAAAAAAGATGGGTTTCTAAGTCAGGCTCTCAGCTTAGTTTTCTTCCTGCCTTCGAGCTGCTACATTTACCGTCTCTTTTTTTAGCCTTTGTAGTAGTGTCTCCTCAAACGGTGAATTCCTCCACACAGAGATTGTCTCCCACCGTGTATGTACGGAGCCCAGCAGGATAAACTTCCATCCAGGTCTTGCTGAAATACAAGTAATCAGCTAGTTTGATTGTGGCTGGGGATATACCTCACTGAAACAATGGGACATAAACACCGCCCATTTGAAATGCTTCAAGAAATCGGTAAATTCCTCTTTAAGAGCTGATACTTGCAATAATAATCTCCAAAATACAGCACACAAACCCAAGCAGAAATGCAAGCCTAGCTAGAAACCTGAGTATGGAGGAGGCATTTGTCCGAGTCCTGCCGTGGGCAGGGTGGCGTGTCCCCGGGCACTCATGCACACATGGGTAATGCAAAAGAGGAGCACAGAGCAAAGAGAGAAGGAAGCTCACCCTGAACAAGCACGGCAGCACAATCACGAAAACCACCTCAGTGAGCGAAGGCGGGTGTTGGCTGTAAGAGCACGGAGTGACAGTCTCTGCTCCAGTGGTTCTGTGCTCAAGGAAGCACGACTGGCTCCTCAAATGAACAAGACCTGTTCCTAGCAGTACCTCTCTCTTTCACCAGTTTCTCTTAAGTGACACAATCAACAAGCTCCTGATTTTTTGGCTAGATACGCACATCACAGAAGAATCAATATTAACAATGCTTTTTAGTGTAGCAGAAAAAGAAATGTCAGGACAAATAAGCCAGGAAAGATACACATGTGCTGAGTTTGTCCCTGAGTGACGGCAAAAAGCAGGTGGCACAAATCTCCAAACCCCACTATTTAGAAAGTTTTTCTCCCTTGATTATCTGCTGTGCTGTGACTTTTATTCTGCCTTTGCTGCATCCTTACACGTGATCAGTCAAAAAGAAATAATACTGATTTTTTGAATCTATAAACACCAAAAGCTCTCCACGAGCATAAAGGACCAAAGAGCTACAGGTTCATGCAGCAATCCAGACCTGCAGAGACACTGTGTAATTCTGCTTCCTTTTTTCTCCTACCAGAACAAAAACTAGACTTACATCCTGAAAGGAAGAGTCACCAAAGGGCGTGCTAGGTGACCTAACAGACCTTTTGCATCTCTAACGTCTGATTCAGTGCAAAGAATGCAGAGCTGTGAATCACGACACTGAGCTGAACAAGCAGTGACATGGCTGGAGCCAAAAGACCTCCAAACATTTCCACTCTACCCAACACCTTATCATAAGCATATAATGAACAGAAAAAGATGATGTGTTCGAGACAGTAACACAAACCAGGAGGCAGTGTGCCAGCCTGATCCCTCCAGCAGCATATTTCCCTACAGAGGTAGCAGTCTTTGGGCTAAAGACTGCGTGGGCAGGGGATGGAAAAGAATCCCAGACTCGGTACCTCGCAGGTAGGCGGAGGATCTGATTCACGTTGTAATCATTTGTAACAGCCTGCAGCCACAAGGCCAAATACTTTCATCTCCTCAGGTCTGATAAGCTAAGCAGTTAGCTGGATCAATATTTGCAGTGGAAGGTCTCCAAGTGGCACCAACGTGGGCAGGAAGCGATGCTGATGAGAGCTGGGCTCGATCCAGCGCTGAGCCAGAACCACAGGACGAGGTTTGGAAGGAGTTGCTCTGGCAGCGTTGCCACTTCTTACCGAGGGCTGTAAAGGGCAGCCCTGGTGATGCATGGTCAATAAAAGCGCCAGGCGGCTTTCTCTCTGAATAGGGTTTCCTGATACCCTGGACAAAGTCCAGCCGGTGCAATTGCATCCTAACGCTTTGCCGCAGCTGCAGCTGAAGACAACACGGACTCTCCCTGCTAGCAAACCCCACACAGGTCCCTGGGCTCTCTTTATGTGCTGATCTAACGCAGCCCAGAACCACGGCGATCCGCAGTTCTAATTAACTTTACAAATCTAACAGGCTAAGGCTGCTACACTTGGTCTGAAATCTCACTGATTTCAATAACACCTAAGGATATGCTTAAGGAACGGGTTGGTTTTCTCGAGCTGTTGTCTCCAGTTAAAAATAATGTGCCAATGGATAATGCTAAATTTGAAACGAGGATCTTTGCATATGCTTCAGCCCATTTTGTCTATTTTAGGAATGGCCAAAGAATTCAAGACTGAAAAAAAAGTACAAGCAAAATACAGTTGTCTCCTTGTTACTGAAACAAACACTAAGTCATATATTATCATTGTCATAAAAAAGACTTCATCGGGACAAAGAGACTCAATGCTACAGCCTGCAGCAAAGATACCATTAATAAAATAAATCGCATCATTCACAACTACAAGTGCTTCACTTTAAAGGCAAAAAATAGGGAGAATAGGACTGTGTGTACTTGGATGAAACAGTACAGTCTGTATCAGTGTACTGCACACATCAACACTGCTCATACAATGAATAAAGAGGAAATGCAACACAGCCAAATAACTTTATTAATCTTCTGCACAATGACCTTCTACTAAACTCATATAACCGATGGTCTACATGCTATATAAGCTGTAAGATTGCTGCCCCATGAATAAATAAAATTCCACAGAAAAAAATGAGAATGAAAGCTCAATTATTGGTATCTTTTAAGGCTAGTGGGC
Organism: Haliaeetus albicilla; assembly: GCF_947461875.1. Lineage (NCBI taxonomy): Eukaryota > Metazoa > Chordata > Aves > Accipitriformes > Accipitridae > Haliaeetus > Haliaeetus albicilla. The sequence continues at coordinate 19,243,674 of NC_091498.1, read as the reverse complement.
AAATATTTCAATAAAATGTAAGATGACTTAGGGCCAAATAGCAGCACACTGAAGTTTTTCTGCATAAGAAGCAAACTGATACTCCTGTTAATAGCAATCTCAGCCAAATTTGACATACCACTTATTTTTTTTCTCCATGCACATCAGCTCAATGGAGGGTAGAAACCTATGCGAGTAGCCACATAGAGAGGAAAAATGGATACAATGAAGAAGCAGCCAGCTGACTAACGAAGCACATTAATACTGACCTGCCAGTCAGCCCATCCATAGCTCTAAATCAGCCAAAACGCTGCTGCTTGCCCAGAGACATACAGAAAGGGACCTAGAAAGTCTTATAAAAGTAGAAGGAAAAGCAGTGTGGATATGAGCAGGTGGTGGAGATACAGTACACAAATATGTAGGAAAGCTACATTAGCTCTGCTGTAAATAGAAAACTTGCTTTTCTCAGGGATTTTATGGTTATGCTTTCCAACCGAGAAACCAACAGGCCAAATTCTTCATCCTGCTAAGGAAATTTGGTGGCAATATCAAGTGCGGTTTTAAATCAGACAGAGGTTCTAGCAGAGAGTGCCCAGTGTCCGAGGAGACTTTTTGGTGCCAGCCGTCCTACAGCCCCCAAGGAGGAGGAATATAAAATGTGACAGGAGCAGGGCTGATCTGAAATGCAACACGTCCCGTCTTCCTTTAACACAAACAACTTTTAAGTATGTCTAAGGTTCATTTTTTGGATAAGAGAGGTTCTGAATTGGAGAGATGCAATAATCTCCTTCCATTAGTTCTGAGGTATGGACTGGGACTTATCCAACATTGATTTTGTTATTTACATGCTGTGAATGTGAAATGTGGAAATAAATACTTTTTCAATAGTAACCAAACTCCCAGGCAGCTCACAGACACACTCAGAAACAGTCAGAAAGTATTAAAAAAGTTCAGAAGAGTTGCTGAGAAAGGGGGCTCAAATTGTCAAAAGGTGAATTTGCTTGAAAAGAAAGTTCTGTGTGAAGTCTTGAAGGCATAAGGAAAAGGTGAGGGCACAGCATGCTCAGGAAAAGATGCCATCAATCAATTCTCTGAATGAGGAAGGCTTCTAAACTTTTCTAGATGAGCCATATCAGGAGAGAGAACAGGGCAAACACACCAATCTTTACTGCCTTGCACGGATACACGGAAAGAGACAGTCATTCCAATATCTTGGGTCTGGGACACTACAAGCACACAGGCATGCTCAATTTCTGTACCTGGCAGCAGAGGTAAGGGCACACACGATGCAGCTACATGCACATGTGCAACTCTCACCACCAGAATGGCTCTGCTCTTCACCCGAGCACTTTGTCCTCGCACAGACCCTTCGCAGGAGTGTTAAGAGCCCCCATCCTAGAGTAAAAGAGCAGCCAGGGGCATTTTTATGGAGCAGAAACAACCCTCCAAACCTCATACCCTCGCCAAAATAGGATAAATATGTTTTAGCTGCATTGGCTCCAGATGAATTAGAAAAATGAGGAATAATTAAAAGTGACTTTAAATCAGTAAAGCGAAGAGCTGTGATTACAGGAATATATATGGACAACAGATCTGCTACAAAAGGGCCTGATTCAAAGTCCATAAGGAAAGTAATTTCAAATAGCATTCTTCACAGCAGCGTTCCCTTTTATAGCACAGAAGAGATGCACGGCTGTATTTAGGATATCCAAGCACAGAGCCCAGAAGCAGAGCAAGAACCAAAGAGTTTTTATGTCAACAGAGAGGTATACTTTCTTCTCTTCTCCTTTCTTCTTCTTTACACAAACACATTATGCAGTGCCAAAAAAAAGAGAAGGAAATTAAAAGAAAATGGATCAGTTGAAGCCTCCAGGAAAGATAACCTTCAAAGGAAATTTAGCGGAAAATTGAAGAAAATAGAAGCTGAGATTTCTCTTGTACCTCATGGCTACAAAAATAGATAAGTAGGAGAAAAGGCTGCAAGCAGCATTGCTCCTTTTTGTGACACGAGAGAAAGCCCCAGATACATTAAATCAATTCCAAAGGGAGAAAGATAATGAGAAATTAGAAATACCCATGAATAGGTTTGAAGTCTACTGCTTCTGGATACACATCATTGACAAGAACATGCAATTTCAACACAGATGAGAGAGAAAGGGAAGCAAATGATCCATATGTGACACACTTAAAAACTCACAGAAACACCCAAGCAAACTTTTAGAAGGTACCAATGTTATCAAACCACCACCAGGCTTTCAGAAAGTTTTTCCTTTTATTACAGGTAGATCTGTGAAAAAGTAGAAAACTACTACTTCATCTACAACCCAACACTCCCAAGATCACGGCATCCAAGTATAGCCACACTAAGGACCAACAATTCACAATTCCTTCCATCAACTTGTTGCTGCCTGCATGGGAGAGGGAGAATCTGGAAAAGGAAAAAATCATGGGAAAAATCTGAGACAGAAACATTTAACATTAATATCTCGATTTGAAATTAACAGCAATTCCAGGAGACAGAGGTTGGTTTGGGTTTGTTTGTTTGGGTTTTTTTTTAGCAGGATACAGGCTGATCACTGGGTGAGCAGAGGGGTTGGGGCAAGAACTCCAGTGTTCCCTCAGCTATACCGTCTTGATTTGGCGGCAGGGAGAAAGATCAGCATTTTCTTTATGGTTTCTGGGCATAATTAATTTCCCTGTTATGGCAGTGTGTCCCCAAAGTGGGGGAAGTCTGCTGGAGGGCAAAGAAGGCAGAGAAAGAAACATGAGATTGCCTGCTTTAAAATGAGGGAGGAGGAGGAGGGATTAGCAGAGCCCAGAAACCAGGAGCTGCTGGTTTGTGCAGGGGCTGAAGGCGTGTGCGAGTATCCTGCCCCCACCCCTGTCTGAGACCAAACCGTCCCACTGCTGGGCATCCTCTGGTGCTCGCAGAATTAAAGTTGATCCCAACAGCAGGAATCTTAACAAAAGGTAGCCATGGAAACAAGGCCCTCCTATTAAAAAAAAAAAAAAAAAGGCTTTTCCGCAACATCAAGGGACTTGCTGGTTACACCTCATTCTCTTTCACATATCTCCACCGTAAACAAGACAAATGAAGCATCTGCAGTTTTAAGATGACATTTGCAAATGATCTGAATCCTTCAAAACAGTCTCATCACAGCTAAGGCACCCAGTTGGAGAAGTAGTGGATACTCCGCCAATTGTCCAGCTTCCTTCCATGGATGCCAGTCTGTGATCAACGTTGGCAGTAGTCTCGCAAAACAAATAAATCTTTAAACAATAAGCTACCGATTAAAAGCCTGAGAGGCTCCCCTGTGAGCCATACAGAAATAAGAGCATTACAGAGAGGGCTGGAGACCGGTGGTGCAGAAAGTTAAGTCACTGGAGGCAGGAGTTCATATTTGATGCATGGGTAGAGGTGAAACAGGCTTATGGACCTCAGACACTTCAGGGATTTGTTCTTACTGCGGCGCCCGCGCAGTAGCCGTTTCCTGATGATCAGCATCTACGGACTGGAATAATGCATGTGCTGTAGGCAGAAATAACTGAGGTTCCAAAGCAGTGCTGTGCGGTAATCTGTACTCGGTACCTGCTTTGTCTGTTGGCAAAAATGCTGCGAAGTACCTGTCATCTTTGGGTTTAAATGCCAACTACACTAGTGAGATTCGTGTAATAGTAAACCTAGAGTGGATCATGCCTACCACTGACCAGTGAAAGATGTTTATCTACCCTTCTCCTAATCTCTCTCAGAATCAGATAAAGTGTTTGCATCTGCTGGTAACCATCCCTCCCAAGAGCACATAGGACTATAAGCAGCACAAGAATGTGTGCTGTAATGGGCAGCGTGCACGTAAAGTAAGGTGTGCTGCCCCTGACTTTGCAAAATTAGAGGGAAAACATGGGCAGTGCACACTTAAGCTGTCATTGATGGGAAACCGATTCCACACCAGTGTGATTAGAAAAGAAGTAGCTGTTTCAAAAAAAAGAGGAGTCAGTTGTCGTCTTCACGAAGCTGCTGTTTCTACTGACAGCACGCACAGCAAAATAGAGAAACATGAGTAATTTTGGCAGCAGCCAGCCCTGTGCCACGATCTGGCTCAGCTCAAAGCACAGGAGAGGAAAAACCCGAACAGAGCTAGAGGCCTGAAGCAGCAGCACTCTCCGTTTCTTTCACAGGCACAGACAGTACCCTTGTGCCCAGCACAGTCCTCCAGGGAACTGACCATCGCGTTCACTGACTCCAGAGCTGCCACTGCTCAGGACCTCAGGTGCCTCGTGAAATAAGAATAATTCCATTTAAAATGTACTAATATCTCAAATCCAACTGGCTATGGAAAAGGAACACTGCCATGGGACTCCTACCTTCTATGACACACTGGATCAGTAATACCAGGTCCCTTTCTATTAAAAACAAGGCAAAAAATAAAGCCAACAGTGTGGGTGCATAAATGGATTTTCCCCTACAGCTGACAGTGAATCTAAATTAAACTAAATTGTTTTCATAATTTGCAACCTCTGGTTTCTCCATAATTACAATGTTGTGAAATGAGCAGGAACAGCTAGTATATACCCACAGGAAAGAATTACATTTAGTGACCCTATAATGATCTAGGATGAAGAAGATGCAATAAAGGAACGCACAGTAGTCATTAATGAATAAGACCTGTAAGAAAGGAGGAAGCTAGAGTTACTGAATGTATATAAGATTTAGATGTAGAAGCTGCAGGCAGAAGTAGCCAACGGTTTTATGCCAGCAATGGTCTTAGCCATAAAACACTTCATTAGAGAGAATCATCTTCTGAAAAATCCTCAAACTCTCCCCATTTGCAGAATGCTGAACAAAAAACTATTTTAAAAGTACTTTGCCTTTAAAATCTGATGCAAAGAGATGTTACTGCTATTACACATGAAATATTCTGCTAAAAATTAATTTTAACCTCATCTGATTTTAGAGTTGCTGCTTCCATCTGTTTTTCCCTTGCACTGCTGAACTGTCTTTCTGTTGACCATCAAAATTAAAATGATCTCTCAGTCGTACTGTGTTCTCCTTTTTTATCTGCTATTATTCTGGGCCTGTTAAGTGTTTATTAAAAAAAAGTATAAGCAAACCACTAATGTGACTATGGAAAATTACAGAATTACAAAATGTTAGAAGGAATTTCCCTTCCTACACACAATCTTCCCTTGTTTCTTTCTCACAATCCTTTGCTCCTTGGAGAATGAGAACATACATAACACTAGGTAAAGAGAAGGCAAAAATCATTTGAAGCTTATATTATGGTATCACTCAGATAACCCAGTCATAACTGATGGCAAAGCATGTTACGGTCTAAACATGTCTGTCACATGTTACATACATACCATCCCTGTCTCCATAAAGCTTATCTAACAATCTAGATAAGATTCAAAACACAATTTTATGGTGGGAAGAGCTCATCTAGTTAACATGGTGTTCTGGCTAAAGCACAATTTGAGGGGTACCTTTTGGGAAAGGCAAGTTCCCCTTTGCACTAATTAAATTGCGGTTGCACATTTGCACCTGTGACTGATCTGTACCAACAAAGATTTTGATTTGGGTTCACGCTTTGACATGCAGATACAAAAGCAGAGAATAAGCTTTAGCTTGCGCCAGCATCATTAAAGAATGCAATATTCCATATGTGCGAACTCTATCCTGCCTACTTAACACTCCTACCTTACAGGATTAAATATACACTTGCTTCTAGTGAATAATTACATCTGGTATCAAAACTTGATGGTGTACCCTAACTGCTTGATAAAACTTAAGAGAAGGATGAGCATCATAGCTGCCACTTTCTTCCAAGTCCATCGCTGAGCAACTACATGAGGAAGTCTTCTCACTCTCAGGGACTAGGCACCCACCAGTGTTCTGAGCTGCTAGAAAAGACCAATTATTCAGAAAATTGTATTCGAGATAATTTTCTAAAAATTCTTATTTTTAGAAATTATTTTTAGAATTTTTCTTAGAAAATTTGGATTTTTTATTAAAAATAATCTTCTGTCATTACAAACAGTATTATAAACAGCAAACAACTGCATGATTAGCATTTTCATTGTGCATTAAAAACTCCTCACTGATAACTAAAGACTTCCTTTAGAAAAGTTTAAAACACATGCCTGCCTTATTTTCAGAGCTACCAACACAAGTTAATAAATATCTCAGAGACTCATTCCATCTCTCAGCAATCTTCTAGATGAAGAATTGCAAAGCCATTTATTTTGCAAAATCCCATTAGTATTTGATAAACTCTTTCAGACAAATGGTAATTTTGAATGATTCACCTGAACCAAATAATGAACCCACACTTTCAAAATGCCATTGGGGTGAGGTCAGGCAGAGAATGAGTCTGCCAGTGTAAATGACAGCATTTGTCTCCTGTCAGAGTCCTTCACTTTGGGGACAAAAAGTACTTCCATAAGATTACTGGCTTGACAGAGATTGAGAAAATGGATTGATTTTTAATTTTTAGGAAGTTTTCAAGGAATTTAGAATAATAGATGCTTTTAAAAAGCTCCAGGTGCTCTGAGAGTACGTGAGCCTGCGTGTGCGTGGGGAAGTGCACCTCCCTGTGGGTTTTACTGATGTAGGAGAGAATCAAGGGCCACCCTTCTCTCCCTTATATATTGCTACATTATGTACAGTTGCGAACATTTGTGGAAGTAAACATAGAGTACCTGGGTTTCAAAATGCAACACAGTCCTTGGCAGAGAACCCTAAGCCCCTTTGGATGAGGGCTGCAATGCTTTTGTCTAAAACCAGGCTTTCCAGACCAAATCAACCACTATACCCTCCTGAAACACACTCCTAAAACAAATCAAACACATTCATTTAACATTCAACCCTGCATTAACCCTCTTTAGCAAATTTGTAAGCAGTACCACAGGTTGGTTCTAAGGATATCAGCTAAGGCCCTGGCACCGATACAGCCAGTAATAACTGCTATTACAACCACAGGTAGTACCTGGCCTGTAGATACTATAATGAACACATAAGAGGGGAAACCATTTACAACCCTCCCACTGCCCTCAGATCCATTCCCACTTGTCCTTTTGTGGGGAGCAACAGCCCAGCCCCAGCCAGTCCTGAGCCTCTCGTGCTCCAGGGTTCAAGATTCCATCTTGCTTATGCTTCTACGAAGCTCTAAGCCGTCTCCAACTGGACACCAGCAAGCTTCCTTGCCACTTCAGGACCAACCTATAGCAAATGACAACCTTCCTTGTCTGCCTTATCAATCATCTGATGTACTCATCCCAAATCTAGCACTGAAGAAACTTGAATTAACACGCAGTTACTACACCGCTGACATTGCTGTGTAGCTGTGCATGAGCTTATATTTCCTTGGATCCAAACTGCAGGGCAGAGATGATCATCAGTCAGTTATTCTTAAGCTCAGATCCTGTTTTCATCCCGTAACTCAAATTCTGCATGGAAAGAACTAACACAAGGCCCATTTCTCTAAGTAGCTGCTTAAGTTATGAAGCTGCGGTTTAGTGGAACTTCAAAGAGACAGGCATCTTTTGCCCAGTCATAAGCACCAGAATTAATTTCAGCCACAGGAACATAACATATATACAAGCAGTCAGACAGAAATGCACTGGATTGCCATTGGGCAATCTGCATGATTCAGCTGGATTTTGAAATGGCTGCATGGACCTCCTCTATGTGAATGGCACCAATTCAACACACTTTTCAGATGACTGAACTTTATATGATAACCTATAACGTTAGAGCCATATCACATTTAAGACTGTCATCAAAAAACATGAAGAGACAAGTGATTGTAGCACCTACATCGCTTTCATCACCCAGGAAAGTTTTTATTACATGATAGAGACCCACTCCACAACATAACTCTGTTATCACTGTCATTCACACTCTCCATGTAGTAGTGTTTTAGGGCAGAAACCTTCGTGAATGAGCACTACCAGGAGTTGAGTATACAGCATCATTTCTTTAGATGTCATTTCATTTCCAAGCTCCCAATTAATTAAATGCAATTTCAGGCTACTCTAAAATATACTGTATACTGCAAAACATGGAAGTTAAAAAGCCACAACTGGCATCGAAATAATTGCAGTGATCAGACACAACATATTCTAGGCTAGCAAAGTACATATTCCTTTGCTTTGATAAGATTTGGGCACTTCAGTAGCAGAGGATAGTGCCACTAAAGGATTCCTGAACAACTCAGGGATACTAACCTTTTTTATGAAGGTAGTTATAGGATAGTAACACACACAGGGGAAGCTTCCAGCACCTTCCCACAGAAGGTACGACTGTAGCCCCACCTGGCACGCAAACCCAGTACAGAGGCATTTGAGAGTGCTTTGGAAGAAGACACAACTCCACTGCTCCTCTCTTTTTCAATGATTCAAAGCCTTCCTGTCTTCGCCCAAGGAAAATATATGTCAATCTGCAGATTCCTGTTAAAATAGCAAGATCTGGTCCTCTAGACTTCTCTAATTCAGCTTGGTTTTCTGTAGCCTGAAGCAACTGAAGCTTCATGGAGCATACTGAAGCATAGAATGATAGAATAGTTTGGGTTGGAAGGGGCCTTTAAAGGTCAGCTAGTCTAACCCCCCTGCAGTGAGCAGGGACATCTTCAACTAGATCAGGTTGCTCAGAGCCTCATCCAACCTGACCTGGAATGTTTCCAGGGATGGGGCATCTACAGCCTCTCTCAGCAACCTGTTCCAGTGTTTCACCACCCTCATCATAAAACGTTTCTTCCTTATATCTAGTCTGAATCTACCCTCTTTCAGTTTAAAACCATTACCCCCTGTCCTATTGCTACAGGCCCTACTGAAAAGTCTGTTCCCATCTTTCTTAGAAGCCCCTTTAAGTATTGAAAGGTCACAATAAGGTCTCCCCAGAGCCTTCTCTTTTCCAGGCTGAACAACCCCAACTCCCTCAGCCTGTCCTCATAGGTGTTCCAGCCCTCTGATCATTTTTGTGGCCCTCCTCTGGACCTGTTCCAACAGGTCCACGTCTTTCCTGTGCTGAGGGCTCCAGAGCTGGATGCAGTACTGCAGGTGGGATCTCACTAGAGCGGAATAGAGGGGGAGAATCACCTTCCTCAACCTGCTGGCCATGCTTCTTTTGATGCAGCCCAGGATACAGTTGGCTTTCTGGGCTGTGAGCACACATTGCCAGCTCATGCCCAGCTTTTCTCAAACCCTTCATCCCCCAGTCTGTCTTTATACTGGGGTTGCCCTGGCCCAGGTGCAGGACCTTGCACTTGGCCTTGTTGAACCTCACAAGCTTCACATGGGCCCACTTCTCAAGCTTGTCCAGGTCCCTCTGAATGGCATCCCATCCCTCAGGTGTGTCAGCTGCACCACCCAGCTTGGAGTCCTCTGCAAACTTGCTGAGGGTGCACTCAATCCCACTGTCTATGTCATTGATGGAGATATTAAACAGTACTGGTCCCAGTATGGATCCCTGAGGGACACCACTGATCTCCATCCAGACACTGAGACATTGACCATTACTTTCTGGATGTGACCATCCAGCTAATTCCTCATCCAACAGCCCATCCATCAAACCCATAACTCTCCAATTTAGAGAGAGGGATGTTGTTGGGAGACCATGTCAAAGGCCTTACAGAAGTCCAGATAGATGGCATCAGTAGCTCTTCCCTTGTCCGCTGATGTAGTCACTGCACCACAGAAGGCCACTAGCTTGATCAGGCAAGACTTGCCCTTGGTGAAGCCATGCTGGCTGTCTCAATTCACCTCCCTGTCCTCCAAGTGCCATAGCTTCTAGGAAGATCTGTTCCATGATCTTCCCAGGCACAGAGGTGAGGCTGGCAGGTGAGGCTTGCTCAAAGCCCTGGCCAACCTGGCCTTGAAGACTGCCAGGGATGGGGCATCCACACCTTCTCTGGGCAACCTGCTCCAGTGTCTCACCACCCTCAGCCTGCCCTCGTGTGCCGTGTGCCCTGGCCCCTCACCATCTCGAAGGCCCTGGGCTGGACCCACACCCCACGCGTCAGTGTCTTTCCTGGTCTGGGGAGACCAGGAGGGGACAGAGGAGTCCAGACGCAGTCGCCAAAGTACCAAACAAGAGAGGAGGAAAGCATTTTTACTGTTGTTTTCTCGGTTTATTGTTTCGGGTTTGTTTAAAATTGTTTACTGCCCAACCTTGAAAGGAGCTCCTCTTGAAGCACCTAGAAGGGACCTTCATGCTGAAGGCCAGCACTTCTTCCTGGCAGAGCTGCAGTCTTCTGCTTCTCCAAAGGAACGGTTGTCTAACTAACTCCTGTGCTTGATCTGTTGCTATTCTTTGTGCACCACCGCAGAGGGTCTGGCTTCACCTTCAGCCACCCATCCGGCAACCTTCTTGTCTTCAGACTGAAGAAAGCCCACCTCCAGGCCCAGGGATCTCGGTGGCCCTCTGAGGGACAGCTCCTGTCGCCCCGGCACAGCAGCCTGGTGGAAGCCAGGTCATCTCATCCCCTTTTCGTGGGGCTCAGAGCAGAGATGGCACCCCTTCAGGAAGGGTGGGGGTGAGGGGTGGAATGGGAAAGACGGGCTCACCCCACCCATGGCACTCAACAAAATAATTGTTGGTGCTGGGAGATGGAACGGGTGAGCCCACTGGATGGCCACGCGTGGAGGCTGGGCCTCCCGGCTAACGGCGGGTGCGGTGGCTGGGCCGATGGTAGGGCGCTGGCCGGGTGTTCCTGCGACGCCGCTGCCACGGGGTCATGGAGGGGAGCCCTGGCACGGTGTGGTGGTGCCAGGGGAGCCACGCTGGAGGTGGATCCACTTCCATCGGTTCTTCTTGGTCTTCCGGTGGATCCACCTCCATGGGCTCCACACCATCAGCCACATGAGCAACGGCCACCGCTACCATGCGGCTGATGGCGTCCCCCCTCCAACGCTTCCTCCTCTTCCTCCACCCCTCCTGCAGCCACCTCTCTGCCTTCCTGCGCAGACGTGGGCAGCCACTCGCCTCGCTGCTGTGGGTCCTCTTTCTTCCAATCATGGAATCCGAGTGCCTCGAAGCTCAGCGAACTGTGGGCCAGCTGCCGGAATCCCCGTATTTATAGGGTTCCAGAACAATGGGCAGTGAGGTAGCTCATGACATCAGGAGGCCACTGTGGTGGCAACGTGTGGCCAAATGTGGCTGTTCTGGGAGCTGGGGGGCCTGTGGCCTGAAAGGTGGCCTCACGTGGGAGGAAGAGGAGGGTCGGGGGTCTGAGGGACCCTTTCCTGGGGATCGCTCCCCTGTGCCCTTCTGCTGCCCCCCGGGCACAGGCACTGCCCTCCACCTCCCCTTGTGTGCCTGGGCTCCAGCCCCCTCCTCATCCCGCGCCTGGGCTCCCCTGGGCGAGGTGGCGGCAATGGTGTTCCAGGAGGGTCGGGGGTCCCTCAAAGGGATCGAGATAGGCACTTGATACAGCCCTCTAGAAGTGCATTTGGCCCTCTGCATCCAGGAATCTGCATGATTTAACATGAACAGTCTTACTAGAAAAGGAGCTTCCAAGACTACTGCCTAGCAGATGACAGCAGGACTAGCGCATTTGCCCTTCAAAAGCTGCTGTGCCTGTATTGGTTAAAGAAAAGACATAGTGGAAAATGGAACTAGAAAATAAACTTTCACTATAACAAACAAGGTGTTGCACAAATTCTTTCACTAAAGGCTGCATGGCAGCAGCAGGACAAGCCTGCCAACCCCAGCTTTCAATTATTTACCAATTCCCTTTCCTTGGCTCACTGGAAAGGTTATCTGAAATACATTAGGCTGTCCCTCTCGCAGATTGGTCCTGCTACTGCTGAACAGTTCAGGTACCCAACTGTTTATTAGCTTTTGTGCATGTCAAAACCTAGTCTTGCTTTGCTGAGAGCTTACTGTCTTCATATTGAACTATGGCAAAGTGTAAATTATAGGACAGATCTGGCAAAGTCTCTGTTCTGACAGCTAGCTGCTTACCAGCACTTCTTTGCAACATGTGCATGGCCATCTAGCTCCCAGTTCTGTCTTGACGCACTCACCCAGAGCCTTCTCTGAAACCTGACTCAGCTCAGTTACCTGCCTATTTATTGACTAGGAAGAAAGTGGGGACTGTTGACTAGATTTTCAGAAGCAGAACAGCAACTGAGGTTTCATACAGAACTTTTCACCAACATCTCAGAGCACTTCACAACGGTGACAGCGTATCTCTGCTTCACAGCTATGAAACTGAGGCCCTAAGGTGATTTCCTGGGCATATGAGAAAAATTGCTGAGATTTGTTTCATTCTCGAAACCTACTCCCATGTACCATCCATTAAATACTGCTATAAAAATCAGTTATAAGCTTTAGAAAACATGGTTGCCCCAATTACAAACCCTAATAATTTCCAAGAAAACTAGTAATGCAAAAATACATTGGTAACAAAAAAGCAAAGGTTAAACAATATTTGCAGCTTCATTATTTGTGTGCTTTAATATATATAACTTGGGAAGTTAGGGACTACTTTATGCTTCCAGAAATGTACATATATATTTGTTAGGGCTTGTATCTTCATGCTCTACAGTAACACATGAGGAATTAGCTGGAACACCCGCAATTCCTGATTTTTCACTTAATTAACAAATGCATTCCATAGTCTCACATGATCTGTATTTTCCATAAATAATAAGCTTAACTGATTAACTGATAAACGTCTTCATCTGCTTTTAGCATCTGCATGCTGTGAGAACAGGTTTCTTTGGCATTCCATACCTCTCTCAAAGTGACACTGTTTCTACGGCAACGTTCACATTTATTAAGGCTGGATATAGTACCACTGCTGAACTTGCGCGCCTGAAGTGTAAGTGAGAACAGGCGTAGGAAAAAAACCACCTGTTCTTACTTATGGAGCAGGCATGCAAACCCTGGAATAACTGTATCTCTTGTTAAAGATGCATTAACATAGCATTACATGCTTTAAAATACAAGCACTAAAGTATTGACAGGTCAAACACCTTAAGGTTTTAATAGCTTATTTTCTTGCACCTTTATAAAAAGAAAGTTTGATATGGCATTAAAAAAAAATCTCGTATAGGAATCCAAGGCAATTTCTGCTAATCTGAGTAAAAGGTGAATCTATTTCCCATGATGGAAACTTTTATATTATACAGGTAAACTATAAGAAAAAAAAATAAATCTGTTTTGTCAGTCACCTTGTTGGTATCTGTGTGTCAGAAAGTTAGGAGAGATATAGCCACTTGTATCATGGGACAGTACAGCATTGCACAGGGAGCCAGCTACCATACTTAGGGTGAAATTGCTCTTCTGAGACAATCTCTATCAAGTCTATGTCAGACAACCCAGAGAAGCAGAATGCTACTACAACAGGGTTTTTACTGGCAGGTAGGTGCTACCTGAGCAGGTAAATGCCTGTCTGAATGCAACCTAGTAAACTGGGAAAGACCAGATCTATAGAAACAGGTGTTTTCGGAGCGGGTGCAGTCAGCAGGACTCTCCCTGTGCAGACGTGCAGGACCTCGCAGACAGTCTGAATCAGCCAGCCATATGTGCTTTGCTGCATGTGCCACCAGTTAGAGATTCAAGTGGCCTTTTCTTCTCCATCTAGCTCAAATATGGATGAAGGGTGAGCTACAGGGTCCTTGAGGATGACAACGTTTCAAAGAACCATAGCTACTGTAGAACAAGAATTCACTCTTTCTCCTTAGGAAAATAATACATGTCAATATTGATCTAATTGTAAAGAGCCAGTGAACGCCATCACTTTCTACATGGTGACATCAGCTGTATTAACCAAATAAACTGGGACACTTGCCTTCCAGGCTGGTATCAGATCTGTGCATAACACACAATAAATTAAGTGGACCGTTTCAAGCTGCAGTTTTCAGATATTAGAATATTGTAAACAAGCAGAGATGTTGCTTTAAGACCTAATAGATCGAAGCCTGGAGCATAACTCCCATCTGGTACAAAGAACTGTATATTTGCTCTTTGTAACAAGATGTCTCATCATGTAGAGCTTAGAGAGCAGCCTCCTACTGACAGGCACAGGAACAGCCTGAAAGATCTCTGAGCATGGGATAATGCTTAGAGCAGACAGCTACTCTGCCAGCAGCCACTGACTGAGGCAGGAATGACATTAAGTTAATGGTTGAAGTGAAGCTCGGACACCAACTTGGAGGTGAGCTTTGATTTGGTCTGACCTGTTGCCATTCTGGTACTGCCAGTCCAGGCTCAGTCTTAACTAGGAACGAAGCTGGCACCAGGTCCTGGTCCCAGGTGCACATCACGCACGCATACAGACCTAACTGCTGGAGGTCCTCGCAGCCCCATTGCAAGTGAGGCACTGAGACAGTGCTCTGGTTCACAACTTCAGCCCAGGTCCCACCAGCAGGAAAATTGCTTTAAGTTCAGGTGTATACCACAAGACTACAGTTACAGATGCAAAGCAGATTCACACCTAAAACCATACACTACATTATTAAAACAGATGAACCCAGTGGGTTTTCATTGTGCCCACAGGTCCCACATTCTTCTGTTTAACAGGTAAAAAAGAGAGTACCCTGCAACAAGCCGGGACACCTCTGAAGTGACAATGGTACCCTCTACAGTTTGAAGGGGCTTATGCACACCTGCCCTGTTCATTCACTACTCCTGGTCTCAAAAAAGAATTTACTGCCAGACGGTATATGCTTCTGCATAGGAACGACCCTTTCATGTGTTTCAGTAGGCATAGCTCAAAGAGGAAATTGGCCCACTGGCACCACTGAATTCAATGGATATTGGAAAGAATGATGGAATTTCATTTGAAAAACAATTAAAAGCAGGGATGTCTATGCAACACGTCATGTTAGTTTTGGACAGTACGTAAGATCTACAGTTATCAGTACATAAATATTTAAAATCAAGGAAGGAAAAAAGTAAAGGTCCTGCGGAATCTCATCTAGAGTGAAGTTTCTACACATTCATATTTATGTATTCTCATATAACATATAGCTTAAGGTCTGAATATCAGTGACAGCAGTTATTCCAAAAGACCAGATTTTGAAATTCAAATGATCATTACTGTAAAAGAAAATGGCTTCCTAACCTTTCTAAACACAGAAGTTAGATGTCATTTCCAAACTTTGGAATTAAAATTAGCAGCGTGATAAAATTCTTACAAGTCTTTACAGTATTGTAAGACCTTAGGAAAAGAAGAGACCACGTTTTTAATGAAAAGATGCTAGTGTGACCACCTGTTGTAAAAGGCTAGACCTTTGATCAGATATTACATGGAAAACATGAAATATCAAACCTGAAAAACACCATTAATAAGATGTAGGAATGGTGAGACCCACTAACTCTGCTCTTTTGTTGGGGCCAGGATAACAAGCTTAGTTTGTTCTGCTTCCCCTAAATGAAATTCCAGTGAAAGAAAGAGTGAAACAGGGACTTGCAAGCCACAAAAACTGCAGGTTTTATACTTATGTAAAATAACTGTTTTTGACAACATCCAAATTTATATAACTCAATTATAAAATGTCCACAGTCTATAGCTAGAAGAATTATGCCAATCTTTCAAAACAAAAGAAATCGCATTTTTGCCAGCAACTCCATTCTATTCTTGGCAATTGTGGATCATTCTGATGAAATATACTGCACTGATGCAATCAAAAAATGATACATGGAGTTTGGAAAAGGTTAAAATTACAAGCTACAGAACGCACAAAAAAAATCAGAAGAAATATCTAGTGAAATAAGATGGATATTTATGGCTTTGCTCAAACACAAAATTGCCTAGATTAGTATTACAAATGTACAGGCAAAGTCACAGTTAGAATTTCCTGTATTTCACCTCTCAATGAACTCATTATTATGCCTTTCAAAGAGGAGATCCTCACTAGGCCAGCTGTATACAGCCAAACCTATCTCATTATGCTTTAGAAAAGTAAAATCTCTACAGAAAAGGCAGTGTTCAAACAGATGTACTGTATCAGTACCCTGAACTGTCAGCATCACTGTGCACTGGTTATACGTAGGTAGGCAACCTGAAAATACACAAAACACAACTGAAAGCGACCCCAAGAGTGGGCCAAAATCACCCTGTATCGCTTTTATGATGAAACCTGCAGCACATCCTTTACATTCTTCCTCTTAGCACTTTTTAAAAAAACACTCTCATAATTCCGTATCAGTTGTGAGACAGCACCCCCTGGTGTATCAACACATGAAAACTTTATAAAATAGCCTAATTTGTGACCAGGTGCAGCTAACTGATAGGTATTACTGTCTAGATTACCCAAGACACAGATTAATTGGCTGGGTCTTTCCTCAACGCTCCAGCTGCAGTTCAGTGCCAAAAAGTGCACGATACAGAGCAAACGCCCCTCACATAGGGCTTCACATTTCTGAGTTTTGTATGAAGCTGTCTCTACAGAAACCACTTACAAATCTTTTGGAAGGTCAATATACAAAACCATGTTCCCCTTTGGCCTGATTTATTTTTCTTTTCTATCGCTTACCTTCATGTTTTCTTGGAATGACCCCTTCCTCTCCTAAAAAACTGAGAGTTGCCTACATCATGTCTGTCATAAATATTCCTGCTTCTCATGTTATCATCTAAATAGAACACAAATATAAATCCTCATTGGACCCTGAATAAAGAAATCTGGCCCTGACTCACAGCAGCTCTACATTAGGAACAGGGGCACAGGAGAAACTGGCGTCCTGCTATGCCAGCTCCGCATCATGCAATGACTTTCTAAAATTTTTAATGGAAAAGCACCAAGTTTTCCTCCTCTATTTACTCCTACTGTGAATTTATTCCTGTTCTTATCCAAGTTTCTGAAATCAGAGTTAGGGAATAACACCACCTTACTCAAGCATAGTGTACACTGTATCTGCTTGTTGCTGTGCAGGTTAGTAACCTCCTTGGACAAAGTTCTGAACAATACAGCATAGCCACAGCTATACACTAGGCTTTTACCATGTTTTGCTGCAATGAAAAAGCTGTATGTGGATCCTAAAGCAGGACAGTCTGTGTAAGATACTCCTTTGTATATGCAGAACAGTTCTCTAGTATCTAGGAAATGTTTTGCACCCCATTAATGTTGATCGAATACTTCAACAGCAATTACTTAAGAGTTCCCGTTCTCCTTAGAACAGCAATTTTAAAGTGATCAGTGGTGCATCTGTGGTTCTCGGTTCTTTTATTTGCTACAATTGCTAATCCTTGTGGAAACTACAACGATCGTACATCAAACTTTCCTATTTCCTTTCCCTGTAAGTGGTTGTGGTAGTTGTCACAAGCACAGATTTTTTAAGCAGTGACAGGCCTGCCCAGGGGTGGCTGAAGACCAGTGGACCACCACCCTCAAGTGACACAACTTGAGAATCCTGTTTGCGTAAACAGGCAGACAACAGAGAATCTCTCAGTCTCTCTCTCTGTAGGGCACAAAAGCTACTTTAAAAAGAGGTGTTCTGAAACAAAATCAGTCTACTATCTGAGCTACTGAGCAAAAGCTTAGCCAAAACACAAATCGGATACATATAAAAGGAAGGAATTTTACCTCTGAAGTATAGACATGAAACATGCATCTAACTTTTTTTAGTGTTCAGACTACTGAAAAAATACACACCATCAATGAAAACATCTGTACAAGACCAGTTCTGCAGGAGAGCTATTGAAAAGCACAACAGGTGGAAAATGAATCCTACAGTCAGGGCAGCTTCTGCTGAATAGGTATTTTCATATCCTTGCATAAACTTCCGATAGCAAAAGATATCCTAAACAAAGTTAATTTATGTGCCCCCCCCCAGCTGACTAAGAGTCACATGAAATAGGGGTATCTGCACATGCCAGGATGTTTTTCTATTCTCCAATGAGGATAGCAGACTGTGACTGAAACAGGGCTTGGATGACAGATACTGGAAGTCATTCTCCTCCAAAGACATCCTTTCCTTGGCTGTGGTCAGCAAATCCATCTCATTCAGACCAGTCAGTATACACGCAGCTATGACTCGATCTGCTAGTGTCCTACTAATCCCAATGTCTTTGTGAAGACATGAAACCATTCACTAGAGTCCTAGGATTTTCTTCTCTCTTGGTTTGGCTTAAAGCGATTGGAGAATAAAATCCCCTCCATGCACCCCCAAGCAGCATACCAATATCCATGGAATTTCACAGGGGAGCACATACAACATACTCCTACACTCTTCTTCTATCCCCCCCCCCCCCCAAATTATGAATTACTAAGCAATTAAGATCACAATCTGATTACTGTATCCTTGTGAATCTGGCATAACTTCACAGAAGGCAATACAACTGCTGTGAGAACATGCAGAGACATAACTTCATTATCAAGGCAGACCTGCATATCCAGAGCTTCGGCTCCTGCTGGCATCATATGATGCGGGATTTGGAGCTTTTATTAAAAAGCACAATAATGGCAGAACAAAAAAGGGATTTCAAAACATGCAAAACAAACAGGTCCCTCCGCAAAACCATGTTGCACTATCTTACTGATTTACTGTCTCTAACGCCTCTAACATCTACTGGAGTACAAGAGATGGATACCCCCCCACTATAGCAGGTAAAGGTTTTAAAAATCCCATTGTCATAAGCATCAACAATATCTACTATTTATATCTGAAACATACATTACTGCAACCTGTACATTTCATGACCATACTCAATGCTCACAGAGGTGCACAAGGTAATCAGAGACTTCAGAAGCTACTTTCAAGTGTTTTTATTCTGCACAGACAAACTCAAGGCAACAGCCTTTGCTTACCTAAGGCCCTTTCCTCTTTCTTATTGTATGCAGTAAGTGTGAGGTGTGTGCCTGTGAGAAAATAGTAAAATAAACACACCATAGCTTTGGAAGTCACATATTTCAAAACTAGAATATTTAAGGCAAGACATAGCCTTACCAGGTGTACAGGTTTGTCTGTAACAGAGGTGTGCACACTGGAGTACAGTAACAGACTTTGATACTGTTAGATACAGCATGGCTTTGATGGCTAATGGCTTGAAAAATAACTATTGCCAGCAGACTTCTATTGATTTTATGATTTTATGTACTAAAACCTCAGAATTGTACAGCTGCATCAGTGCAAAGTTTCAGCTGTTGACAGATCTGCCCCGTTTTTTACTATGGGCAGACTATTTTCTTCTAGCACCTAAGCTTAAGAACAGGATTGGAATGAGAAGTGAACCTAATGCTTGTAAGAACAGACCAAAGCTAGATGGCAAGAAGTAGGTTGGGAGGAACAGGTAATGAAATATTTATATGAATGTCACTTATTAGCTCCGTTTTCGCATTGTACTTCTAGGGCTATCCTTTAGCCCGATAAAATACAGCAGCTTAGACTCTTTCATTTCAGAATTTACATGTGTGCTCCTTCCTGTACTTATTCAGAGTAGAAAACAGGTATTTTCATCACTGAGGCCTTAAATGTTTTGGGAATCAGCTATTCAGGATACTAACTCAGTTCTCTTCTGTCCTACTGGAGCAGGACACAGCTGTTCAACTTCAGCAGCAGGACTTTCTGCCAACTGGAAGAGTACTGTTGGCTCTGGAGACTCTTCTGTAGAATTAATTGCTTGCAACAATTTAACAAATTCAGAATTAATGCTTACCAGATTCAGCTAAAAGTATTTTCAATCTAATGGTTATATGTTTTAATCTACTGCTAATTTGCATAACATTTAGTAGCCAAATGGCATTAACTCACTTCCACATCCTGACTTGACCTTCGCTCCAATTCTTCCTCTTCCGCAATTCCCCAACTTGGTTCACTTCACTGCAAGATCATTATCAGTCTGAATCCTTCCTTCCTGAGCTTACACATGTGGCTAATGGATGCACTCACTGAAAATACTGCTTACGCTGCTACAGCTTTAATATTGCACTCGGCTGTCTTTTCTGTATTAACTAAAAAATAAGAACACCACCAGCAATGTTGTTACTCATGATAACACTGTTAGGAAAGCATTTTGGAAACAAAGTTTACTACTTGCTGGAAAGAGCTAAATTTTGACAATCTCCTTTCTGATACTACAAGCTTGTCTGTACTACACCAACCATCTAGAACATACACCCTTTGATTTAGTTGTCAAATATATATTCTCCTAGGTATACCAGAGTATTTTAAGAGTCATGAACACATTCACACAGTTCAGGCCTAGTCATTATTGTAAACACTTAAGCTATTACGCACTCCCACTTTCTTAGAGTATCAAAGTACCCCAGCCAGATATTCAATACTGATCAAATAATACAGAGATTATAATTTACAGACAAAACAGTACTGGCATAATTTGTTTATTGTACTGTGAGCATCAGTATATATTAAGAGACAAAGAAAACATGACTTCCAGGACAAAGAAAAAAACCTGGAGACTTAAAGTTTTGCTCAGTATCAATCATGGAGAGCCTATAAATTATCTGCTGGAATGCTTTCAGCCCAAAAGCTTGGCTTCTACAATTACAGAACACTGAAGAATATAAGATGTTCTGGATCCCAAAAGCCACATACCTAAGGTTAAATTGTAAAAGACCTGAAAAGACACTAGGTAAAATTTATAAACTTGTTTTCTTCTGAGACAGATTGATCTTATCTCCAAGACTCAGGGCCATTCCCTGTAAGGAAAAGAAAGACGACACTCATGACACAGATACTTCAAAATAACTTTACCTAATCTATATTAAAATGGAAGTTCCATATATAGAAAGCTATGAAGTTAGTGGCATGGAAATTAAAGTATTTCTAACTGTTCATTTATTTGTATACATTATAGTGCATACTTTCTTAACACTAGGTAAACGCTAGATCTACATATATTATTGAAACAATGAAACTTAAATGAGCTAGCAACTGCTAAATCTGTTATCAACACAAAAGGCAGAAGATGAAAAAAATTTAAGCCTTTTGACCTTCCAGCAATTGGAAGTATGCTGTCACTGGAGAAATTACAATTGTCAGTCCAGTTACTAAAATTCAACTATTGAAAGTCTCAGTGCTGGTGCTAGCACTCAATGCACTAAAGCTGTAGGAAATAATTTAATCACAGAACCATATTAATATTGCATAGAAACTGAAGAAATCTCAAAAGAAACTCCATGAATAAATCCACGTAATCAATAGCAGACTGATTTCGAGATGAAACCAAACTGGCATATATAATTGAATGTAGTCTTATGTAAAAATGCCGCTGTAAACATATCAGAAACATTAATTAATTTAAACCACTCCAAAATCTTTACAGTGACATCACATAAACTAAATGGTTTCTTTGAATGTGAAAACTCTCAAGTAGTACTTTATTGCACGCTGTTTAAAAGACTTTTATTGGTACCCTGGTTTTTTTTTTATTAAACGGTTGTAAATCTTGTACTTCTTTTTAGTTGGGAGGTAGAAGTTCTAAAATTCAAAGCAGACTCAGATGTACCTAGAGAAAATAATCTTACTGAAAGACTTCGGGTTTTGTTTTGTTATTTTTAAAAAGAACCAGTGAACAGCGATTACATGCATAAAATTCCTTGCTGTGAGAAACTGAAATGTGTAATTTAGTAAGAAACAGATCACAGTGCCTTGGGGAGCATTTGCTCTTTATTTAAAAGCAAATAGAATATATAACATCCTATTTGCAGCACTGTAGATAAAATAAGTAAATCTTGGCCCAAAGACCTATTTTATGATAATGCACTGGGAGAAAATATCTATAACATGGTTTTAGGATATGATTACCTCTCATTAGAAAGATAGACATTCTTTCCTCACAAAATCTGTAGAAGATAGTTTTAAAACTAAGGCTAAAGTTCCTATATTCATCTTCCCTAAAAATTTCCTCATTTACCTAGTACTTGAAACTAACATACATCCAAAAATTTGCAAGTTTTTAGAGTGCTTCATAAATCTTCTTAAAAATGACAAGGAGAAACAGTGTTCTAAATATAAGCCATATTACCTGACTCTTTGCACGGATTCGTATGTGACCCGTTACAGGCGCCTCTGGTCCAAGATGAATTGGCTTTTCAATGCTGACATTTGCAAGTGCATCTTCCCCAAATATGGAACGTGCATAAAGATTGGCTGCCATAAAGCCACAATAACCAGAAAGTGCCTACAGAAAGCACATTTGAACTCTTTAGAAAGGCCAAAATCATTTAAACACATTTTACATGCTAGGTTAGCTAGGCAGATATAAGTATTTAACGTTTAAACTTCTTTCTTCACATACAACATTTTGTAAAATGTGAGAATCATGCAATGGGAAGCAGTGGTAGCCTCTTTCTAAAATTAATATTGGAAGATATACAATCCACAGTATTCATCAAGACAAGGTAGGATGGCATTTTATGGTCTGATGTAATGAACGGCAAAATGGTAAAGAAGCTAAATAGTGGCAATAGCTACTATACTTATTTTGGCTACTATACATGTATTAACTAAAAGCTATTATATATATTACATCTTAATAGCGGATAGCTATTTTATATATTTATTTTGCTTTACAATGAAAAGGCTAAACTGGCAAAAGAAAGGTAAATTTTGACAGAGAAGGAAGAAACTTGGAACTACTGAAAAAAACCTTTATAAAAGCAGATGGTCCCATCAAATCTATACTACAGCTTAGCTACTATGAATTAAAACAGACATTCTGATTTTCTAATTGGGCAAGAAATAGCTAAAGTGATTAAGCAACACAGAATTTTGATAACATTAGTTTGCTTTTACTCTTTTCAGACCACTCATTTAAAAACTTCGAAGTATATGTATTATTTCATATTGTAAGCGAGCATCTCTACTAATATTTAACAAATGCTAAACAAATTAAACAATAAAGCACACAAACTAAAAAGGGTGTCTAGAAGTCTCCAAGCAAGTAGCTTACCTTCTCTGGAGTCAGGCATTTCATATTAGTTGACTTCAGTATGTGCTGTAAGTATTCATTTAGATCAATGATATTTGTATTCACTGTAACCTTCAAGAAGGGAAAAAATGGCAATTACTTTAATTAGCACCTCATGCATTTCTGAAATCATCTCTTCTTCAAGGGTCTATAAAGCAGGTTACTTGTACGTTTCTCCTTGAGGAACACCACATTCAGTAAGCTAGCTGCACTTCCCATTATGTGGTGGCATCATACGAAGTCTTCATCTCCTGCCATCCACTTGTTAAGAGTGAGAATTTCATGTTATTACCATGGTTTCTAAAAGGTATTAGGTGAATATGATACTCTGCTGAACATACAGACTCCCTACAGCAAATAGGGGACTTCTAGTCTGAATACAGTTTATACATTGCCAGAAAAAGAAAAAGCAGTATCTACTCCAAAAGCTTGCTTTTAACCAATGATAAAAATTACTTTTATCTTTCCCTAATAGCAACAAAGCTCTCTGGGCTGCCTTGGGGTCCTCATATTTAATATTGTGGGTCTTGTTTAAATTGCTTTTTAGCACATCATTTATGATTAGTTTACAGATTGTTATGGCTTCACATATCATGTATTAAAATTTATTATTCACAAGTTCCCTATGAGACACTGAAATCTAATCTCAAGTGAATACACATAAATACATGTAGCAAACAAGGTTACAGTTTGTGTAAAATATCTTCCATTCTGTTTTAATATTTCTATTCTACTCTTTAATTATGTTGCTCTGTTGTATGAGATCATCTCCCTTAAACCCTTTTTTAACAGGTCTGTAACTAACAGTTTGGGCACCCTCTAATATTAAGTGTATCTACCATTTTGTTGGTCTTAGGTAGCACCCATAACCATATGCTACAGCTGTACTGCAAAGTAATAAAGTGAAAGATGTCCCTGCCCATGGCAGGGGGGCTGGACTAAATGACCTTTAAAAGGTCCCTTACAACCCAAACAATTCTATGATTCCATGATTTTTTTTTTTTTTTTTAAATCAACATAATTCAGAACTGGAGAGGCTAAGCACTGTGAATAATTCTGCAGTCTCAGCATAAACTTATACTTGTTGCTATCCCACTTTGAGCCAAAATACACAGCAATCGCCAATCAATTTGGACACCTTCTGTACAGGAGGTAAGGCTCAATGCACATATCTCTTTTGTCAGAAAAAAACTAGTTATTGCATCACTAAGCTTGTGAAACAGATAAGATAGCAATAAGAGAATGAGTTACTTGAGGCCAACATCCAATGAGGATGTTGAATGAGATTTGTATCACAAGAGGCAATGCTGATGTAGGACAAGAAACAGAATTATACCTCATCAACAAAAAACCCAAATAACACACAAAAAATAAAACTAACTTTGTTTTCCCACTCAAATTCTGCCCACATCTGTCTGAACTCCGCATCCGTACAAGAAGCAGGCTGGATGTAATCCATGATGTCAATGTGAATATCACTGAGAACCACACAGTTTCTGTCGCTGGCTGCTCCAGAGACATCATACACTGCAATATAAAACACAAACCACCTTAATGTTTAAAAAAGTGCATTTGCACTAAATAGGGTGCTCAGTTACCACCTGCCAGTCAAGAACAGTCAACACTTGCTCAATCTCATTGCTGACCTCTGTCCTCTTCAAGTGCTTTACCCAGTTGCCACAGAACTTTGAGTTAAGTGTATTGGTCTTTCAGGCAAGGCTGCCTAGCTCATTTAAAACTCAGAGACTTGGGTTCAAGTATCATGCTGGCAATCATTCTAAAGGTAGCATGCTCTACTATGATTTTAAGTAAAAGCAACGTAATTTTTTTAAGAATCATCACAAAAGATTAATACACTGTAAACTATTTTAAATTTCCTCTCCCGGTATGAAGTGTTTTAATTATTTTTGAGCTTATTAAGCAGGTAAGAAAAGCTACACATTAACGTTAATTTTGCACACTGAATTGTTTACTTACCAATATTACCAAAAATTATTCCATTTTCTGTTGAAGCGACTTTGACATTAGCTTTAATGTTTGCAAAATCATGTGGAGCAAGTGTCAGAGGAGATGGTTTTTCCACAAGTTTCAAGTCACCTGCGTAAAGAAATTGGGAGATAGGGATCAGGGAACATTAACAGCACACAGTGAGTTTAGCTTTTGGAACAACATTTTTTATTTTCTTGTCAATCAACTCTAATGTCTACAGAGTTGCACTAAATACCACCATAAAGGTATTAGCTGATTTGGAATTTTCTTTGTTTGGTCTTTCTACAGTTTGCTACCTGCAAGACAAAATAATTTACCTTACGTTAAAAATGTCAGTTAAAATACTAGTGTATTCAACCAAACCCCACTGAAAACAAATGCAAATACTGACTTAAATGGGCTTCGGATTGAGTCTAGTATTAAATTTTTAACAATCAGGCAACGGTTAATTCTACCTTGTGTTTTAATCTCTGACAACATCATAACACCTAATCCTACAGTCAAGTGTTTCAAAACCAAAGTTCAACGTCCAGTATTACATGCACTAACCTATTTATAAACAGGTCAAAGTACCACCTTGATTTTGAATATAATTGCTCCCAGGAAACAGTAAGAGATGTATTTTTCCTAATCCTTTAGCAGATAATTTTAAAAGACTCCTCGGTTCTATCAAACTGTGCAATTTGAGAACACAGCATGAACAGCATCAGCTCTACACACAGGAGTGATGCATCAAGTCAGTTTTTGCAATATATCTGAAGACACCCACTGGGAAATACAGAATTCAACTTTACTGAGCTGATAAATAGAAAAATACAGCCTGTTAAGTAATATACTCATTTTATCTCCATCATTACTCTGATCAAATGATTTACAAAAGATTAGGAGGAAGGTTATGCCCCTCCAGTCATATTTACATCAATTAAAAAGTATGTAATATGTGTTCTCCTAGTATGTTGTAAACATATTTCAACTCCTAACTGCCAAAACAGAAGACAACTAATAGGAATCTGGTTACTGTTCTTGGATCATCAGCTTGGATTATCCCTCCCCAAAAGAAGTTACTGAAGCCTCAGTATTGTTCACAATATTATTCAAGCAAGCCTCTGGTACAGCTGTTGGTACAGGGAAAGGTTTCAGCTGAGTAAATGCAGTATTTAAGTACTTCAGGTTGAATGCAAGAACCACCTAGGGCAGATGGCTTTCTGTTGCCTGACATTTGCTCCACACCAGTTTGGATTTTGTCCTCTTGCTCTATGGTAACAGCACAATGGGGAATAAGTATATAAAAAAACCTGTCTATATTTCAGGAAAAAGGGAGAAAGGGAAATGGAATGCTATTTTTCCAGTGAAAAAAGCATGAAAAAATTAAAAATCTGACTACGGTTTACATCATCAGATAGTATTGTCAGTGCCAGTAGAGAGGCTTCCATCTTTTGGAAGAAAAATGTATTTTTAAAGGCATTCAAAAACATCCTTTCAAAATAGCAACTCGCTAGCATAAGTTTGTAAGTATTTAGAAGTGTTTCAGAAACTCCTTACAACTGGGTGCCAATGCCCAGCACCTCACTGCTGCTTTCTTTCCCCCAGTACTCCTTACCTAGCGTAGCTAGTTCTAGCGTGCAGTTCTGCAGAGTATCACTGGTCTGGTTGACCACAAGCACATCCAGCACAATGTCATACTGATTGACATGGACATACGCTTCTGCATAGACAGGGTCTGAGAAACCTGTCAGTTGAGTAACCTGTGAAAGAAAAGATTTTAAGGTTTTTTCTTTTCATAAACCAGTTTAAAACATGGAATCATGTCAAACAATGACAAAAAATAAGAATAAAGTACAATTAAATCCATTACTCTAATACGAGCCTCCAAATCAAGCAGGTGTGCAAAGAGCTTTTAATTTCACTGAACTTACTAGTAAGAAAAAAGGAAAAAAATAAAAAGAAAATTGGAAATAACACTGCAAAAAATCACCACAAGTTTTGTCTAGAAAATAGTATTTAAAGAAGCTGTGATGTTTAGGAAGTCTAAAATTAATGCATAAGTCTTCCAAAATAAACAGATTTCATTGATTTATAGCTAAACACACAGTGACTGCCTGTATTATTCATACATATAAATTTTAACTTCCTTCACATGTCCTTTTGCATACACACTACAATTATAAAACCTTTCCAGATGAAATGTATTCTGAATTCATGTGTTCCAAAAATATGGACTGTAATACTATTTATTTTTAAAAAGATGAGCAGGACAAAGAAATGCTGACTTAAAATGAAAAGGTAACTTTAAACAGTAAAAAGAATTCATCCAGACTTTTAAAGAATAAAAGTCTGGTTTTTTAACTCTAACTAATGAATGAATCATGGTATTTCTTCTCTTTGGACTGTCTCTGCGTGTCCTGGTATCCAGCAACAAAAAAGGTATAAGAGGTGAAACAAGGATGCACTGCACTTGGCAATAGGATATGGCAGCTAAAGAAAGAAAGGAATTCTTAATCACTTGTGACATCCCTTCTCTCCTCCCTGTGAACCTTACTGTGCTCTTCAGACCAGCAAACTATCTTAAGTTCTTTTCCACATCCCACAAGCTCAGCAGTCTCCAAGTCTCCTCCTTATTCTTCCTCTCCCACGTGAAGAAGGTAACAACTTTAAGTACAAGGGCTTTTCTCTTTCTCCTGATCCTAATCAGGGAGTACCTGGGTCTTTCCAATCAACCAGCATAGCCTGGTTCATCAGTTCCAGTCTGTGATTCCCAAAGCTGATTCTGTGCATAAGCAGCACGTAGTGTATATAATTAAAACACCAACTTTCACATTACCTTATTAAGTTTGGACGCAAGAGGATCCGCAGCCTCTTTCCTCTGTGTGTTTCCCATTGCTGCAAGAAGGCTAAGCTGAAACTGGTCTTCTTTTGAGCTCATTTCATTTTTAGCAGTAAGCTGCATGAAGGAAATAGGATCGTCTGGCTGAACCGTTACATTCCTCTTCTCAGATTCTTTCTGCAGGAAGAGAAATATTCAAGAATTCACAATGAATTCCATTCCTTAGCACAGAAACACAGCCAAATAACGGCTGGCTTACACAGAGTCAAATGGTGACATTTCTGGGACCAGCTTGGATGTGAACTTCCATAAAAAACTCCAAGTGCTTATTGTTACACACTTATAATAGCTCACCTTCTGGGAAAGTTTCTCCTCTTCTAGCTTGGCTGACAGCATATGAGAGAGGGACTGCCTGCATTCTTTGTTGAAAATATCATTCATGAGAGGAGAACATTCTGACAACACTTTCAGACACAAGGAAATACGATCCACATCATCATCTGTAATTGGCTTCTTGGGAAGAGAGGACTTTCCCAAATGGAGGATAGTGGCCATCAGCAGCATAGCTTCAGCAATAAAGGACTGAGAAGGAGGACAAAGGAAAGTGAATGGAAGGAGGTTATTGCATTTTGCATAGCTTTACAGAAATGTGCATTTCTGACTTATTTAAAAAAAGGTGCACATTAATCAAATCATAAGATCTCTGAACAGACACAGCTGCTCACTCACTCACTCCCCCCATGCTGGGATAGGGAGGAGAATTGAAAACAAGTAAAACTTCTGGGTTGAGATAAGAACAGTTTAATAATTGAAAATAATAACAATAACAACAACAACAATAAGTAAGATAACGAAAAGAGAATGAAATATAACCCAAGAAAGACAAGTGATGCACAATGCAATTGCTCACCACCTGCTGACCGATGCTTAGCCAGTCCCTGAGCAGCAATCCCCCCCTGGCCAACTCCCCCCAGTTTATATACTGGACATGACATCACATGGTATGGAATACCCTGTTGGCCAGTTTGGGTCAGCTGTCCTGGCTGTGTCCCCTCCCAACTTCTTGTGCCCCTCCAGCCTTCTTGCTGGCTGGGCATGAGAAGCTGAAATATCCTTGACTTTAGACTAAACATTACATAGCAACAGCTGAAGACATCAGTGTGTTATCAACATTCATCTCATACTAAACCCAAAACATAACACTATACCAGCTACTAGGAAGAAAAGTAACTCTATACCTGCCGGAACCAGGACAAAACCAAGCAGCATGATTTAAAGACTATCTAGGTAGAGTGGCTGGAGAGCAGTAGGCCCTGTTTGTGGCCCAAATTATTATCCAATCACATAACTGGCACTTCACTTTGGACTTAACCCACTTTGCATCTGTTTAAAAGAAAAGAAGCAACAACCAGCTCTTTTTTGCAACTATAGTGAAACACAATGGATGACTTACATTTTGTTTCTTCTTTTCTTGAACTAGTGACACATATCGCAAAGCAATCTTAGTTAAAGTTGTAGCAAGGGAAGCTGCAACAAAGAAATCGCCATCAAGCAGGAATCCTCGCAACGGAGGTCTGCAAAGACAAATGATAATCAGAAAACTAGTTTTGGATGACACTCTTTAGCCTACTTATCTTCATACTGTAACATCCATACTGTACAAAAAAAGCAAGCTTGAAAGGTCTCATAAGTTTGTTGTTTTTTTTTTTCCTCTAGAAGTAATTTTCCAGATACAGAGATAGTCACATGGCCATTTCCACACAGAATAGGGAGGGAAGTGAAAAGTGTAATGTATAACCTCATTGTAGCTCTGAGATGATAACGACCAGTTGAGATGAAGTAGCCCATCTGCAGTAATTAAGGAAATACAGCAATTGTTCTAGCTACCAATAAATTACAGCAAGTATTAAATAGTGCAAGGTGA
The DNA here is from genome assembly GCF_947461875.1 of Haliaeetus albicilla. Lineage (NCBI taxonomy): Eukaryota > Metazoa > Chordata > Aves > Accipitriformes > Accipitridae > Haliaeetus > Haliaeetus albicilla. Next base: position 19,214,081 of record NC_091498.1, on the reverse strand, counting down.
TATTAAGAAAAAAAAAAAAGTTTTAATCTAAAGGCAACATCTCTGTATCCAATTAAAATTGTGAGGGGACTTTATGTATAAATTAGAGAATCACTGAGAATTTAGGATACCATAATTAATAATGTCTTTTTTGAGTCGCAATAAGCTTTGATTACAAATCCTAAGCAATTAGGCAACTTCCTATCAGATACCATCTATTTGGGATAATACCTTAAAACAGTAAATTACCTCAACCACTAAACTCTGTGTGAGAGAGAATACCACTTAAATAAAAAAAAAAAAAATTAAAAAAAAATTAACCAAGTCACTCCTGGCCTAGTGTGAAATCTTAAATACCTATCCTCTTCCTTTTTGGCAGGTCGGGAACTACTGAGAGCACTTTGTGTTGCATAAGTGCCCATCTCTGTCACCAGTTTTTGGACTGGACCCACAGACACCTCTTCTTCAGGTTTTAGCTCACCAGCTTCCTTTTTGATTTCAGATTCTACTATTGGGATCTAGAAACGAACAGGAAATAATTGTTACAAATAATATCAAAAAGATATTTTTGTTCTGCAGAAGGTTTTAATACAACTTATCTGCATTGTTAAGGTTTTTATAAATAAGGTCAGTTACGGTGCAACAGTTTTGAGAGAATTTGAGGAGATAGGCAGATGTTGAAATCTATACAGAAGCCTCCTACCCATGCAATAAAGCTCACGTTGCACAGGTTGTCTTAAATCCCTCTCAGAACAACCCACACTTAAAGCACTCTTCCTTTGTTAGTGGATATAATTAAATCGTATCTTAAAGCTGCCATAATTTTCCGAAATACAGAATTTCTCATCTCCCCTCTTAACAGATATCACTTATTCTCAGTATATGCTAGCTTTGGGTATGCTGCTTTAAAAAAAAAAAAACCAAACCAAAAAACCAACGAATGCAAAACCCTAAATAGTTTTTACTTTAGATTTCCTGTGCACACGCCATTACATATCATGCATACTCAAAACACTGCTGCATCTTACCTGATTTTTTTTTTTTAAATCTTTCTCTTAGAAAACACACTGCATAATAGTAAGTAAAACCACAAAGAGCTAGCCTAACACACCTCTCCAAGTGATCTGCGAACTTCCGTCATTACACTTTGTATATCTTCCTTTGTGCTGCAATATTCTCCAAGGATCCATAAAGCTCCTCGGTAAATCCTAAGACAAGAACAGTAACATGAGTCATGCTTTCATGATATACTAAAACCAGCATCAAGGGAAGTGATTTACTTCCAAGGGAAGGGTCAGGAGGTAAAGGCCAGTCTTGACAAATTTAAAAGGAGGCAACTGACAAATAGCAAGTTTCATCAAAAGCAATCATCCTTTCAGCCTTAATAAACTAATGAACAAGTCTATCAAATGAGATATATTCTCTGCTACAAATTTATTCCCATCTGTGTAAATAGTGATATTCAAGAAATTAAATTTCATTATGATCATAATGAAATAACTATTGTATGTGAATAAAGTCAGCTGTAATTTCTCCAGTTAACTGAGACAAACTAACTTTTCCTTCATACAGGAGAAAATGAGAAACAAGAACATAAATGAATATTAGGGAAAAAAATAGCAAAGCTTCAAAGGGTTTTTTTTTCCCCACTTAATGGGATGACAATGGAGATAGGATTCAGAGTTTCCTGTGTATTGGAAGAATGACACAGTGTTGTCTTGCTACAGAGAAGTTCTCATATGACTTAACCTTTGCATATCCATCAGAAAACCAAGTTTTTAGAGCCCTGAAAAGTACTAAAGAAGCTTTGCAGATTGCAAAGCCCAGTCTATGTCAGACCAGGTTTTCTAATAAATGTACAGTAACTACTTCCAGTTGCCTACGAGTGCAAATTCCTGCTGCAATAATCCCTTAGTAACTCTGTTTTAACAAATATATCACTTTAGAGTTGGACTTCATCAACAGTGCTTCTAGCAAGTAGAAATACAATTATCAATTGCACCATAAAAGTGAAGTTTGAATTTATTTTCTTCATTCAATGCAACAAGCACCCAATATATCTTTTGCACAAGGAGGCAAGGAGGAAACAGTACCTAGAAATCATCTACCCCCAAAATATCTCGGCTTCGGTTCTTCTTTGCATGTGGGTTGCAAGGATTTTGGTACATATTTAATGAGAATATACATTCAATGCAAGTGAGCCACAGGGTGCTCCAATGTCTGTTTCATATCATATTTTGGACTCACTTGACAGATTTAATAGCATGAAAGACTTCAAGCATCTTCTCAACAATAAGAGGTCTCAGGTTATCAAATCGCTGGATCGCTTCCCGCACAAACTCCAAGACATCAGCAGCTGCCGCTTCATTATTATCACTAAGGAACTCCATCAGCTAGCACAAAAGAGTGAACGTGAGGACAAACAGCAGCACGGCTAAGTTTGTACAATAGTATTTTCCTTCTACATTCAGAAAAATAAAACTGCACATATATCTCCCATTAAACAAAGCTGGAGTCAATCAACCTTAAGTACACACCAAACAATTACCAATTATCATCATCCCAAAGTTGTTTTCTAATGATACAAATTATTGCACTTTTAAGTAAAGGTACTCTTCAGCTCGTGTTCTTCAAAAACATTTAAAAATAAAGTCTCAGAAGACAAAAAAACTACAGCATCAAAAGTCCCGTATTTCTTTAGGGATTAAAAATTGTACTGCTTCATGTGAGGCCGCTGTTAGAAACACCTCAGCTTCAGTTATTCTCCAAGTTTTGGGTATAGCCAGAACATATTTAATGACAATATAATTAAACGTTTGCATACCACTGGAATAACATTCGCAGCCATATCTGGAAACCGAACACTACAGGAATGCAATGTACGAACAAGCAGCTGTCTATACTTGTCTGTATCTTCATGCTCTGTCACATTATTAGTTTTAATCACTTCCTTCTTCAGAACAATCACAAGCTGCAGAAAAGATCAAATAAATTTGAAGAAAGTCTCATATTTTCCCAAAGAATAAGAAACAGTGTAATGAAACAAAAGTAATATATATTTTACTTCCTCCACATTTCTTGAAGAGACAAGATCCAAAGCCAGTTGAAGGGTTTTTTTGCGCACTTCTAGATCTGGGGTACTCAACACTCTGAGGATGTCCATAACTAGATCCTGAAACAACAACAAAATGGTAACTACTTTGTTGCTTTAAATGACTGCCTTTTCATACAATTCTAATTTTCAGTCCTCAATGACTTTCAAAGACTTTCTGGATACATAATATATGATCTACTGACAAACAAGCACAATATCCTAGGCATAGGAACTTCACAGTGTTCATTTAATACATTCTACATTTACATGAAAGTCTACCATGCAAGCTACATCATTAAGCCTTACAATCAAGGCAGCATTTGCCATTGTTAATTCTTATACACACAATAGAAGTAGCAAGTCATAAACATAAAAGTCCATCCAATATGTTTTTACCAAAAATGTACCAACAGAAGATTTAAACTTCAGAAGTACATTTTTCCATACTTCACAACACCCAAAAGTTTCGTTTAGGAAAGACAAGGCTTCAATAAGCTTGCAGGAAAAGAGATAGCTCACATACCTGTAAAACTCGTTCATGAGAGGGATGCTCCTTTAATTCAATCAACCGATCCAAAACAATCAGTTTCACATTATTATCACTTTCTTTAATAATCAAATCTATGTAGCATTGGGCAGCTGCCTAAAATTAAAAGGATCAAAAACATTTTTTAATAAATGAAGAGGAGAAACTGGCAAATTTCTCAGAGAAATTCATGAAAAGACACCTTCTACGTTACTATTAAAGCAACTACTCAGAGTTGGCACGGAAATGAACCTGAGAACAGACTTCAAAGCTTTCTGATCCACTGTAGACATCAATTCCACCATGTTACAAAAATGACACAGGAAGGCTCACAATGGCATCAACTTACAATACACAGACTTGATTTCAAATTCAAAGAAAGTCATAAAGAGATAAATTTCCTGGCATGCTTTGGGTCAGCTCTTAAGTACACAACAGGGCATGAAAACTAATTTAAAATAGTTACCAGAGTTAGCCTATCTAGATATGGTTTTAATAACAGCTTCTGTGAACAATATTCCTACTCAACAAAAATGACTACACTAAAGCAAGAATGTTGGAATTAATAGTCCTCCTGATCTTTTGACACTACTATTTACATTGCTTTTACTTTAAATCTAGACTTGCATATTCTATTTTTGAAGTTTCCGTACAAGTTCAAAATTTCTGTGTAATCTCAAATAATCAGCTGTATAAACATAAATCTAGGAACCCAAGATCAATCAGTAATCAATGTAAATCTTCACTGCTTTCTGCTTCCACCCTGGTCTGAAAAGAGTAATATCTATGAGTAAAGAAAGTAATTTAATCTCTACAAATCTTCAGCTTTAGTCTGCTTTGTTAAGTATGCCCAGAAGATTGCAGGTTGGTACCAACTATTGTACAACAATTTGCACAGTATTCAAGCTTGTCTCCCACCAAAGCGACATGAAGTCCACTAGCCACAGGTCTGCAAAATATAGTCTCAAGTCTTTTTTTGTGACCAGTTTTAAGAGATATTTTAAGACAGTGTTTCACATGTGAAGTGTTAAACACCCCATATTACTAAAGCCTTCACTCTTTTGAAGTATGAACATACAGTATACAGTATTCATTCTAGAGCACTAAAAGCTACTGAAACATCTGAAAACATCACTTTTATACCTTGATTGCTGTTGGTGCACTGGAGAGCGTAACTAGAGTACCTGCAGCTTCATACTTCACTGCAGGACTCGATGACTGCAGTAAGTTGTAGATGCAACGAATAAACCGAGCTCTCTCTGATGGATTCGCATGACAGACCTAGATAAGAACAACGCGTAGCTGGCACGTTAAAAAACCCCAAGAAAATAACAATCATATAGCTTAACTGCTCCATTATCTTACAACAAGGAGAAAATTAAGCAAAAGGTGACAACCTTTTCTGAGGAGAGGAAGTGTCATTCACAGTTGTAAGAATCTAATTACAAAAGCTATTAAAAAGCTATTATTGAGGATTCTATGCAATACTACAAGGTCTTAAAATCTCAGATCAAAAGGAAGGGCATAGCCTCTACTAGCTTCTGTAACAGATGCCCTGCTCATGCCCATGAAGAACAGTCTGATAATACACAGTCCACATCGCAGCAAATCAGGTGAGATGTATTGCTCTATACTGTGCACACTTGAATGGTTTATTGTTTCAAGAGACAAATCTTATTCAGCTCTACTAAACAATGACATATTCCTGACATGGACCAAATACTAGCTGTAACGCTTTTCCAGCAACATTCTATCCCTTTTAAAAAGCAGTCTAATATAATCTAACATGTACGTTTATTTATATGTGCCACAACATTTCCCTTTTACCTTATAGATGAGTTCAACAATAACCAACTGCAGTATGTCACCAAACGTCTGGACTTGGTCAATACAGGTACTCAAATAATCCAAAGCTCGATCCTATAAAAACAAAAGATAAATTATTCTAAATTATTCTGAGCTCACTCAGCTATATTTTAAATCAAAACACATTTTAAAAATCAAAATACAAACAAGCATATATTCAACCCTTCAACTTGAAATTTTAAATAATTTACAAAAACATTGTAAACATGAAGAGCAAATTAATCCATTCTGTCTATAGATAGCAAAAAGAGAGACAAAACTAATGGTAATCAGGCACAAAAGGCAATTGCCTGTAGAGCAAATAATCCAAAATGCTAAACAGAGATTGCCATTTCTTTCTCATATGACTACAAAAGCTATAAAACAGTAGGTAATGGAGCACTTCTCAGTCTGGTTAAGCTCACTTGGCAAAACTAACTGGAGTTTTCAGCACCAACATATGCCTTCACCAAATACAGAAATTCTCCCTTAATATGAAGGCAGCACTAAAGACCTACTTTAACTTTTACAGTTACCAAATATTCCACAAATGGGTTAACACTACCACATATGTTTTTTTTATGAATATAAACAGTTTATACTACCAACAAACTACCAGCTAGTTACCTGGCACATTTTCAAGTATTTAAACTAAATGAGTTTGAGGACAAGTATCCTTACCTGATCTGCATGAATTAGCATCATAAATGCATTTCTTTTGCAGCTTGCATCTTTCTCATTCACCAGGAAATCATGGATCAGTTCAGGAGCATCAGGTATAAGATGTTCAAAATTTCTTTAAAAAAACCCAAACCACATAATTAAAAGAACTACTGGTAAGGAGTAGAACCTAAGGCTTAAGCCCATATCCTAAAGACAAGCGTTTACAAAAATTCAAAAAGAGCAAAACAGTGATACGTAGCTTTTGTGTAGCTATTTGAAACTGTGAACAGACTCAAGGAGCTTTAAAAAAATCATTTCTTATCATGACAGCTAAGACATTACCCCACCAATGATTTCTGTTTAACAGTAACATTCAGCCACACTGTTCAGGTAACAACTGCAATAATGTTTAGCATATAATTGCAGTACATGAAGAACGTCTTGCTTCAAATAAATTTATATATGCATATTCCTGCAGGGATTCTTCTGTATTTATGGTTGTGGACAATTATTAATAACATTTAGATCATTAAGAAAGGCATCTGCCCATAAAAATTAACCTGCGATATAAGGACCTCAGTCATATTTAAGAATGCAGCAGCAGTACCTTTTGCTTTTCCAAAGAAGTCCGTTAGATATGAGGAGAAAAAGCAAACAAACAAAAAAACTCCCAAACACCACACCAGTGATTGATAAATGTTTATGAGACCTCAAAAACTATCCAGATCACTAAAGCAAGCCATGGTCTTCTGCATTCACAACTTTAAGTAGTTTCTGGCATTTACCTATAAATCGTGTAAATTGCAAGAACTGCATTTCTGCGCACATAGCTGTGACGATGTTCTAGACATGCACGAATGGCTGGCATCAAAGGCTCCAACAGTTCTGCTTCTTTCAGCTTACAAAGAAAACGGAGAGTAGAGCCTCGGATAAATTCATTTGGGTGCTGAAGATCCTAAAATCAACAAGAAACATATTTGAAATGCCAGACTCTTCAGCCTAATTGTTAAGCTCAGATGAATGCACTTGCTAGCCTTCTCCCACACTCAGCTTTCCCATGGTACCAGTTCCCAAAATCCACAATGACACCTCCCTGTCTTCTTATGAAATACCTTCTTAAAACACTGCTGTCCCACAATACTTAAAAACTTGTATTTCTGTGTAGTAAAACTTACAAAGGATTTTTTTTTCTGCATTGTATGGGTTTTCTCTGATTACTAGGGCTGTGAAAGGTCACCCTGCAGGCATTCCTGCACACTGCATACTAACCTCTAGGGTATATTAGTTCATTTGCTTCCTACCCATTCCCAAAGAAGTTGAAGGGCCTTATTATCTTTGTGAAGGAGTGTCCCAAATACACCACAATGAAGTCATCCCCAAAATAGCATCCTTTTATGACCCATGGCTTGTCCCAAGACACTATGAAGATGGTAATTAGGTTACCCCTCATCTTTGAGGTCCACTGACTTGGAAACAAAGAGCACTAAATTTTTGTTAAGTCGTAATAGTAAAAGAACACATAAAAATTCCTTGGTAGTAGGTCTGCTGGTTATCTACAATTATCCAGCTCTGAAGCAGTGAGACATAATGGTTAGGAAGGAAATGCTGAGCATAAACCATTTTTATATTTATTAAATAATGCAAAATTATATACTTTTTAGAAAGATCCAGTATAGGAATATAAGCAATAAAATAAACAATGGGCTACCTTTCTGTATGCGTCGCATACAAGGATCATTTCTTGCAAAAGCCTGCCATCTGGAGTGGTCTTTGGCACTATCTCCCAAAAGACAAGCAGCAGTTTTTTGATGGTATGATCTTGCAGAGGCAGTACAAAACGTATAATGGTCATCAGAAGCCCAGGTAGCTTTTCACCATTCAGAATCATAATGATCACTTTCTTCAAGGCCTCTGTCTTCAACTTGACATCTCCTTTTTCTAGAGGAGGAGGAGGAAATGAAATCAGGAAGGCTAACATGTCACAGTTAGTTTAACAGGAGTACTGACCTTCAGTGCCAGAAGATACAAACCCCCTCTGAAGGAGTGCAACAGAGCATACCAATAAAATTCACACCCTTACTTCTACTAAAAGGATAAAGAAGAAGTAAGAGATATTGAAAGAATAAGCACAGAGTTCAGACTTAATTCTAGGATCAACGTATTGTAATTAACTGAGTTCAACAAATATCATGACTGTTTCAAATGCTTAAATTTAAACAGCCTTTTATACCAGGATACTACAATGCACTCTGATGTCATACGTATATTAATTACTAACACTGCCATTTCTGCAAGCAAGATACAGCAGTGCACTGAACAAGTGATAAGACAACTTGTTGCTTATCACTGCATCACTTAAATCTGCCTGAGCCCAAACAGATATTACTTCAAACAGAAAGACAGAAAAAGATTTCAAATTTTAGCACAGACTGGGAGGGGAGGAAACCAAAACACATAAGATAAATATCATGAAGTTTCTCAAAACACAGAAGAGGAATGCACACATTTTAAAAATCAGCAGAACAAAATAAACATCAAATTGACTTGACTGAGTTTATAAAATGTAAACAACGTTCTAGGAAAGGCACAATAAGAGAATATGAGAATAATTCAGGTAAGATGGAGTATCCTTCAAATCATTGTCCATTACTTGCCTAGGTCATTTTTTAAGCTGATTTCAGAAGGTGGTTCTGAATCCATCGGAACATTGATTAACGTGTAACACACATTCTCTGCAGCTGTCATGGTTCTTGGTTACAAAAGTTTTCTCAGTGGAAGAATTATTTTGACACAAATATCAGACAACCTAAAAAACAAGCAAAGCAAGCTATCCCAAAGTTAACACAACACAAAAATGTTTTCTAAACTGACTTAATGATTTGAAAGGATTGCTGGGTTTCTTGAGAAGCCACATTCAAAAGCCTTCTCCGTTTTCTGTTACGCTAAAATATTCCTGTTAGTACCGAAAAATGAAGAGCATGAAATTTCCCAAAGACAAAAAAAAAAGTAAATTAAAGAAATCTTTCCACTACTTAGGCACAATCAGAAATAACCGAAATGTATGGGCACCTGACTGTAGCATAATAGATGCAGCAGCTCTTCCCTCATCTACTAACCCCTGCTCCTGATCCTGGCTACATATTCCCACTACCTTCCCTGCAGTTCTGTGCCCCCCTCCAGCTGAACTGACCAGAGCTGCAAAATCAGCTGAAAAACATCACAGAAAAAAAACAAAAGGGAAGAGTTTTTGACTTAACAAGTTGAATCAGCCTATGAAGGAAGCTTTGAAGATGAGCACGAGATCCAACAGAGCAGAAACCCAAGGATGGGAGAAAAGACAACATGGTGGAGAGGGAGGCAGGACTGCACTTTTACTTGCCAAGGATCCCCAGACCAGATCAACTCTAGTGTCTAACTGCTCCACTAAACACTAGTGAGGAAAGTCAGTATTTTTATAATAAAAAGTACAAGAAAGCTATAGTTCTATCAAAGCTGCTGTTTGGCTGACAGTTCCAATAATGAAATTAGCAATTAAGCTCAATCCTCATTCTCATGTTTGCTTCTTCCTTACATAATAGGCATCTAAGATCAAATCAATCTTTTTACTCCATTTCTTAAGTAACGAAAAACGCTCAAGTTTGAGCTTGCTCAGTTAATACCATGATACCATACTGACAAGCACAGTATAGAAAATTGTTACTCTCTGTTACATGAGCAATTTTGTATTTTCTACAGAAAATGTGTCAAAAAAATTACAGAAAAATTACTTTCTCTGTGCTTTTATTGCTATTCATTTTCTGGAAGTCTTCGACTGAGTTTAACAAATCATTAAAACAAGGAAGATGCTTTATTACTTTAAATTATGTAGTACACATCAGTCAAATATCGTGTAAAAGCACACTTGTTTTATATTATTATTACTACTAACTAATAATAGAACAAACAGACCTGAAAAAAATTATCCCCGTCAAAGGTCATGATTTACATAAAGATGAAACCACTAAACTCTCCAACTCAAGGCTATGCTTTCACCACTGATCACTTTTCCTCTACGTTCAATGATCTTAAGCAGAGCCCCATACCTCTGTGACATAAAGCCTTCAATAACACGCCAGTTTAAGAAGTTATTGTCTGGGGACACCAGCTCCTACGCCACATCACCTCTTTTATCTGCACAGACAAATTTTGAAATGCAAACCCTGTAAACTCTCCACTCCTACCTTATTTTTGAAGCAGTAAGAAAAACAAACAAAATCCAACCGACCAACAAACAGCCATTCCCAGCCTGGCTAAAAGCACCACCCCACAAATAGCTCTGAGGAAAGAGAGGGAAGGTGGAGCCTTTGAAGGAAATGTGACGCTACACAAGCTGGTCCTGGGTCCAAAGTCCCTTTTCTCATCCAACAGGCACCTCGAGAACCTAAGGCTGAACACTGAGCAGGTAAGTTGTGCTAACAGGGGCTGCAGCCTCTTTCTACACAAGAGAACACCACAACTAAAACAGTACCAGAACTATTACCCCAAAAAATAATTGCAATACATTTTTTTAAAAAAAAACCCCCTCTTTCTGTAATGAATTCTATATTTAAGGATCGGATCCTTCAAGCTTGTTGCTTACAAATATCTACATAAACAACTCCTGCTCATTTTTAGAAATATGACCGTTTTCTTGCCTCAGCAGCAGCTTTTTGCATACTTTTTCCATACTGTTGCCCAGAACTCCTGCCTCAACGCCCTGCAGCTAGCAGCTTCATCTCCAATACTGACTCACACAGACCATAAAGGAGATCTTTGCAAAAAGTAGACCAGGTATCTTTACTCACACAAAGATCTCAACTGCTCCAATTCTCTCAAAAATCACAGCCACGCAGGTCTCCGAAGCATGAAAACGTGGAGTGTATTTTAGGCTCTGAAAAGCAGCAGTGAAAAACAACTCTCCTAAACTGCAGAGCTGGGAGACTTGGCAGGGAGAACCACCACCGGGTCTTCCTCCTTGCAAGGCACCAAGCCTTGAAATCAGAGTTTAATCTTACGGAGAATTCCCACAGACACAGAAGTAGGTGCTACTCTGCTTCTTCAGCAATAAGATTTCTGAGAACCTGTACAAGGAAATTGAAAGTTACACAGTTTATACAACGCAGGAAGACAGAAGGCCACACCTGCTCTCCAGCTACATCCTCGGGGAGCCTTATGAACTGCGGTACCTTAGGAACCAAAACCCTCAGAAAACATAGTTTTATTGATGCACGACCTACACCACAAAACGTACCAACGTTTATTAAAAAATCTCGAATAAAAGTATAGCCAGTTTAGGGAGATTTCCCTCTTAATTTTCCAGCTGACTACTTTTCGCTTAAAACGCCTGCCATTTTTAGCTACGAGTTAAAACCTAAAATATTTAGATGCCACCGTTCGCCTGCCATTCCCCCGAATGCAAATTCTGGGACCTACACCACAGCACCTCTCGGGGAGGCCCCGCCACAAAGGCGCCCCAAACGGCGAGGCGGCCCGCGGCCCCCCGGTAGCGGTGCTGGGGGAATTCGCCGGCGGGGCCGTGAGGCCTCGGGCCTGCGGGCCCCACCGCAGCGGCGGCGCCACCCCGGCGGCCCTCCCCCACGCTCCCCCCCCACCCCAGCGAGGCCGCTGCTCCCCAGGCGCAAGGCTCCGTACTCGGTGGCGTGGCGGCCCGGCCCGGTCGAGTCGGGCCCGCTGCGGAGCTCTGCCCGCGGCGCTCCCGCTCCGGCGATGGCTGACGTGGAGCCGCTCCTTCCCCAGGCCACATCGATAGTACGGCGGCCCCGGCGGGACACGCCTCTCGCCCGCAACGGCAACGCGAAAGGGGCGGGGCCTCCGCCGGCGGCCCCGCCCCTTTCGCGTTGCCGTTGCGGGCGGGGAAAGGCTGCGCGCCGGACCGCCACGAGGGCGGGGGGAGGGGCTTCCGCCTCTGACGTCACGGCCCCGTGAGAAGCAACGTCAGCGCTGCGGCGGGGCGGGTTTTTCCCGCGCAGGCGGGAGGGTGGGCTCAGGAACCCTGGGAACAGCTGCCGTAAAAATAGTGATAGGAAGAAAATACACCCCCCAAATAAATAAGTAAATAAACAAAGGGAGGGGGTAAATAAATAGAAAAAGAATAGGGGAAAAAAATTAAATGGAAAATGAATAGGGAGAAAATGATACTAGAATAGAAAAAATAGAAGAAATTAAAACCAGCAGATCTAGTGCTTAAAACCAAATACACAGCCCTGTTGATATTATTTTGATACTTCCATGACTGAACTATTTACACGGAGTCAATACAGCATTTAAAGCCTGTTCAAAACAGCACCATGCTTTATTTATTAATAAATACAAGATTCAAGTTTTAGGCCTTTTTTAAAGTACATTGAGCAGGGTATCAAGCCGCTATCTGAGTCCACCACAAAAATTAGTTTCTTGTCCTTTGCAATGTATTCATTAGTGACAACAATTAAACAGAATGATCCAACATGGAAAATGAAAAATATAATGCTGAACTCATTTTGCTTAAAATACAGCATCACACCCATTTTGCACCTGGGAAGCACCGACTCACCAGGCTTCCCTCCCAGACATCCCTACAGAAGTCGCTGTTGGTCTCCAATTTTGCGGCAGTCAGCCTGAATCCCGTCGGGCACGAGGCACCCCTCAGTCAGAGTGTGCAGAACAACCTGCCGGGACCAAAGCCCGGAGAGCCTGTTTGTTCAGCAGCAATGCAGAGACTCCATAGCTCAGGGGACCTGTAATAGGAATGTTACATGCTTCCCTCGTTACTTCAGTTTAGACCATCAGTCAGCTAAAAGCCCTTCGCTACCCCACAGCCGGCTGATGGCTCTAAAGGAAGAAAGTGATTCATTCCGGTTCCACAGGAGCTGGGGTTTACTAAAGCAGAGGACTCAAAAAACCAAAACACAAGCTGGTTGACAGCTTCACGCTTATTCAGCGTATGATGTTTCTGGTAAACACTCATAACCAGAAATGATGTCTTTTCAAGCTGAGTTTGAGACAATGATTAGACAACATGGGGAAACACGCTGCATCCTATTTGTTCCACAGCTGTGTTGTAGTTTTGTAGGCATGTTAAAGTCCTCTCAGTTCAGCGCTTTCCAAGAGCACCATGTTTATATACCATAAGTAAAAGCTCACATTGACAAATGGTCAAACACATGCTGGCACCTTGATATGACAGAAGTATTTGAACAGGTGTTTGTTCAGATTAAAAAAACCAAACCCACAGCAGATTCCAAGAAAGTGATTTATTTCCACTTGTCCTTACAAGTTAAAGACAGTATGCTTTTCATTAAAAAACAGTATCATGTACTATTTAGAAAATGATTACACCTTTCTTGTCAAAGAAAATACACCCAGTTATGACCTCCTGTCTATCTTTTAAGGATAGGTGGGTTGGTTTCTTTCTTTTTTAAGAGTAATCCTCAGAATGTATCAGCAGAAAACGCATATAGGTGAGGGTAAAGTTACCAGCAAATGGATAAACGTTCCTGTATAATTAGACATACATTAACACAGAGGAACTCATCCACCAACTAGTGCTCCATGGGCTCCTCTGCTTTTTCTGCAGGTTCATCAGCAGGCGGAGCAGGCTTAAAGAGAGAAAAAAAATATATATTATAGAAGGGCAAAAAACAACAAGTGACGAATCAGCTTTATCCTGGATTGAGCATCACTAATGCAGCTCATGTCAGCAAACAGCTTACAAAGTAGCATTATGCAAATTAAGCATGGAGCAGGACAGAGCTGGTAACCAGGAGACTAAGGAGGCATCCTGGGGCAGGCATGAGAAACATGTAGCCACTTCAGTTGCAAAAAAATGAAACATGTACTTGATCATAGATAAGGAAAGATGACTTTGGAAGGCCCATCACCAGTTCAGCATAAACTGATTTAATAAGCATCTTAGTCTGTGGCTAAGATTATATGGTTTTCACGTAGTAACTTCAGATTTTAAAATCACGTTCCTAAAACTCTACTAAAATAGTACAGTGTTAAATGTTGTGAACACAAATGTGATAGGTCATTCATCACGTAACATTGTCTTTCAGCAAAGCCTATTTATTTATATCTAAAACACATACCTTTCTCTGTGGTCTCTCCTCAAGACCTTCTAGGAATGGTGCTACGTCATCATCGTCATAGATGGTAAACTCCATGTCTTTGCCAACAATTCCAATGGAAACATTCTGTTAAGCAAAGTTTTGAAAGAAGTGAGAAGCATTTTTCTGCTACTAACTCTGTGGCTTTATAGCTTTCGCCTGTGAAACAGATGAAAGTTTCCTCCCATGACAAAGAGACTCATTTTGCTGTTTGTGTCTACTTAACGAAAAAAGGAAATTTTGAGACTCCTCTTTGGTAGATTGTACTAAAAAAGGAAAGGTAGGCAGATTTACTCCCCACAAAAGCTATCATGTTTCAAAATCTTGTAAGTAAAACTACTTTTCAAGTATTTCAATTTCTTTCCATTTTTTTGTTTTCTTTTTAATAACATACATGATTTTTCAAAACCACTTATTTTAATCTTATTTTGCATTTTCATTATTTTAAGAGTTCTAAAAACCAGGGTGAGCTAAGAAGAAAAAAATTAAACATGGAAAATGGCAGATCAGCCACAAGCAGAACACCAACTAGTGGATATCCCTAGAATTTTCTTGTTCAATGGCTCCTCAATTCATTGTCAGAAGTTTCTGCAACTTTTTGCTGCTGTAGATACTCAATCAACTGTTTGTGCATTACCTTCCCTCACCTCCTGGGTGAACTCCTGCCTGTGCTTACAATGCAAAGCTGTGATTCTAGTTGCATGTAATGTAACTTAAACACTGATCAAAGTCTAAAATAGAATGAAGCAACCAGGGAAACAATGTCTTATTTAAAGAAGGTACAATTTTTTTAAAGAAAATTAAATCTGAGATAATTAAGGAAACTATAGATAAAATGGTGACATATGAAATGAAGATGATACGATCAACCATTGTTCAGCTTCCAAATTTCAGTGCCAGCCACACCCTACAAAATCTTTTTCGTGGTAAAAAATAATAAGAATGGCAGTAAAATTTCTTGTTAGCAAAACCTTGTATTTACCTTGGTGGTCAGATCCTGTTCGGCAGGAAGAGTCTCTCTCAGGGCACGTAGTCCATGTTTAACTAGCTCATTTAGATTACCTTAAAATAAAACCAGAAAGACATTTACTAAATATATGGTATTATATCTAGACACTCATTTCCCCTCCTTCCCACTCCAGCTGACAACTCGAAAACCACTTTGGCTAGCTTGACTTATAGAACTGCTCTCTTTAGGTACTCCTGGTACTGATCACAGAGTTGGTTATAAAGGTATACCTTAAGAAACCAGCCCTTCCCTACATTTGAGGTCAAATGCATCTGGTTTTGGCACCTGCCCTGCCTCCAGTGCAGTAATAATCACACTATTTTTTTTGCCCAAGAAGCCTTTTAGTAGCTTCCTCATGACTGTTTCATGTAAAAATAAATTCACCATTTTAAGTGCACCACGTAAAATACTTGCCCTGACATACTATCGCTCTCTGATATGGACAGAACTGTTCTTTCCCCGTTTTAAACAGGGCAGAGGCCTTTTTTTTTTTCCTCTGCTTTTCTGAGCACAAATTCTCTTTTCATTAGATGTAATAAGCACCCAGATGTTAGACATGAAGATTTGTAATACTTTCCTTACAATTTTTGTCTTCATGCAGATTTACACTTATGCCAAACTTGGCTCCCCAAATTTATCTTCCTACCTTGCTAAATGCAAAAGAATAGAGCAGTAGCAGAAAATAAACTGAATAATTGATGAGTACCATTAGACAGAGTTTCATTACTCACAGTCAGTAAATTCAGTCATATGTCTCTCCAAATAAGTTCGTGCTGACTGCGAACGAGCACCAATGGACATTGCTTTGCAGTCAAAATAGTTTGCAGAGGGACAAGTCTGGAAGATGTGAGGACCCATATCCTACAAAGAGAGAAAAAAATCCCACAGAATGTAAAACAAATGTATAAATTCATACCAAGTCTGCTTCTGGAACACGTGATATTTTCTAAAACAGTTTTGTTTCATGGTACATCTCATAGCTTCTATGTATGCACATAAATGTATTTTATATTGCTTGTCATATCACTGTTCTTATACAATTCCTTCAAAACTACTGTAAAAAAACCCAAACAGTAGTAATAATAATAATAAAAAAAAAATCTTTATTTACACTTTGTTCATTTAAATGCAGTTTTTATGTGGGCAGGATAGCTAGCACCCAAAGTGTTTCTTTCTCTGTTCCATAAACTGTACTGTGCTCATGTACGCTTCCTACTTCATAGCTCACAGTAGATATTTTACACACATTCCACCTTATCTGCACAGAAGTAAAAACCTGCTGTAGACTTAGCCATGCCATGCAAGATTTCAGGCAAGACAATTTCCTTCAACCTTCCTCATGTCAAAACTTTTGAGGGCAGACATTCTGTGTGTGCTGCATTAAGCAAACTGTTGCTGCTAAACAAGTAAGAGAGGCCAGTGATGATTTCCACATCCATTTTTTTTACAAAAAGTATTTAAAATAATAGTTTGTAGAGCTCCATAATCAATAGTAAAATAATTACTGTCATCGTGGGATCAACATTTTGATCCCTTAAAACACAAACAAATCTAATTTTTGCAGTATCTCATTTTGCACCTTAAAATAATTAGGTTTTCATTTTTGCAAAGGTACACTTCATAAGCTATTAAATAACATTTTTTAAAGTTATGTTTTAAGGTAAGATACAGAAAATAATTTCCTTATTCAGAGAATTTTGATGAGTTCACTTCTTCCATATTCCCCTCTTAACATCTATTTATTGTATAAAATTGCATTAAGCACATTTTCTTTTAGATCAATAGTGACTAGTGCAGCTTGCTTACATCGTAACCTGCAATGAGCAGTCCTACGCCATACGGTCTTCTGCCATAACGCTGTGTTGGTATCTGGGTTTCTTAAGTAAGCTAAGGAAACAATCTCAAAATAACATGTTAATTACCCAAAATGTTTTCCTAAGCCAAGCAAAGATGCACCAAAATCATTATATAGTCTTTGTAAACCTTTCTGCAAGAGTGAAGACTACGTTCAAATGAAAAGGATTACACAGCTTACTTGGAAAACAGATTTCATGGCTTACTTGGAATACCAACTTCTTTTTCACCAAAAGAAAATTTAGCCATTAGCTTTCCTGAAATAACTGAAGGGTGCATTCAACCAACTATACAAACAGTTCACCTAACGCTGCACAGCATCATTTATTTTCCTAGCCCTTTGAACTTTTTCCAGGCACCTGATAACAGAATACAAGCCCTCCGCTGTGTTCCACGCAGAGATAGAAGTTGCCAGAGGAAGAAAAAAAAAAACCCAAAACTGAGCGAGCAGCTACAATCCAGTAAGTTATCATATTTTGAATAGTGCAGTCATTTTTCCTCCCCCACCTCCAAAGGCATGAGGCTGTGTAACAGAAAAACAGTGCCATGTTAAAGGTTGCATAGCACTTTATTGCTTCTCTACCAGTTTAGTGCATGTTACGGGATATTCTCTGAAAGAATACACAAGCAATGTGAATAAAGAAAAATTAACTTTTTCAATTTAATATGACTTTTAAGCTGTGATCATTTTATGAACAAGTATGAACAAGTAAAAAAATATAAAAGTGTTAGAAGTATAAAAAAAAAGGATACTGCTTCCAATTAGTGACACCAGGCGAGAAACTGGAAGAGGTCTATCAAACACAAATCTAGAATCCAGACACTCCTGACGCATGAAATTGCTAGGAGGAAAAAAGAAAAAAAAAAAAAAAAGAGAAGAAAAAAAAAAATCAAACCAATGCATAGATCAAAGTCACAATGAGTTTTTGTCTCAATACTTGTCTGTTAAGCTAAGAACTTTTGTTTCAGCTCTGCCTGTTGAGAAAAAGGGTCAAAGGCATTACATAATTTAATTTCATCATGACCTATAATTGTTATTTAGAAAGCTGACCACAGGTTTGAAAGAGTATTATAGCATTTCAGCCATACAAATGCAAAGAAGGTAGAAGTTCATGCAGGCAACAGATGGATCATCTGGAAAAAAGCCACCATTAAATGGTAACATTTCTTTGTAACATTACAGGAATTAAAATTTATTTTAGCAATTCTTCCTCTGCCTTCTTTTTCCTTTCCTATCAAACTGAGGAACACTCCTCCTTCTGTGTACATTTACCTCAACTGATGAAACTACGCGGCCAGCAGGTAAAAAGCAAGCCCCTCTGAAGCCAACACATACAGCAGTGTGTATTTTTAGTAAGTTTCTTAAATGTGTGTACAAAGAAGCAGCTGCTAGAGGGAAATAAGTGCTGCACTTTCTCTGGCTGCTTGGAAACCCCATCACACTGAGGAAACCAGACAGGACTGTCTTGCTAGTAACAAAACCAAAGAGCAAAATTTTGGGCCAAACAAATGAGATTTCTGCCAACTAGTTAAAAATCTGCCAGAATTTCATGCTGAGGTCTTTGGCATAGTACAACAGAGCAGTAACTCAAGACTAGTCCTTAGCTGACCAGAAAATTTCATTCGCAAGAGTCTACAAATGACCTTTCACTCATTATTGCAGAACTGTGTATGTCAACAACTAAGATACTCACCACAAGAGTCTTGCATCAGCAGTAAGTCCAGCAATTGAGATACCAATATGGTTGTCAACGTACAGGATTTTTTTCTGATGAGCTGCCAGCTCAGACTGTGCTCTCTATGCATAAAAGGAGAAAGCTATGTGGGAAACCGAACAGTTTGCCAAGCACCGTGGAGAAATCTGCTAACATTTATAGCAAGAACTGAATATGATCATGAAACAACAAGAAAAAATATTTATAAACTTGCAACAGAAGACAAGAAAAACCTAATTCCACTTCAGTAGGAAACTATCAGAACAAAAAAAAAGAACAGACACTCACTCAAGCTTTGGGAAAAGAAATAAATAGTTTTACTCCTTAATAACTGATGAAAAACAAACAAAAAAACCAAACACATCTTTTAAAGGGGAAAGAAAAGATCTTTCACTCATTTCCTTCACCATTTTGTGAAAATCTGCTTTATATAGGTACTGAAAATATTTACAGCTCTATACTGGTACTCAAGCAAAACAAAACTGGGATTGCATTTACATTACACACAAAAGTTTAGACTGTGCAAAACTAATTTGCCAAACTAAAATTTTTCTACTAACATTATTGTCCCAAGAACACAGTTTTGAATTTACCTTGAGAGCAACCAGAACAGCATGCGTTTTCGACTTCAGCCCCACAGTAGCTGAGCCTTGTTTCACAGCTTCCATGGCATATTCTATTTGATGAATTCGGCCCTACAGAATAAAATCAAAAGTAACCATTCTAAAGTTAATCCTCTGTATCAATTTTCAATTGTTTTTGATTTTCAGACCTTCTGAGTCCCCCACCCCAATCGGTACACTTACTGCCTAACAGTTTAAACCTACAACCGATAGAATTCCTCAATTATCCTCTGCAAACACCTCACCATTAACCCACAAAAATCCATCCATCTCTGAGCCACTCACTACTGCATACAAAGAAACAGGAAAACTAAAAAGAAAGGGTGAATAATCTTGACATTATAAGAATCACAAGACTTTTGTCACTGTCTTCAGAGGAATCGGTATTTGACCCAATGTAATTCAAAGACAGAACTTCTAGCTGAAGTTGGACACTTAACTTTTAATCGAGTTTCCTGAAGAAATGAGTCTTATGCAATTGTTGTGCCTCACCATCCATCCCCTAATAACTTCTGAACAAGTTATTTAGTCAACTGCAGTAAAGTCTGAAAGAGGAGTAAAGGTCTCAAAGACAATTAAGTCCCCACATGTTGTGCAAAGGCGGCCAGGAGCTTTACAGGAAAATGAGACAACATCCTTTTCATGCAACCACTGAGGGCAAAGTAGCTAATTTTCTGCACTCTACCTGGCCAGCTTATGTCAAGTAGTCAGCATTCACAGTCAGTTCACTGCTACTGTGCAAATACTGGAATTCCTAACTCAGGCATACAGTTGCATCCTACCAGTTGTGATGGAGTGGAACGTAGTAGCTGTTACAGTGAAATGTACTGGGGATAATCTACAGGAAATCACCTTCTATTAGGTTGTTGGGGGTTTTTCTGCTAAAAGGTTTTTGATTTGATTTATCTAGAGAAATGCAAAGTCCACTAGATGCATAAAATACCCTAATGTTCCATTCCATCGACTAAGTTATAAATGGAATTTCACTAACATAGGATATTTCCTGCCCAAGAGCAGTATGGAATCACTGTGACCTCTCCAACATGCTTTTATCAACTTTCATGAATGACTTGCAAGGCTGTAAAAGTGTGAAACCCTTTGTAGCCTTTAATCTTGTATTTCCTTTCCTTTACAACAATATTGGAAAACATGCCCCAATAAAATATGATTACTCTTTGCTCCTATATTAACAATGCCAAGAATTATTACGGTATTATATCACTGCCTCACCTACAGGAACGTATGGAGTGCTAACTGCAGCACAGTAGCTACTTTAAATGCCTTTTTTATAAAAGACATCAGCACTATTCATATTTTCAAGGCAATTTATGAAAAAAAAAAGAAAACAGCGCTGTTGATGACTTCACATTATCTACTAAAAGTCTCAAGAGAATGTTGTAGTCTTAAAAGTAATTTTTGAAGTAACAGATAAATTAAAATTTTTAAAATTAAAGGTCCTGATACAGAGTCCTCCAGAGAAACACAATCATTAAGAAGGATGAGAACAGTTCAAAGCCATCCACAGCTATCATGGTATTGACTAAAGAATATCCAAATATTCAAGGTTGTCTTCAAGTATGGCATAACAGCGCCTGTTTCTCTTTTTGTACACACATACTTGAAGAAGTCAGCATATTCTCACTTAAGCACTAAATAATAACTTTTAATAATTTGATTTTGTTCTGAACAATTTGAACACAGTAGAGCTCTTAATTAAAAAAAGTTCTTCCCAACTGTAAACCAAATAGTTCCTTTCCAACATTTGCTAGTGAATAAAAGAGAGAGTGACCTAGCAGTAGCCTAACATTGGGGAGATTTAAGCTCGTTTTCATGGATTTCCATACCTTACTTTTTATTATAGGTCTGTAAATCGATGATAGAATGGTTTGGGTTGGAAGGGACCTTTAAAGATCATCTAGTCCAACCCCCAAGGGCGACAGCATCTACTTCGCACCTCGCAGGTACATTCAGAAAGCAACTTGGAATGAAAGTACTTTGAGGTAACAAGGCCCACCTAAGCACCACTCAGGTTCATACACCAGAAGCTTAGAGACGTGCTAATGGCTTTCTAGAAACCTACAGGCTACAAAACAAGAAGGGAGCAGACAGGGGTAAGCTTTAGGCACCTGAATACAGTCTACGCTGCCGTGATACCGCTGCTGCCAGAGTGAAGGAAGACCAAAAAGCAGGTCAAGAGCCAGTTAGCAAGCGTACAAAGTTATTTTACCTGCGGGCTCCAAACCGTGACATCGTTGTCATACTGGTTGCGAAACTAGAACGAACAAACCAAAGTCCATTAGTACAACTAACAAGCAGGCAGGAAGAGGACTCCCGAGCGAAGTTCTGGTCGGTGTCTCGACAGGGCATTTAGGCGAAGGGTTCGGTCCCAGGCCGGCCACCGGGGCCCCTTCTCCACGGTGCCCCGGTTCTTTCCAGGCCGGAGCGAGCGCGCCCGCCTGCCGGCCAGCACCGCCTCGAAGTCTCCGAGCAGCCAGCCCCCCATGCCCGGCGGGAGAGCCCCGGGAGCGGGACGGCGAGGTCCCGCTGCCCGTGCCGGTGCCCGGCCGGCGGGAAGCCCTGCCGAGCCCTCGCCGGGGCCGGGGCCGGGGCCCGGGCCGCCGCCGCGCCCGCCCGGCCCGTTTCGAGGGCAGCCATGAGCCGCCTCTCCCCCCCTGCGGCGTCGCGCCGGGCCGGGCCGGGCCGGGCCGAAGGGGTCGCGCCCCACCGCCGCCCCCGCGCCCCGCCTGCCCCGCCGGGGGGAGCGCGGCCGCCCCCTTCCCCGGGCAGCCCCGGGCCCCGGCGGCGAGGCCCGGGCCCGGCGCCGGATGGCCCGGGAACTGCTTACTCACGGGCCCGCTGCCCGCTTTCTCGCCCTCCCCCTTGCCCCCTCCCGCCCTCCCCGGCTGGCTCCGCAGCCCGGGCGGGCGGCGCGGGGGTGCCCTGTCCCGAACCGGCCCGGCCCGGCCGCCCCTCACCATCCTCCTTCCCCCGACGGCGGCGCGGCGCTCCGGGGCAGCGAGGGGGGGAGGGGGCACCGCTCGGGCAGCGATCGCTCCCGACTGGAAGCGGCCAAGCAGCGCTAGTCGCCCCTCGAGTCATCGATCGAACGCGCCGCGGCGGCGCATGCGCGGTCGTCGCCGAGGCAGGGCCCCCGGCCCGGCGGCGCATGCGCGGTCGTCGCCGAGGCAGGGCCCCCGGCCAGGCGGCGGGAGGCGGCGGGTCCCCGGGGCTGCCCTGCCGGCCGCTGCCTCCTCCCCGGCGCCCCTCTCAACTCACAGCGGAGCAGCGAGCCTTTTGGGATTCCGGCGTGCGGTGCAACAGTTCCCTTCCTCGAGGAAAACCTCCACTGTGGAGCTCGAAACCCGTTGACTTTGCTTGCCAAAACTCAACGTTAGCCGTTCTACTGGGGCTGAAACAGCGGTGGCGTTTCTAGAACGGCGGAAGATTTTTGGAACGGCGCTGACGTCAGAGGGGACTCACGTGCTGTCGCCGGCCTTCCCTCGGTGCTCTGGGAGAGCGGCCTCGGTGTTCCTCAGAGCCACGGGACGCGAGGGGAGCGGGGGGACGAGCGCGCCTTAGGTTAGGTGAAAACCTGAGCTACGGATAGGTGTACGTATGGATAAATTCACCCACAGCGACTCTTTAAAAGTTGGTTAACCCCCGCCACTGCCAGGCTCACAAAAGCTACCTCTGGAGCAGCTGTGAGAACTCC
Source organism: Haliaeetus albicilla (assembly GCF_947461875.1). Lineage (NCBI taxonomy): Eukaryota > Metazoa > Chordata > Aves > Accipitriformes > Accipitridae > Haliaeetus > Haliaeetus albicilla. The sequence goes on along the minus strand of NC_091498.1, from coordinate 19,190,935 downwards.
TTCACCGCGTCGACACTTTGTGCATAGATGCACACAGACACTCGGAAACGTACTGTTAGGTTAGTACCGGTCATCAACGTTAGGTTAGTACCGGTTCCCCCCTCACTTAGTTTTTTTTCTGGTCCGAGGCAAACCCCGTTGCTGTGGAAGGGCATCTCTGCGGAGCGGACGTGTGGCGCCCATCTCGTGTAGGTGTCGAGCGTACAAACGGGACCTCCTGCCCCAGGAGGCCACGGAGTCCCATCCTACCTGGCCTAAAACCACAAGAAGGCTTTAAAGCTGCATTTCAGCCGTTGCCCTTTTCTCACAAGCCTGCGGTTTATGAAGTGGTGTGCTTCCCAAAGCTGCAGTTAAGTTTTCATACAGTGTCCGGGCTAACAAAGCTTATGAGCTTAAGCACTTCAGGGTGAAAACACAAATGAAGGCAGTTTGGTAGCAGTAAAACAACAGGCACTGTTAATCAGATGCAGCAGACTGGAAATCCTCTTACGTTTCTCTGTTGGAAAAAAAGGGTACAGGAAGTCTCTGAAATCATATAAAGCTAAATGAGAAGCACTATTACAAATTATATTAGAAAAAATATTACTGTGTCTTCCTTAATTACAGCTAAGATGCGATTAAATTTCTAAATGGGTCTTTTTGCTCTCAAAGATAAAAAACTACAAGTGCTTAACAAAAATTAATTGATTACTGGAGCTTTTATTTTGGACAATGTAAAATATTTTTATATAGTTGTAACTGAAAAGTGAGTTAAAAATTACTAGAACTCCTCTGTAGGATCGCATGACTCGAGCATTAAGACAAGAGAATCAATTCATACTGTATTCATATGTTTTATTTTTTTAAACAAGTATCCAACTGCTGAAGTCACAGTCATTAAAGTCAAACTAGTATTCTATCACCTTCTGATTACTGCAGGACCAGTGACACATTTCTTTTACCACTGGAGAATTTTCTCTTTTTCCCTGGAGAGGGCTACAGTGTTGTTCGGGGGGGGGGGGGGGGATCTAAACAGACTGATCTAAATTATCTAACTTGTTTTGTTATTTTCAAGCTTTCTGATTAATAAAAACTCATTTGATCTGAAGTAACTTCCTTTCTTCAACATTGTTTGTTGTGCACTGAAACAGGATATATAAACATTTTATTAAGTGAGCTGAACAGCTTTCAAGTTTCACTGAACTTTCAGTAAATATTCCCATAGTCTCTGTTATAATGTCCTTCTGTAATAACTTCCTACAGCAATAAGGGAATCCCTGAAGATCTGTTTACTCCACCTACACTAACAGAACAATAGACAGATATTTCCTCTCTTTTAGCAAAAGCATGTTAGTTTTTATAGAATGCTAAGCTATGCCAAGACACTCTATTGTTCTGTATACGTGGAGCAAGTAATGTTAGGAACCACGATATTAGTGATAAAAAGGCAGGATTTGTAAAACTTCACATAGAAAATCGGTAAAAGCTGAATAACTGAAGAGCTTTTTGAAGCTATATGAACTATTGTATAGGTTTATTAAATAACAACTCAAGTATTTTCCCGAGTAATCTTTTTTCCTTCATTACATGGATAGAAAAATATATTCAAACCCAAACTAACCAGATGTCCAGCTATTAAAAATTTATTCTAAACCAAACTGATTCACGTCATGTGAGAGCAGGAAAGGTGGCATGGAATGGAGTTCCAGCTGCTCTCCAGGGCTCCAGGCAGCACAACTGTTACCGTATTCCCAAGGCAGCAGCACAAGAGGATGTCAGAGGCAGGAATAATCTCTAGAAAGGGGAAACACTTACCGTGGAAGGAAGTCATTCACTTCCCTCTGGATGCTCCTTTTGCCCTTCAGGCTCAGTATGAGCCCTCTATAGGCAGGGCTTAAAGCCAGTGGGTTTGTAATGTATTTCTGATTGCATCTCAGTGTGTTGGTGTTAAAAAGCACCCAACCTATTCCCCATTGACATATGTGAACCGAGAGTGTAATACTTAAATACAAAATGAGAGAAAGGAATGAACGAGGCAAAATCAAATAGCTCTTTTTCAGATAACAAAGGCATCAATCAGAAAGGAAACATTTTACATAATATTTTGCCCAAATATGGTAGTTACTGAAATTAGTGAGGTTAGTGGTTTGTCAGTCATCCAAAGTTGCTCAAAAATTTGAATGAAGGCCTTAAAAAAGAGTTTTGCTAAAATATAAGTGATGCATAAGCATTATGTTGACCTCTGCACCTGAAAAAATGTCACCCTCGCTATATTTAATGGTACAGTGGCCTGCATGAAATGATCTGACAGTTTCAGACAGCTTCATAGGAGATAAAAAATCCACATGACAAAAGGCTACGGTAACACAGACGTAGTTGATAGACACAGCAGAAAAAACAGTGCTGAGTGACCAAGATGGTTAAACTGCTCTTTTCTCCAAGCCATGTTATAAGACACATCGATGAGGCAACATGGGACACAACTTCACATTGATTTTGCCACTGCTGTATCTGATCCGTTATTAAATATCGCCAAAACTATCCCAATTATCCGTATCACAGGTATTAATTTTATAATACTAAAAGCTACAGGAAAGTGCATCAAACATTTTCTTTGGTAGCAGTCCTAACACCAGTATTAAGATATGCTTGCATAGGTCTATAGAAGGTTTGAATTAATAGAAAAAGAGGATTAAAGACATACAAATTTAATTGTAGAGAAAAAACTGAATGACAAGCAGCAATCACCATATTACATCAAGAAATCACAATATAAAAGACTACAGGACTGAAAAGTAGAACTGAACCTATCCTCATATTTAAATAATCTACTTATAAAACATCTACGTTATGAGAAAATAGTATTTTCTTACTTTTAGTTTCACTGTTGGCAACCTGATAATCAAGATCACTTCAGAGAAACGAATACACAATTGATAGTGCTACGAAAACCTGTTCAATGCCCAGTAACGGCCAAATTAAATGTTAGGAATTATTAGGAAGGAGAACAAAACATGAAGCATTACTATGCCACTGTATAAATCCATACGGCATCTGACACCATTCAGACTTGAATACTGGCTGTGATTCCTGTTTCCCACCTTAAAGTGATGTGGCAGTACTGAAGGCACTGGGAAAAATGGAAAGAATGATTCAAATTATGGAATAGCTTCATATAAAGAATGACAGTAAAAAGTAGAAGTCTCCAGTCTAAATAACAGATAAACAAGGAAAGGTGATGAATGCTCGTCATATCACAACTGGCACAGAGATGCTGAATAGATATGATGCTTCTCTCCATCCTCCAAAACTGGTATTGGGTGTCATTAAAAGCAGCAGGTTCAAGCAAAGACAAGGCGGTACTTCCTGAGACATGTCATACCTGTGCTGTGGAAACCTTTGCACCTGAACACATAGTGGTCTTTTGGTCATGTGTTGAGAGAGCAACTGGACAAATTCACAGACAAAACAACTTTTCAAGCCACCTTACAATACTGCCAATACAATGTTTGAACTAAGTGCAGCAGTGAAAAAATAGCTAACCTAAAACATGCATATACAGTCTCAACAGAAATTAATGATACTATTTTGTTTTATGTTATGTTTCCAGCATAGTTATAAACAGCATCTGACATCTGAGCGATGACAGGCATTGCTCTGCAGAGATTAATACACAGGAACTAAAAGGCAAGGCCATTATGCCTCCTCTTCTGCTGATTCACTAGAGGAAGCAACATTCCACCAAGTCCCCTTTTGGGACACCACTCACCGTCAATCCACATTAACCACTGTGATGCCGAGTACTATACTCCTGTAGTTGTATGGAGTTTTTCTGGTAAAAGACTGGCTCCACTGGGGTCAGTGGTAACACTCCAGGGACTGCATGTTTTGTGCTACCTAGGCACAGCAGATTGCAAAAGAAGAAGAAAGAAAACTCTGGTGTGCCAGAGTAAGAGATGGACTGAATGAAGGCAGTGTCTCCATCTCCTTGGAGAAGGGGAAGGACAGGTCCCAGGGAGATCTCGGAGCCACTCCTGTCAGATGGACAAGTGGTTACTCGCAAATAGCAGTGCTGTTACTGTTGAGCAAGTAGGAATGGGTATATTACTGTAACATTCAAATACCTTTAATTTCTTTGGCTTGTATTTCATGACTCATGCAGTATAGCTTCCTGCAATAAGTAGTTGTTTATGTGTAAGAATAAAAGTATTATCAATCAATCTCCATCTTCCTCAAATTAAAAAAAAAAAATCCATTGCTTAGTATCTAGCAATTGTTGGGAGTTTGACTGTTACTATTGGGAGAAAGAAGTGCTCAATATTAGCCTCAGGAGACTTGAAGGTACTATTTGTGCTAAAGAGGAAGGATGAAGGAAAGCTCACCAGCTAAGGAAAAGTCAGACTGCTCCTAGAATAGGTGGCATAGGCGAGAACATGTGGTAACAAAAAGTGAGCTGCATTAGGTAAGTAACTCTGAAAGGTTTTATAACAATGCTATCCCTATTGAAATGAAATGGGGGACACTGTAAGAAACTAAGGACAGCAAAAGCCTGAGGCAGAAAGAATTTAAATCGTACAGTTAGCTCCCTTTTTTGTATTGTATGGGGAATGTCCATTTGATAATCAATCATCTAGGCCAACATGAGAGGGGGTAGGTACCTTCTTCTGGAACAGAGTACAAGACTCTCTTAAAAATTATAATCAGGAAAATGAACTACAGAAGAGAAACCTTAGAACAGTGGTGTTCTTCCTTCCCCTCTTAAAACAAACAAACAAAACCCCCAAACACCACAAAAGCGTTTTCTTGTCCACTGTAGTCCACAAATACTGGAGGGCAGAAATGGCAATCAATCACGTTTGTTTCAGAAGACCCTTCAATTTTATATTATTTACTTGGACTACATTTACACCTAATTTAGTCTCAAGTCACCATGGCTGATAATCACTTCACATTAAGTGCCTCTTACACTTCTCAAGCCACTGATTTGTGTCTTTTGATTTTAATGCCACAAACCTGGATCTTAATCTCTAAAATAAAACTGGGTTTAAATAATGGCCCAAACACCCTTATTCCACACTGACATACACACAAACATTTCAGCTTCGTGTACATGGGTTGGTTTCATCAAAGTAAGATTACTTGAGATTAATTAAATTGGATATTGTCATAATACATTCAGGACTGAACATTTTGACTAAGATTTTTTGATAATGTAAACAATCTATATTTGGCTTTAATGCAGGTAATAAATTTACTTCATTAATGGACATTTTATAAGGTGAAAAGATTACTGAATTGTACGCATTCGTGTACAACACTGGTCGCATTTGATAACATTTTCATCAACTAGGTTAAGACTGAGGGCAAAAATTTGACAGCTGCTATAAACATACGTACTTGGCTTTAGAATCATTTAAAGATGATGTCAGAAGTGCTCACAAGAAAAAAAAATCTATTGTTTTGTATTTAGTACTCTAAATAGGAAAAAATAACTTGTCTATAAATGACGCCAAATTCCTTTCCTATTCTTTTCCAAGTTCTCAGTAGAGGCGCAGACATTTCTTTCTCTATGACAGCCTTGCTTTCATGTTGCCAAAGGCATTTTTAACATTTTTTAAACTACTGACCAATTTAAAACACTGGAATATTTTTTCATGAAAAATGTTAACTACAAAAATTTTTAAAATCTATTCCTAATTTTTTTAAATCCATAGCTTTTGTGAACTGACATAATTTGTCCTTTTCGGGACAGGCCTTCAGGGCAACGAACCTTGTTTGATCATCAAAGCTGGCTGGGAAAGACCAGGCCACGCTGAAAGCAGGCTAAAATAATCCCTGTAGACAGAGCACTGCAGAAAAGAGTCTGCCTCTTTCTGTCTTGTCTTGGAACAAACAAGAGGCACAAGGTTCAACACAGTAGAGCTGTTGTAGCATATCCTGGTCATGGAAATCATTTATATTTCTAAGAAAACAAAAATAGGTTTAGAGAGAAATTCACATGGATATGATTGCTAGTTATTTCTCGCACCTGAAATTTATTTCTTCGTTCTGAGTGAGGAAAAGTTTCTGTATAATATATATTAATTGTACAAGAAAAATATATTTTGAGTTGTAAATCGCTTGCTAGCCTAGAAGTTATGATTTAAACAGTGTACATAGTATTGTCTGAGTCATCAACAGATAACTGAAGAACTATAATAATAATTTATGGGAGTATTATGAAATATATTATTGGAGTTTTATGAAAATCTGTTAAGCTTTTTATTTCAGTGAAAAAGAATGGCAGTTATTATTTTAAGGTTCTGAGGAAAAGATCAATTTCAGTCTGCATATAGCTGCATAAAGTCTTTCAAATACATTAATTACTACTGTTGATTCATATTGGTGGAATTATTTTTGACTGAGTATACCTGAATCAAAACCAAAGCGTCATCAAACATTCAGCAGTGGATATATAACATTTTGACACAGACATCTATGAATGATGCACAAGTTCATGAATGAATACTGTATCGGTTATATTAGTGATGAAATTTTTCAAAATTTCTACCTATGAAAGAATTAAGTATAATTGTCAGCACAGATTGGAAATAAGAGATAGAGTGATACAGAAATAAACCCTTTATAATCCATGAGACCACTAATGGATCTCATTTCCTTACAACAGACATTATTGTCATATTAAATTAATGGCTAGACAAAGTATTACCTTCTTAGTTATGCATTTATATTCCATAAATATTTTATAATGAGTACTTATATGTAGATCACACAATAAAATGTTCAATGTTTTTGCCACATCTATTATTGCCAAAAATTTCTGCTTGAAAAATGGAAATACATTCACATACAGAAATATATTTGCCAGGGGCTATTAAACAAAGTACTTCAAACAAACAAACAAACAAACAAACAAAAACCCCAAAAACCAACCCAGAAAGAGAGAAGACCCTAGGAATGACTTACTATGCCTGGCAAGACATTGAGGATTTCTGTGACACCTCTCTTTACAGACATTTTCAAGTTCTATGGAAGTGTTAAACTTATTGTAATAGTCAGTTACTATTTAGGCAACAATTACGGTATTTGGGACCACACTTTTCAAAAAGTCACTCAGTCCATTCTTAGCATAGATTCAGTTTTTGATTAGGAGACTACAATACAGAATTAATATGCAGGAAAAAATAGATGTTCAAGTAAGCTTTAGTCTTAAAAAGTCTTGCTGTCATCAGCCAGGTTTTTTTTACTGCTTGCCAAGCTCCTAATGTTGCTAAATGGATTTTAACAGCTTTGCTGTCATGCATATCCCTGTTTTCATAGTACAAATTTTATTTGGCACTGCTGTATTTATTGCATATATTCCTAAACTAACAACGCAAGCAGAAATCTAAGACTGTCCTGACGAATGTGAGAGAGCTTCTGGCAGCGTAATGTCCATTGTCTGCAATCGTTCTGACAGATCACTGAGCTCAGTGTATCATACATGCTTAAATTATGAACAAATTCCAATGGTGTAAGGATAATTCTAAATCCAGAGTATTTGGAACAACCCTTGGCTTCTAAGCCTGGTCCATGGAAGGATTCAGTGATGGGCCTGAAGGGCTCTAAATTAATTCCAGACCACCTCGATATAACCCTGCCTTGAAACTAGCTAGTCAGTATCTAAAAATCTCTGCAGTAGTTATTAGCATATCACTATAGTCAACACATCTGCACATCTGTTTTTTATTTTAAGAAGTATATATCAAATAAATTTGTGACTACAGATGTCTCATTCACAACTGATTCTGTGGCACCAAAATATCTTTAAGCTGTGTTTATCACATCATTAAATGAACAGGAATAATAATTCTTCAGACAAAAGGTATTACCAAATGGAAGATTTCATACTTGGAATGGGGTGGGGCAGGGGGAAGACCAGAGAGAGCATGAAATCAGAAGACTATCTTGTATTTGTATAGACCCTTTCAACTGTGCTATAATAATTAATAAAAACAAGAAGATATTTTCCAGGTTGGAAATTGAATATGTACCTCAGGATTTTGAAAAGTGACCAGTGATAGAAGCTGTCAATTTTTTGTTATGCAACTTGAAATGCATTAAGGCAATACAATTACCAGAAAGCCCTGGGTACCTCCTTGTTTCGTAGCGAGCAGCAAATATGAATGGATTTGTATTTATTTTTAAGATTGTGCAAAATCACGTAGGTGAAAGTTACAAAATAAGCTACTCTCAAACTGAATGCTCCTTTTATTAAATTCTGTATTCTCACTATTAACTTTACACAATACTCAGCACACATTATTTAGATGAGTTTCAGACAAAAATAGTCTTCTTGCCACTAAAGCAAAACATGAAGTTAATTTGTTCAGGATCTTATGCAAAACCCACTTACACAATGTAATTTGATATATGCCCTGATACTGCTTCCTTATTAATAATTACCAATCTTCACCCAGGTATATGGCTTGCCCTTTTATAATGTAGCTTTCTACTGAAGTGATATCAATATGTATTTCTAATGCAAATCAGACTCATTAAACACTTCTTCAGAATATATTCAACCTGAGTTTTAAGATCGAGTTTCTGAGTTACAATCTTCACATCATCATCAATGATTTTTTCACTGACTTCAGTATAGCCACAGTTTTACTCAGATCTTGAACATGTAGTTGGTACTGTCAAATTTAAATCAAATTAAGAAAATATATAAAATATAGTTTATTTCTGCTTTTATTGAAAGCTGGTGGGTATGTGTGTATATCTCCAAATTTCATATCGTACCATTTGCCTTGCAAATTCAAAGGACTAATCTAGATACTGGGTGTCAGCCTGCAGCAACGTACTTGTGAATGGTCTTCTGGGTTTTGGCCCAAATCTGATTAGCCACAGTGAAGGAAAGAAATTATAAAATGTAACAGGAAATGACAGAGCAACAACTTTATTATGCACATTTGTATTTTTACAAAATGTTTTAATACAGCATTGTGCAACTGTAGCATACAAGTAAAATGACAGCACTACTTCATTGCTTATGAGTGGTTTACCTCTCCTTCAAGAGACTTTTGAGCATTGGTATCAAATTGGCCAACTCTCTCTGGTTTCCAGCCAGGGCTGAACTCATTATACAATCACTTCTACAAAGTGAAGTGAGCATGAATTTCACAGAATGTTCCTCAGCTCAGGAGATATCATTTCTTAAGTTGCACTGCTGCACATACGCATATCACCATTTTAAGGTCTTTTTTTTAAATAGTTGGTAACAGTTTTAATATGTATCTATCTTTGCATGTGATCTTCTTCCATACTTTTTCTTTCTTAATGCATACCTCTTTCCAAGATTAGTGTAAGGTATGAAGGACCTGTGATGAACATTCACAAGCACTTCAAAGCTCAAGTACCATTTCTGACCACTCAAAAAGTGTTCATAAACAGAGGAAACAACTATGATATTCAGATCCTACTTGAAAACTAGTACATAAAGGAGAAGAAAATATTAACAAACCCTTCAAGATACAATTACTATAGTATCAACAAAAACAAAGAAGCCACCAGCCTGGTAGTGCAGTGCTGAAACAGCTGTCAGACTGAGCTGATAGAGGAACCCAGCGCCATCCAGGAAATAGAGCAGAACTCCAGACAATGAGTCCAAGGAAAGGAAAATTGGCTTTTCTGTGTATCACATAGCAAATTAAGTCTACTTGGCCAAATAAATTAATTATTTATCTATTAATAAGGGTATTTTTCTGAAAGGAAAAAAATTCTCTAGGCATTTTAAAAAAAAAGGACTTCAGGAATGAAGTTGAACAGAGAAGTTCAACAGAAAAGTTGAAATGATGTCAGATCTGCCTTCTGTTCATCTTTAGCTATCAGAATGATCATCATTATCCTATTTATCTTTCAAAACAACTCTGAAGGTTAGAAAACACATGCATAGTTGACATGCATGCATCTGTCTCCTTTAACAGTTGATTACAAAAGGGTCTGGACGACACTCTGGAGTAAAAAGGACGGCATTTCCTATTCAGGTCCACGGGAAGAATAGGTCTTTGTTAACCACATTCTTGTAGAAAAGTCTCCAAAACATTGTCATGGACCTTCTGCTTGTGATATGGCTGCTTGAAATGACCTAATCTGTTTTCCAGCTCATTCAAGAACCTAGGCAGATTGCTAGCAGAAACATCTGATACCTGATATACTATACTTCTGGGGACGACAGCATACCTCCTTCCGATCTCAAGTCACCCAAGGACAACTTCTAGCCAAGAAAGCAAGCATCTGTTGCAAAGACCTGGAAGAATGGGTAATTACAAGAACATTCTAATAGTGAAGTTGCTCAGACTCAGCAACAAAAAGTCTATACTTCAAAAAAAGGGGCAAACTTCACTAAACAACCAGTACAAGAGTAATCTATTTCCTACCACTTCTGCTTGCTTCTGGTATGATGTTCCAGCTCACACCCCTTGTGGTCTGTAATGCTCCTTTGGAATGGATGCTAAAGAACCTCTTTCTTTATAATTGTTTTATTCTCCCAGGAAACACAGAAGCCAAGAAAATTGCCTAAGAAATAAGGAGGAGGTGAAAGCACAGACTGTTGTCCCTGCTGCGTCAAGTGAGGCTTGCAGGATTGTTCTAGATGACATATGACCCTCAATAATTGGAGTGTCAAACTTCTGGCAAAAATCTTCAGGCAGTAATCTGATAAAGGTCACCAGATGGCCAAAGATCTTGTGGCTATAGTTTGAGAAGCACACAAGGTAGTTCCAAATATGGAATTGAAGTGAGGCTGAAGAGTCCACTCTTCTATGGACCACAAGTAACTCAGGAGTTCTTGGAAAAGTAGCCTTGGAAAGTACTTCTGAAGCACCGAGTGGAGGTCAAGATCTAGACCACAGTGAGATCTTTTCCTTAAGACCATGAGAATATGACAACAGCCTGTGTTAGGGCTCTCTGGAAAACAGGTAAGGTGATGCTGCAAGTCTGACAAGCTTCTCCAATTGCCACAATGGTCATGGAGCTGACCCAGTACTAAGGTCTTGCTTGGGAATCAGAGGGTCCCATGTATGGGGTTTTGTCTTTGGAGTACAACTCTTTCCCATCCTGACTGAAACACGGTGTTCCAAAGCAATTCCTGAGTTGTGTTGAAGGGATAATAAGCTATTTTGATGCTACTTGGTTCTGAAGAACCCACAAACCTAATTAACAAATACTCCTGAAGCTAGTGCTAATGATCGTAGTGGGCAAAAAGACAAAGTTGCCCAGGAATATGGGCTATCAAAGCAACGGGAATGATTACCTGAGATTAAGAAACAATTACCGAGATCAATCAATGCACCTCTCAAAACCCCAAAGCAGAACCTAAACAAAGTAGAATAAAAATACCAGCAGCAGCTAAAACTCTCTTAGCTGTAAAAATACTGAAAAAGTTTCAAAGTTGGGAGTCAGCTTTCCACACACCACAGGTACTGTATCAAATGAGGAATCATTTTGATTCAGTAGACATTTAAGAGCAACTGAGTAGAAAGAGGGTTGTGCTTACCATCACACTGACATTATGCAGGGGGTTGATACTTGTGCATGCTCCTCCTGCTATCAGTAAGATTATCTGACCTATAGCCCTAGGTACAGATATTTTCTCAGTGTGAACGTAAACACAGGTCAGCTGATAAAGAGAATATTGAACCCTTGCCTAATTCAAACAAAGTATGTTTACCTTACTATTAATCATCAAGGAAGCTATTTAAGAAAGCTAGCCCTTAGAGAGTCCCGTAGCCTGTCTATATGGAAAAAAGGAGGGGGAAAATGGTGGAAAAGGAAAAAGAAAGGGAGAAAAGGGGAAAAAAAAGGTGGGGAAGGAGGAAAACCAGATGACAGATGTCTTATCAGAATAAACGGCTTTCAACTCTTGGAACATACTGTTTGCATTCCATGTCTAAAAAATTTACATTTGCATTTGTGAACTATGTTCAGTGATTAAGTAATTAACAATACATGGAAAGTATCTGATTCTATTGGCTAAGGCTCATGCAAGTTAAATTTCTGCAAGTCATTTTGTCATTTAAGACTAACTTTCCAAGTAACTGGGAAAGCACAGCCTGACTTCACAAACATCTTATAAAATGTCATGTCCATTTATCAAAATAGTTTAAATATGTTTCAGATTAACACAAACAGAAAACAATTATGCTTGTGCATACTGCTCTGGCAACTGGAATCTTATTACCTTACATATAGGAAAATAAACTATTATATACTCATTTTGTTTATGTCCCAAGTCAATATATTTCTATATCTGCTATAAAAACAAAGGCTTTTAGCTAGACCTCTCAGAAGCATGATCCTGTTTATAGATCATTATTGCCTAAAGCCTCACTATAAAAAAATATATACTAAAGCAGCATTCCTGCTATCCTCTCAAAGGCTTTTTTATTTTGCTGGGCAGCGTACAGGATCGTGCCTCTCAACTCAAAACCTGACAATTCCTTAGTTATTTTAATTTAATGCCAGATAAATATATTTTACAGCAATCCATTGTTTTTCTATTCAGAAATATGTTAATTACACCATTAGATTTGGTACAGACCTATTTGTTTAGGAGACCTGGCTGGGGAGGTAACTAAATAGGACACATCCCAGGATTTCAGTTAACACCACAACTGCCCCATGTACATTTTAACAATTCCTAAACTACAAAGTATATAAACTGAGTCTGGAAAATGGTTATCTTTTTTCTGTAATATATCAGAAAGCATTGAAAGTTTAACTAAACATTTCCTTAAAACTGGAATGCTGTTTTCCTTCTTCCCTCCACCCCTTTCAGAACTTTCATGAAAAATGCATCAATTGTGGGAAGGGGACATGTCAATAAATAAAAGCAAAACTAAATTTATCTGTAAAGGATAGATTCCTCACTTTCAGCATTAAAGAAAGCAAACATGCCAAGTAGGTAATATTTTAACAAATAGGGCTATTTAAGAAACTTCACAGTAAGTAATCAAGGCCAAAACTGAAGAACATAAAATCTTGTTTAAATCCAACCTTTAATAATATTACCTAACATCTGATGTTCACTTTTTAATATAAAAGTGCCTCAGAATTAACAGCAGCAATTTGAATGCATGATATAAGCAACTTCAGTTAAAGTAAGTCACTCAGCTTCTTTGGTATTTGGCTAAAGCCCTGGTACATAGCTTTTTTGTAATTTTTATATATCAGATAATGAAAGCAGTGTGTAGTGTTTTAAATCCCACAGGTTGCATGCATCTAGGAGACCTACATTTAGGAAACTACTACATTGCAATAAGCCTTATAATAATAATGTATTAAAAAAAAAAAGTGGCCAGGAATCACAAACTTTCAAACCATTATCAAGCACACACTGGTACTAAGCAGTAATTATTATGAATTTTAGAGTCTTTGTAATTAGCAGCAGTCACAGCGAAACAGATTATAAATCAGCAAATTTTACAAATCAGCAAGTATGTAAACAATAATAAAGGGTAATATAGGTACATGTTCACTTCTTTTACTAATTGTACTGTTTGTTCACTGCTTTTTTCTCTAGCAATATATTGGCATAATATTCACATCTAATAAACATTCTAATTCTAGTAAAGAAGACATTTTGAATATAGTAATACAAGTAATCAAGTAAACAGCACTGCAGTTTGTTGTAGATCAGCGCTAGTAAATACTGTATTAGTGAATTTTATTATGTGATATCTACTCCTCTTGAAAAAAAAAATTATTTGAATGCTAAGTAAATAAAAAGCTCTGTAACTCAGTTCATGGTCAAAGTTACGCTAATAGTTATAACAAAATAAGATACATGCATTTCATGTAACTTGCAATTGATACAACATTTTTTCCAAATGTAATTAAAATTCCACCAAGGTTGAACTAGACAGATTTTTAGCTCTCAAAAAACCCTCAAGATTTTTTTCCATGCTTCCATGAACTCTTACATAATTTAAACAATCACAACAGGAGCCATTATGGAATGGTATAGATGGTATTGCAAGTACATGATCAATAAGAGATCAGTTAATGATGTAAACTTAGACGTAGTTCTTCACTGATACAGTATCTGAGTTTGTTATATTAAGCATCAGTCATTGCTACCCAGTTATTACTAATTGAGCATAAATGCAAAGATATCATAATATAAACTTCTGGGTTTCATTAATCAGCTCTGGTAAAACCTATTTCTGTGTCCAGTTCACTCTCTTTCAAGGTCCTTTCCTCTCAGGTTGTTGTTAATTCAAACACAAAAACTCTAAAGCAACGAAAGAACCCTTCTAAATGTGTTGCTTTTGTTATTGCAAGTCAATCACTATTCTTTCATTGCAAGAAAGATCCAACAGGTGCAACTGGCAGATTCTTTCTACATTACTTTGTACCCCAGTGTGCTGGATACATTTTAGCTCTAAATAAGCACATAAAATTTAATCAACTTAAGTTAACACACTTGCATTATCTAGATTCAGAATTTGTAAAATTTCCATAGCATTTTTGCTTATGTAGTCAATTCAGATATGCTGTTAACAATAGGGGAGAAAGGCTTTTTATGATGGACTAGTTTTTCCTGCTTGGGTAAACCCCACAGAGATTAGCAGTATTTTCTAAAAGATCCTATTTATTCTTACTCATAAAGAATATCACCTGACAAAAAAGAACATCTTGGAAATATTTAAATACATTTTCACATCCAACTGTTCTTCCTCCTCTTAGTTTAACATCATGCCTAAAGGTAGTAAGCACTAGTTTTGAGCACAAAAATAGCCGAGTTAAATGATCAAGCCACTTACCTGTTACTCGATCTTGTGAAACTGCTGTCTGCGTTACCTACATTTGTTTGCCTTTGATAACTAAATACAATCCCTCTATGTTTGTAAATAATCATGATATATCATTATACCATACAGAGGAGACAAAACCAGCAACCCATCAGAGTTACAAAAACATTTCAAGTCTTTAGTTAGTGTGCAGTTTCTGATGTGGTAAATTCAGACTTTGAGTTGTCTTAAGCCCAAAGCACGCAATGGGTACCGCTTGCAATAAACTGTGAGTGGTGAAAGGGAGCGGGACCTTCAACTAAGATGCTAAGGGCAGGCTGAAAACTACTGCAATTGTATGCAGTATTGATTATGAATGCTAAACAGTCCTATTGCATTATATGAGGAAGAAAAGCAACTTTTAGCTAAATAAGTAGACTTAAATAGGAAAGATTACCGAGACAAGTTGTTTGAAATTGGAACACTTTCACTGCATGTCATGACTTCCTGGACAACACAGAAGGCTCCCGTTATGTATGATGAACAACTTGGTCTTAACAATTAATAAAAATAAAATTAACTTAAGAAATGCTGGTGCCGTGCTTAGGTTTCAGAGGACAGACATAAACCACATAAATTTATCATTTTAAAACTAGACAGTTTCTGTCTCCTACCACAATTTATTCCTGTCTGCTTTTTTACTCAGATGAATTCCTTCTGTGGTTAGAATGACAAAATACTTCCACATTAATGAACTAATTAGCTTAATTGCATAATTTTGCTATTTTTTTAATCTCCTGTTGAATCTCCAGAAGAAATAGTTACTAAGTCACAATTACAGGATTCTGTTACATTTCTCCTTTTGTAGTGGGGCGGGGAGTGGAGGGGAAGTTATATTTACATGTTTTGTTTTGGAGATTTGCTTAACATAGACTGTCTTATTAGACCATCATTACTCTGAATGCTAAAACCAAGTTAATCTCCAAACATTTTAGAAGTCAAGATAATGATATATATTAGTTTATAATAATCTTTGAATGCTTAATATTCCAGATAATTTTTTGTTATTCAAGAGGTAAGATATTGTACATATTTCCACATATTTTCTGTCAAAGCACTATTATTCAGACATCTGCAGCCTGATACTTCAAGTCAAAGGTTTCAGTTTTCTTTAATTATTAACAAAACAAATAGTGAGTATGTTAATACTATTTTCTTCTAGGTCCAAGCTTTTACAATACTTACCATAAGAAAGCATTAAGTGTGATGAACTTCTGAATACATTAAGGCCTATAAGGGTTTCATAGACATAACTGAATGAAATAATACAACCAAAGATCGAGATTATACTCAGGTTGAGGTTACACTCAAATTGAGATTTACTCAAGCATGTGACTTGAGACTATACTCAAGCATGTGCTGAAACACAGGCCAGACCCTGAAGAGGTATAACTCCGCACAATTTCTTTACTGGGTTGTTTTATGCCTGCTGACAATACAATGTAATTTTAGCAATTTAACAGAATTTAAATGAATGTTAATTAACAAGGACCTGTCTTAATGATTTAGGGTCGGTCAGTAAAATGGGTATCTGAAAGACATGGAAATGAGAGAAACTGACCGAATGATTCAGCTCACCTTTTTTTTTCCTTTCCCCTCTCCCTCCCAATAAATCACCTGAGTTGGACCGATTTTCATCTTTTTCAGAATATATTTATGCATCTGATACTCGTATGTTAAGTCAGACTTCTCCGAAAAACCAAACCAGCTCCCTAGTTAGATTTAATCTTTAGCACCATTAATAAGCAGAGTCCATAAAATGCCTCTATTTCAATTCAAGACAGAAATTTCAATTAGCAAGTTAAGGACTGAATTGCCATCGAAATATTAGCATGTATTCTTAAGTTTAATGCTATTTCACTGAAGGTATAGATTTTATAATAAAACATGATTCAGCATAAAGCAAACTTTTTACAGAGAGATGCTACATATGAAGAAAGTCACCTATTTTCTGTTTTATTATTAATCTTCAGTTTTGCTTACACCATAGGATAACAAATTGTACTTGAATAATCAGCTTTGAAAAAGTGAAATCTGGGAAAAATTTCACATTTGACAAATTCCTGCATTTTTATTGTCAAAAAATTAAACTATCCCACTATTCTCCAAATACGCTCACGTAAAAAAATCAGTACCATATATAATTACACAGTTCTCTAATACCTTAAAGCCAGAATTCTGACAGCTATTTGTTGAACTTGATAGCCCATTATCTTTATTTTTATTAGAAATAAGCATCCAAATTCATGGTACCTTGGGGAAAAAATTCAGCCAGACATCCTCGTTCATTTAAATGGGTAATTTCTGAATGACTTCTCAAATACTTTTTTAAAATTTATACATTATATATTGCATAAAATTGATATTTTTAAAAGTTATGCAATTCTATTAAAAATTTCCATAAAGCTAATATGAAGTGTTAGGCTATTAATGTTATTTGAAGGAATACAGAGAGTGTACGTGGCCTGGCTATTGAAATCACATCAGCATCAATAGATTCTGCCTGTAAAACATGAAAAATCATTGTCTATTGACAATTTCACCTTTAAAGTGAGAGTTAGGCTACGATCAAAATACATTTCAGCTGTAGAGGTGCACATCATTACATGCTTATCTGGAGATGCACATGTTGGTCCATTCCAGAAGAGTCCACGTTTGTTCAGATGAGGAGGCCAATTGCTTAGATTCAAAAAATACAGTAGTAGAAGCATCTGGATACAGTACCAGAAGCCAGTATGCTGCTGCTTCTTTTCATAAAAACAAAAATATGGGCACCAGAAAAAACTTGAGAGACCAGATAAAGATCTGTGTCCTTCCAGTTTCTAAAGAGTTAGTGTTTAATTAGGTTGATACAATATTTCTGCTACTGATCGTTCGTCAAAGTTTGCTGCTGCTGAGCTACAGCTTGCATCATTGCACCAATACTTTCCTTCGCCAGAAATGGGAAAGCTCATCTAACAATGGCATATCATAGCAGCTCCATCTTTCTAGTGCTATTGCTTATACTTTTTAAACTGACAAGTGCTATATCCACTAGAGACATCTTACCATTCAAGGAACAGCTTTTTTCCACTACTCCATTCCAGTTTTCTTTGCCATGTGCCTGTTTTTGACAAATTAAACTAAAAGATGTAACTTGTAGTAACTTAATTTTTGCTGCCACATGATGAAGACCAAAATGTTGCAACTTACCTTTGAAACGGACTGTTTTGCTTAATGTGGAATGCAACTGGATCTCTCTTTCCCACCCTTAGACATGACAAATACGTTAACACCACCTTACTGCAAGTATACTGACATCATGCATAGTGAACAGGCTTGCACAAGAAGCCTCTTTTACCTGTATTTTTTAATTCCCTTAGTAACTACATCTCGGTATCCCTCAGTCGCTAGTTTCCATTATGTCTGGTTGCCTGTGAACCACCGCAGATGTCTCTAGGCTTTTAGCGCTGAACACATACAAACATCTTAGCAGTTGATGTCATAGCTTGCTTTTAAAGGATAGCACATTACATACAGATAAATATGAGATCATCCAAGCAGCTCTAGTTGCTAGCTGCAGCACATGTTTCTACAGTTTAGCAAACAGAGCAGCCATAGTGTTTGCTACAATATAAACTTAGAAAGATAACACATAATGCTGGTGTTTCTCCAAACATTCATTTAAGTTTGGTTAAGACTTTTGATTTCCCTAAGTGAACCACACTTGTATGGGTTTTCTGGAGGTGTAATATTTCCTTTGTTTTTTTAGATTGTTTTAGGGTTTTTTTGCTAACTGATTATAGCTGTAATAATGCCATTTCTTTATTCAAGCATCTGATGTAAAACTCATAACAAAGTTGAGGTATACACAGACAGTTACTGCCTGCATCATCTTAACTGTCTTTATATTAATTTGCAAATTAATTTCTCAAACTGTAATAGTCAAAGAAAAAATAATCCAAAACATGGTATTCACACATCAACTTCCTCATAGATATGAATGAAAGAAAAGCAGCAAATGCAAGAACTTACTAACTCAGAGCTCCAACACATGGTAAGTCCTCTATTTCCACCTTTTTTTTTTTTCTCCCACATACGCTCTACACTACACCAGTATTCAGGTAGTAGAATATTGTTCCCTGGACAAGGCATCAATTTACCCATTCTTCAATCATACACAAGAATTTCTATGCAAATGATCCCAGATTATGATTAGAAAGCCAAGCTACTTAAAACTACATAGCTGGTTTAATTTTATTTTGTTTTGAATTTCAAAGCATACTTTGTTTAAAGAACTTGATTAAATCTAAGTCTATTATTAAAAATGAATCTCAAATAGAACAAATGCATTTTGGCCAAGATAAAGTTCAGTCCTCAAGAAAGCCATCAGCCATATCCAAGGCAATTTTGTCATAGAAATACACAAAAAGGAGAATCTAGAAAGCACTGATGTGTCTCATAATTTCCTGAAATATTGCCCTGTGAAAGTTTCAAAGTTAGGCACCATATTGTTAATCTCTTTCCCCATGTAAAAAGGGCAAGGATTACAGTCAGAGCACAATTACATACAATAATAAATAGATCTAATTATTATTACTTTGATGAATGTAGAATGGAAGGCTTGAAGAGAAACTTTAAAGAGGACTTCCTAGAATTTGATTAACCTTTCTGGGCTGATACATGAGAAAGCACAAAATGGTTTTCTGAAGTGGAGAGCTGGCCAACTGTGTCCAAAGTTATTAAACAGATGCAAAAGTTGTCCACAAGGTGAGAAACTGATCAGAATCGCAGGACTAAATTAGGAAGGAATAATCAAATGTTTGTATTTGACGTGTCTGAAGAACAGGAGACAACAAAGGTACTTTGAGGTGAAAACCACAGCAATTTTGAAGAGAGCTGATCCCTGTGCATACCAAGATTACAGGGCACCCAACAGCCAGGGCACTGACAATAAATAAATAAATAAATTGGACAGTACAAACAGAAGGGAATGATTAAAACTTAGAAATATTCAAGTGGATGTGGTAAGATCTAGACATGTTCTGGATGTGTGGGTCAAAGGAGGGAAACAGGCTAAAGAAGATGCCAAGATTACAGCCTTGAGTGAAGAAAGTCATGGTTATATTCTCTGCTCTGTCTAGTTATTCTGTTTTGGAACAGAGGACAGACAATGAAAACAGTAACTCAGCACTTTGAAATATTACAGCCCAATTTACCAAATAGCAACTGAAGACATCTGTTTGTACGTTGAGACTATAGTATCAATAGCCACAGTTACATAGGTGCAGGTATTCTATCATATGGTACCTTAAGAACCAACCAAAATCACTAAACTACCCATCTTGTTAGTGAAACTGGAAGATGACAACAAAAATACATTACCCTGAAATTAACTTATTCATTCCAATTTAAATGAAGCACTTTATATTCTTCTGTATTTGTTTAAGGAATAGTAAATTAAAAGATATTTCTTCGTTTAAAAATTATTCTATCACAAGGAGAAATTTAGTTAAAGCTCTTCTAATTTATGATAGATGCTAAACTACTCAAACCAAGTTTTTCTTATTCTGAAATTGTTCATGATTAGATTGTAATCTCCTCAGGACAGGGGCCTGGAACATGCCAGGAAGAGTACTGTTAGGCAACAGAGATGCTACTAGAGAACAACTATATTCCCATTACATTTTGGAATGAATTGTGTATACATTTCTTCAGGGTGTTTTTGCACAGACATCCCACTGAAATAATAGCTAATTAATTCACTATAAATAATCTGAAAACAAAAAAAGAGTAAGGTGGTGAAGTATGCTGTTGATACTGAGTTACTGATGGTAGTAAAAATAGAGCTGGCTGAGGGAATCTGCAAACAGCCTCACAACCCTGATTGCATAGGCAGGTGAAATTTAATGTAGATAACCATAATGTAAACACAGAAAAAAATCCTATCCTTACCTATCAAACTATTTAGTGGCTGTAGATGTTAACAGTCAGAAAATAGACCCTGGGATCTATATAGTTAATGCTATGAAAACAATGGTCAATGTTTGTTCAATGGCAAAGAGAACAACATTCAGTAATGCTCAGTTTATCGGCTTTCTCACTTCCCTAACAAAGCAAAACAAATAAATGACAGGAATTATAAGGAAAGAACTAGATAATGACATGAAAACCATTATTTTGACTGCTCTTGTGACCTGAATACTGTGTGTAACTCCTGGTCTCCTCATCTCCAAAAGCATATAGTAGTGCTCAAAAAATAAAATAAAAAAAACAAAGAGAGAGATTAATAGTAACATGTGAAAAAATCAAATAGACTAAAACTCTTCAGCTTGGAAAATACAGGACTGAGGAAAGATATAAAATCATGAGTTGAAGACAGAAGGTGACTAGAGAGCAACTGTTCATTGTTTCTACCAAAATGAGAAGAGTATCAACTAGGACAGATAGGAAACTTTAAATAAACAAAACCACATTTCACACAATGCATAGTCAAGTTGCACTGAGCAAGGATCTCTTCTGGTAGTACACTGCAGATGCCAAAAGCCTATGTGGACTTAAAAAAAAAATGATTGGGCAAATTTGTGGAATAGAACCTACTGAGAACTGTTAAAAATAAGACACCACTTCTGATTCAGAAAGTGCTAAAGCCACAGATGGTTGCATTCGGGGTATTAAGGTATCATATGATGTCCTGTCTCTGCACTCTTCCTTAGGCACTTTCTAGTGTCTGCCGCTACAGACATATATACTCAAATATGATGTTTTAATGAAGACTACACTATTTATTTCTGGAATGTGTTTATTTCCTAGCTAAATTCAAGGGAATCGAAAAATAAAGGATATGCATAATAGCGAGATACATCTTAGCCTTGAAAACATTTACATATACACTTGATTGTGGTCCAGTCGGTATCATTAACATACAAATAGAAGTAAATGTAAGAATACAATCCCCAAAAGAACTTCACGTTTTCTCATTTGAAAACTTTTAAACATGGATTCTGTACCATCATATTGGTACTAAGTGTACCAAGTCAGGACAGAATTTTTTCATTTTGGGGAAAGAGTGTAGGAGTATTTCTAACAGAGGAAGGCGTACTAGAGTATTAAAGTTCCATCAATTTGATCCGCCTTTTGAAAAATCATTACTTATTTCCATTTTTTTACGTACAGAAGTCACTCTGTTTGTCACTGCATATTGTATTTTCTGTCAGTAATCATGCTGGATGATTTCTGCATATTGTCAACTTCTAGGCCCGTATTCTGCAACAGCACTTCCTGCTACACCACAGCTTCCCCAAAGCAACTGCTTCTCGAGTGCTGTTCAAATGTAGCAAATCACAAGCAACGGCACCAAGTCATCTCAAGAATTCCTTGTTTCAATAAGCAAGCAAAAAGCGCAATCATCGACCTACCTGATTTGATTTCTAAACCGATTTAAACAAGCAGTACAGTATTACGTAGAAACACGGCTCAAAGGACATTTAAGTAATGAGGTAATGATGCACAGTTATAATTTCAAAAGTGCTAAGCAGTTACTCTTCCAGAAACAAACAAACGGGATGAATGAGCAAAGGCATTACTCAAAATCCCATCAGCTGCCTATTTTCACTTGCAGCACTCTAAACACTTTTTAACAGTCTGGTCCAAAATGATTATTTTGATCCATTCCAAAGGGATTAGCCGTGCAAATAATCAAACCCGGTCGAGCACTGTGGTCTAATCTTTAACTTAGTTAAGAAAGACTGGGGAAAAAAAAGTGTAGAAAATTACTCTAATCCATACTTACCTTTCAGGTGTAAAAAAAAAAAAAAGAGGGATAGTCCTTAAAGGGAGAATACTTCGATACTCTGTGTGTGCTTTAAAGGCCGCCCCAGCGACTCCTCCGCGGTATCTCAAAACAAAAAGACAAGATAAAACAGAAAGTTGAACCAGCTCAGCCGCTTCTGTCCCTCGACCGCTTGACCCGACGTCCCGTCCCGAGGACGGTGCGCGGCCGCCTGGGCCGGCAGGGCCCCGGCCCGCTCCCCACACGCTCCCCCGTGGGGGCGGCCGGCCGCCGCGCGGGGGATACACGGAATTTTTTTTTTTTTTTTTTTTTTTAAAGATCTGTCTAACACACACGGCGAGCGCGGTTCCCTGGGGCCCGGGCGCCGCGGGATTCCTCCGCCGGTCTGCGGCGGGAGCCGCGCCGGGGGCGACCGGGCCGCCGGGGGCGACCGGGCGGCCGGAGCCGCCGCCGCCGCCGCCGCGGCCGCAGCCCCAGCCCCGCCCGTCACCTCCGGGCCGGCGGCCGCCGGGCACGGGGCGGCGGGAAGGAGCCGGCGGCTCGCGCCGGGCGTGGAGCGCGAGCAGCGCCTCCCCCGCCCCCCGCCCCCGCTACCGTGCGGCCGTTAGCGCGTGGCAGTTAGCGCGCAACCGCTCCCGGGGCGCGTGCCGCCGCAGGGGCTTCCGCGCGCGCCGTGTGCAGCGGCGTGAGGGAAGCCGGGCGGGCGGGCCGCCGGGCGGGGGCTGTTCCTCGCCTCGCTCCCACCCCCGCCGGGGCTTCGCCGGCGGCCGCCGCTGCTGCCGGCGAGCGCTGGGAGGCGACGGCGAGTCCCTGCCGCCGGATCCGTTCGGGGAAAGCGAGCGAGCGAGCTGAGGGAGACTTTTACCTTTTCTCTCTTTTCCCGTCTTTACCCACCATGCTGCGGACGCCGCTGCCCGCGGAGGAGAAGCGGCGGCTCAGCCCGGCGCCCTTCTCCTGAGGAGATGAGGGAGACGCGGCCGGGCCGGAGCTAGCGCGACCCGCGCCTCTCCCCCGTCCTCCCCTCTCCCGCGTCCCCGACCACCATGAGGGAAGAGAGAGAAGCCGCCGCGGCCGCCTCCCACCACGGACCCAGCAAAGCCCCGCAGCACTGCCAGCAGCCGGACGGCGGCGGGGCGGCTGCCCCCCTGGCGCTCCCCGGCGGCGGCGGCAGCAACCCGGAGAGCCTGCGGAACGGCTACGTGAAGAGCTGCGCGACCCCCCTGAGGCAGGACCCCCCGAAGAGCTTCCTCTCTCTGCTGCTGTTCCCTGCCGCCGCCGCCGCCTCCTCCCGGGCTCTGCTCAGCCTGGGCGCCCTGGCCGCCCTTGTCCTCTCGCTCCTGGCCTTTCACGGCCGGGGCAGCGCCGGGGGCCAGCAGGACGGGAGCAGCTGGCGCAGCCCCCGGCCGTTGCACGCCTTGCTGTGCCTGTCCCGCTGCCTCAGCCCCCTCTTCAGCATCGCCTGTGCCTTCTTCTTCCTCACCTGCTACTTGGCCCGCGGCAGGCGCGGAGAGCACGGCGGCGGCACGACCCGCTGGTGGCTGCTGGCGCTTCCCGTGTGCTGCTACTCGGGGGACTTCGTGGCGCTGCAGTGGCTGCTGCCCGCGGAGGGGCATGGAGAGGAGCCCCAGCCCCCCGCCGAGCCGCAGATGGTCCTGGGCAGGCTCCTGACGGTGCTGGGCTCGGTGGCAGCGCTGACCCTGCTGCAGAGCTCCCTGAAGTTGCGCCGGAGCCTCCTCGTCTTGGTCTTCTCCAGCCTGGTGTGGCTGGTGTCGCTCACCAGCCTTCACTCGCTCCCCCCAGCCCTCAGACCGCTGCTGGCCGGCTCGGTCGGGGTGGCAGGCTGCCTGCTGGCACTCTGTGGCGGGGAGCACGGCATCTTCTCGGCTCAGAGCCGAGGAGCGCACCACCAGCATCATCACCACCCACGGCTCCCCAGCGTGGAGGAAAAAGTGCCTGTGATCAGACCCAGGAGGAGATCTAGCTGCGTATCCTTAGGGGAGACTTCGGCCAGCTACTATGGCAGCTGCAAAATGTTTAGGAGACCCTCGTTGCCTTGCATTTCCAGAGAGCAGGTAGGTTTCTCCGAAACTGGAGGGAGAAACTTTGAGGAATGAGCGCCACTCACTTTTCCTAACTGCTGTGTATGTCTGTGCGGGATGTCTGCTAACTGTCAAACTCCTGTTAGAGGAATGGAGGAAAATGTTGGTCCCTTAGTGGGTTTCTCAACTCGGTTCTGCAGAATCGATATAATCCTTTATGTCTGTATAGAAGCTAAATCATCATATTGTGTTTGTTATAGGGCAGAAGGCTCGCTCGCTCTTTGTAGGATCTTAAATATTAATAAGTAGTTCTTATTGGTTAAAACAAAATCCCAAACCAAACATCTTCAGCTATCAGCTACCTTGTTATTTTGACTGTTTCTTTTCCAAAGACCAACAACTCCTCCGCTTCTGGCAGACGTTACGAGAGAAAGCAACCACAGCTTTCTAGCTCTTCGGCACTTCTGGTTCTTCCCGCTTTCTATCGACAAAATGATTGCCAAGTGCTAAAGAAATATCGGGGTTTGAGGGGTATTATTTATCAAATCTTGGCATTGTTTGAGTGGCAGCTGTCCTTCTACCTTGCACATTACTATCTCTTGTTTCTCTCTCTCCCACTCATCCTCTCTTCCTCGCTCCACATAGGTTAACGTTAGCTTTGGGTTGATGTGATTTAAGCAACTCCTTTTTACTGAAGAGAGAGCTGTACAGGAGAGTCTGGAGGCATGCCTGAAACGCTCAGTTTTATTGAATGGAACTCTGTTGGTTTCTACCTCCCGGAAAACTTTTCAATGAGTCTTGTTTTTTGTAGCACGAACCCCCCGGGGGGCGGGGGGGGAGTTTGTTTTTATTTGGGAACTTGCACGTGAGCTGCAGGAACATCGAGTTGTGTTGCCGGTGGAACTGACCCGAGGCTGCGGCAAGTGGATTATCAGCCCGTTACGGTGGGGGGAGGATAAGGGGAGTGTATTTAATAAACGTGCAAGTGAACAGTTTCTAGTAAGTGATTGTTGCTGCAGGTTCCCCCATCTACTACTGTTGTGCCTGAAAGTCACAGGTACCGAATGAAATTTTCTAATTTTGCTTTGACATGTATTCTGTAATGCACCTCTTGTGATTGACTGTGAAACAGGTCTGAGGAAATACGAGGTGAATCTGAAATGGTGGAGTAGTTTTCGAGCATTTCTTTCCCTGCATTTGCACAACAGAATAGTACAGCGGTAATTGTTTTTGCATAAAAGGTTAAAATGCAAGTATGCTGTAACAGGCTTCAGGAATAGTCATTCAATAAGTTTCAAATTATCTAATGCATACTATGAAAGAAACATTAAAATATTGTACTAACAGTTAAGATATGTAGGGAATATTGTATAATAATTTACTTTCTCTGTTCCCTTCTGGATAGTAAATGCTCTCTGTTTCTGTCACATTTGTCTGCAGTACAGAAACCTCAGAAAATGTGGTTTCATTAACCTTTCTAGACGATAGAAGATATTTGTTCTTATGCAAGTTACTAAATGCTTCCTTTGATATTCGGCTCACTTCCTAAAGGCATGCGCATATTTCAAGTTAAGGCATTTATTATTCTTTAAGTAACATCATAAATGTCAACCATAACTAAATATGTAGAATTTATTGGCAGTACTTAAATCATACGTGTTCATAATAAAATGTAACTGTTTGGTAGACTTCCAGAATGTGATATCTTTGTTATCGCTGGAAGTGAACAGAAACAACAGAGATCTGAAGTTCTTTGTTTTCCTAATAGTCTATTACGCTTTACAATAAATATTTGTGCTTTACTAAGCACAGTTTAAATGGGATTCATAGATATATGTTCTGTGCAGTATTTTATATGTGATTTTTTTAAGGATAATACAGGTTAAATCCTCTGATCTCCTGTCTGACTTGGAGAAAGATCAGACATTGCAGAGCTGATAAAATATCAATTGTTCTATAATGCTTCCTTGAAACAGAAGAAATGTATGCACTTAATGCTTTTCAGAGAGCATTTATTATGTGAATTTTCTTTAGGGACTGATCGCATGTTTTTGCAGATCTTTATAAAATATTACAATGATTCTTTTCCAATATTAATATTTTAAGCGTGAGTTTAATAAGCCTTGTTAAGGAAGATCAGTGGAGTACAAGGAATGTGCTGCAGGTCCACCATGACGGGGATACTTTGATGAATGAGAGCTAAGTTGCTATTATGATTCTATTAGAAGCATTTTGTATGATTGTTATGAACCTCTTGTATGTAGAGGTTTGTATGAACCTCTCCAAGCAGGGGCACATAAGAACAAAAAAGGCAGGTGTATCGAATCATAGAATCATAGAATACCAGGTTGGAAGGCACCTCAAGTATCATCTGGTCCAACCTTTCTTGGCAAAAGCATGCTCTAGACAAGATGGCTCAGCACCCTTTCCAGCTGAATCTTAAAGGTGTCCAATGTTGGGGAATCTACCACTTCCTGGGGGAGATTATTCCAATAGCTGATTGTTCTCATTGTGAAAAATTTTCCTCTTGTGTAGATTTTAGTTACTCTTTGAGGAAAATTGGGAATACTAGTATTGACCTTAAGTTTTCAGTTACTTGTTGATTTGAAGTTATGCCCGACTCTCTGTCTAGTTAAACACATGAGAAAATAATTATATTGAGTTGACTGTTTTTTTCATTAATAAGCTTAAGCCAGCAATTCTAAGGGGTCTGTGTGCATGGAGAGTGTGTGGGGGGGTAGAACAGGTATGTGCAACCAGTAGTGTGCGCACACTGGAATTGGATGGAGACTATCACTGTTTTCTGGGGTAGAAGCAGAAAGAGGCCATGTGAGCACAATCCTGTAAATGCTTCCCAATTTGAGCAATCCTTGTGACAGATATTTAGATTATTGCTTTCTGTACTTGTACAGGTATGGCAACTATAATGCTGCAAGGTTGATAAAATTAGATTACCTCTATTCATACCTTTTATATGAGTATCCATGCTTACTTTAGCCACCAAAGTCTACCAATTCATGCTGTGTGTGGCTTTTCTGCAGTACATATGGCTAGCAATGTAGTTTGAGGTGGGAGGAAAGAGTCTTGAAGAGATTATATCTGTTGAATTTTTATGTGAGTATACTTAAATGCCATTATCAAAATATATAGATACACATAGAAGGAAGCAATATGACTAAAATTAAGGCTAAAAATTAGGCAAATGCAATGTCTTTTCTGAACTCTACTATATTAACACTTCTTCTGCTCACAGAAATTCATATGATTTTAGCAGTAAACAGGCTTTTTGTATTCTTACTTCAGTATTCGTCTTGGACCTAGAGAGGAATTGCTTATTAGCAGTATGACTGCAGTATTGATTGGTATTACAAATTTTGTGTAGATGATGTTTTGATTGCATGTATTAATCGGATGCTAATCTGTTAGCTGTACCTACTGCTATTGGTATCAAAGGGTTTATCTTCATTGACTGTTGCCTATTTAGCACTTAATTTTTTCTTATTTTATTACTTTTTTAATCATGGAAGCCAAATCAGAATTGGGCATCTAAAAGGTGCTTGTCAGTATTGCAGATCTTGTAAACACTCTATGTCCTGAAAAATATTGTAGTAAACCATTTTTTTTTCTTTAACATGATGGTGAACATGTATATAAGAGCAAATAACTATGTGTAGGAACTCGGAACTCATGCATAGGAACTTCTCAGAATCCAGAAAGAATATGTGATTTCTAAAATTAATGTTTTTCCTTAAGTAAAGAATAGGCCTTCCTAATTAAATACACAGAATATGTGTCCGAAACAGTCTGCAAACAGAGCTGATATTTTTCCTAGTTACCTGACTAGATTCAAACACGTGGGGAGGCTGGGATATTTCATGGATAAAGACTGCTTTCTTGTTGCACTCTGTTAATTACAGGAAGAATTGTCTTGTGGTTAGGTTGTTGGATTGACTGCCACCTCTCCCCAGTTTCTGTTCCAAGCTACCTCGTACCTTTGATGCACTACCTTAGGAAGATCAGGACTCGATTTCAAGAGTCTAAAATATTTATGTAACTTGAAATTAATGCAGTTCCTTATTTGCTTAGACAATTTGTATCTGTGTCTGTTACCTATTTGTGAAACAAATTATACTTTGTCCTTAAGTACTCAGGGTACAAACTCAAGTGCAGAAGCTGTCTATTAATATGTATTTTACAGTCTTAAAATTGTTAAATAGATACTGTTTGCAGCCTAGAAATGTGAACCTTTACCTGTTGATTGCAGCCAGTAACAAAATGTAACTCTTCTTGCTATGCATTTGACAAACTAGCTCTTTGAAATTTTAAGTTTTCCCCTAATGATTACAATGACTGTTACCACGAGTGTACCTGCATGTCAAGATTTGTTTCTGTTGTTAACGGAATCTTTGTATCTCTTGGGTTTTTATTATTTGTCATATGGGGAAAATCAAGATAGAAATGTGGGTGTGTTGAGCTGTGAATGTAATCAATTTCAGTGGGATGTGACTGAATATGGGGAATATACAAAGCGAATGATTACATGGTGAAAGCAGCAGTCTTGGAAAACTGTTTTTGCAACCTTTCAGATGAGTAGGATTATATTGTTTCTGTCTGGTGTTCTCTGACCTTGACAAAGTGTTTTGCACTAGATGAAATGTGAAATAAGAAGAGTCTTGCTAAAAGTTGGATCCTTTTTTCTTCTTTTTTGTCCTTTCTTTTCATCCTGAAGTTATATTCTTGAAGTATTATACTGCACAGAAGGGATGATTTGAGCATGGTCTGCCCATAGAGACCTGTAGAGAGGTCAGAGTTTAAGATGGTATCCTCTGGTAAAGTGACCACCAGGACCATGCAGTGGTTCACAGAGAATGACAAAGAATGCTGTTAGGGAGACTGAGTGCAGTTAAGAACTCTTAGCTAAGTTTACCTTAAGCTGGTTTTTAGATATCCAAGACTTGGTGGCAGTTCATGTTCTGGACAGAAAAAATACACTAAAATCGGGGAAATGTCTGTAAGTTGTCAGTGTAGCAAAGGGGGTTGACTGTTTCTGCAGGTGTGGTTTCCCAGAAGGAAAATGTAAAAGGAGAAAGGAGGGAGATCAAAGAAAACTGCTGTGGAAATGCTGGAGAAATTTGGAGGAAAGTGAGGGTGGCATATTACAGGAGTGGCCAGCGTGCCAGTAGGAAAGAAATGGAGGAAGCTGGGAGAGAAGGTTCCAAGAACTGCATGATTGATTGTGTCAAAGAAAACTAACAGGATAAATTGGATAAAGTACTAATTTTCAGCTTTGACTAGGAAGACATTTTAAACTTATGAAAGAAAATTGTAGAGCTGAGGAACGAAAGGTTCCCAGGAGAGTGTCTAGAATGGCAAAGAGGACAGCCTCCACACTGCGGTTTGTGAACAGTATATTCTGTGAGGTTAAATATGAAAGGGAAGAGAATTACAAGGATTCAGGTATGTTTTCCTGAGGAAGATTCCTGTTTTGACACAATGTATGTGTGTGCAATGTATATGCCTGCAAGTACCATCCTAATAGCTGAACTTGACCAACTGAACTGATTGAATACTATGGCCTTAGAAGTTTCAAAGACATAAAATTCCAGCAAGTTTTGTGAACAAAGGTGCATGGGAAGTGAAGACATGCTACGGAATATACCCCAACACAGGGCAAGTTTGCAGTGTGAGCTGAACTCTAAGAATCCATGTGAGAGTGTCTCTCATGTCATGAGTGAATACCAGAACTGGGGGTCGGGAATTCTGTTAAAGCCTGAGCCTTATTTGACATTTGATAGGAAAGTTATATTTTAAAAAAGCTTTTTTCCTCCTGTTTTGGTTTTCTGATACCTAAAAATGAAAACTTCGTGCAGCCTTGCCATCATTCAGAGAAATCACTGAACAAAGCTAACCGTAACTATCAGGTCTGGTGTTCAGAAACTAGTTGCTCAAAGGTGGAAAAGAAGAAATCTTGTACTGTTGTCTGAAGATAAGGATTACGGACAGGGAAACTTGGTGATGTAGTCTGTTCTGTTGTTGACGCAAAAACTTGTGGGAGAATACAGATGAGAACCTTCTGTCTGCCAAAAGAGAAGAGAGGACAGACCACGTGAGGCTACAGCCACAGAATATTTTGTTGGAATCTCACCCATTTTTCCAGGATAAAACTATGTGGAAAGAGAGCTGAAAGACTAGTTTAAGATGAGAATAAAGGGGAGTGAAAGGAGACATTGAATTTTAACATGACTTTTTCAGTGCGTAAAAACAATGCTTAGTAAGATGGAATGACACAACAAGTAAATTTTAATGGAAAAAAAATAATGGGACTTTTCTGCAACTCAATAGCAGGAATGAAAATTTAAGGTAAAAGTGAGGGCTTGGATTGGTCAGGGCAGACTGTGTAATTTGTGAGTGAATGTTAGTGAAGCATAAAAAGGATCAATAACTTTAAGCATCCAGTGGAAGTAAAAGAGCACTACAGCCTTCCAAACAGACAGGAACCACGGATGCTAATAAATTAGAGTTCACAGGGTAACAAGTAAACTGACAGATGGCAGTATTTGGGAAGGGGAAGTGTGACAGAAACAGATCGGAGAGATCTGTCCTTAAGGAAGACCTGTAAGTGAATGGCCTTATTGGTGAGTGTGACAAAATGAAGTGTTCTAGGAACTAGAGACAGCATAACAATGAATGACTGCTGAAATAAAATAATAGTTCCTGCAGCAGCTTTATATTTGAAAATGGTTCATACAGCTTTGGGAAAGGATATAATCCATGTAAATACAGGCATCTGGTGACCAGGAGTAAGTTTTGATGTGTTGAGCCATCCCTATGTTTTCATAGCTTTTATATGTAGCATGTTCCTTTGAAACAAGTGCAAATTTACTGGGAGAAGGACAGAATAGAGCACAGATATCCAAGTAATTTTTTTATATCCCTCTGTTTGATAGTTCAATATTTATGAAAACCAGTGCTGCTATGCAGAACATTTGTGACTATCAGCACTAACCTCACTTTGTACAGGAGGTGTGGAGAAAGCCGACGTATTTCCAGTTAAGTGACTGATTGAATGGTAGTCCTGACAAGTTTTGTTACCCTGTGCTGAGTTGCCGGCCTTAATGTTCCTTTATGCAAACCCAAATACATTCACTAAGTTAAAGGCATGTTTGCAGCAAGTGTTCCATTTGTTGTTCATATGATAAATTAAAGTTTGTTTTATGGAATGTTAAAATGATCTTTTTGCTATATAACTTACTATTTTTAAGCTATTCAGGATACCATGTGAAGCTGTATTTGGGTGCTTTGGATTTGGTTTTGAGAGATCTTCCATCTTTTATGAGGAACATTCCAGGCTTTTTGGTATGAATTAGCAATATAGGTACATTGGCTTAGCTATATCCATGCTGGTAATAGTAATTGAGAAATATACCTGGGGTTTAATTTGGGATGTGTACTTTCAGTATACCCAAAACACCCAGTGCTGCTCCCCTGCCCCAGAGGAACTGTACCACTGTTAGGTGGTGGTACAGCAAGCCTGTGTCACACCTGCCTGTTTATATCTATTGTCCTTACAGTTTTATCAGCAAAGTTCATAATATAGAATAAACTCTTCTGTAAGTGTGTGAAACTTAAGGTTTGCAGAGGGAAGTTTTATCAGTTTTACTGAAATAACAGCTTAACTATGATTCCCTGCATAGACACAATGGTATTAGTGTGTCTTTCTTAACCTTCATTTTTGGTCATGTTACATTTTCTTTTTGATTAGATTAAACCCTTTTAACAGGATAGGAGCTAAACTAAAGGCTAAAAAAGGCGTTCTTATACTAGGCTCACTGTCCGCATCTTTAGCATGGTTTTTGTTCTAATGTGACCTAAAATTAAAGGCCTATATTTATATTTAGGGTCTTTTTATTTTTCTTGGAGTTAGTTTAATATTACAGATTCATCATAATGTATTTTCTGGTTTTTTAAAATTTCTTTTTTCTCCTAAGCATTGTTGTGCCACTTCAGGAATATAACTTTGTTCCTTCTATCTAGTAGATTCTCTTAAAGGAATTCTAAATTTCTAGGTACTCTTAAGTTACTAATACAAGATAAGAAGTACAGGGTTTTTTTAAGAACAGGTATCAGTGAGTTTTTCTAGTACTTTTGGCTCTCCAGAACAGTTTCCATCCTTTCACACAAATTGCTGATACACCTACTGTTTTTCAACATTTGATGACTGATAAACACTAATCCTCAGATATCTCATTATCTTCTGTGTGAGAGTTATATGGTGGCCAAGGAACCTTAGAGTGTGTATGACTTACAGAAGTGGATGACCTCTTAACTGGGCTTGTAACTTTGGAAGTGAACTGACTGTTTGTGAGCTTTCTGTGGGGCAGGGGTTGATCTCTATATTTATAGGACATCATTAGCAGTTAATAAAATTCAGTGTCAGGCGTGTATTTAATGATGTTAACTTTAAAAATAAAAGGAATGTTTCTGAGAGAAGTCTTAAGTGATTACTGTCTTGATTAATGTCCACACTAGCCTTCATTTCATTTGGTTTGCCGCCTAGACAGCGTAATGTGTAAATGCACTTGCAGGCTCTTTGATATCCACTCTTGCAATTCCATAGTATCCTACACATTCTCACTCCCTCGTTACGTAGTATGAAATTAAATTTCAGTTAATTTAAGCTGCATTTTTGTAGATGCAAGCAGTTATGGTCTTATGTGTGGGTAGTAGCAGAGGGAGATTTGTGTTGAAACCTGAAGGTGTGATTAGCAGACTAAAAAAGTTTAGATCCTGCTGTGCCTGTGAAATGCCATCTGCTCTGGCACTGCCCTGAAGGAATTGGCTCAGAATGGAAGAAGTAAAGGCACAGTAGCACAGTTTTCCTCTTGACTAGCCGGATCTGCGAGAAGCAGGCTTTATTTTGCTTAGGAAAGATGAATGTTGATCTGGGTTATACTGTTTCCATTGAGATTGTCTTTACAAAAGTGCACTGAAACACAGATGTACCTACTGTGTATTGTATTGCTGCTTATAAACTGAGGTAAATAAACACAAACTTTAGTGATGACAGGGGCTTGGTTCTTCCTAACATGTTAGTATAGCATAGAGCAGTATATTTCATATTTTTACTAGTAAACACAAACAAACTTGTGTTGTCCACCCTATACGTGTTCTTATTCTGTCCCAGTTTCAACTAACTGCATTTTCGGGGCAGCATAGTATCCATTTCGGGATCACTGAAGCATGCTTACAAAGCAAATTTCAAATGAAACTTGCAATGAGGGAATTTCAATTGATTATGCACAGAGATGTTTAACTAATCTTTTTTTTTTCTTTTTTTTTTTTTTTGTGTGTCTGTGTGTAAAAAGCTGAGGAATGTTAGGATCTTTCCAATGATTAAAAAAAATGTAGTATGTCTATCTGAAGTTAAAATGAATGATTAGCATGATGTGAATAACAACTTTGTGCTGTTACGGCAAAGCACAGTTGAAAGTATTTTGATTACAAGTATCTGTTAACTTATTTTTATGTAGTTATAGAAAAGCGTTAATTATAATCTCTGTCAGAGTTTCTTGCTACTTTTTATTCACCATAACAGAATGTTTCCATGCCATGGTAATATAGAAAATCTGATTTTTATTTCTATTTGGAGTTTCTGGTTGAACAAGTTTGATTAAGAAAGAAGAGTTTGGAACAGCTTTTGTGTTAATGACCAGTCTTTTTTTGTCATTGTTTTTAATTAATTTATTTTTCATAACTGGCAGCCTGTTCATTAGATGCCAAAGGATTTTTAAAGAAGCTTGAAGATAACAGGTTTGCAAGTGATTTTATATGATGTCAAGATGAAAATAAGAAAAAGGGAGTAGCTGAGCAGGGGCAGATGCTGGCTATTGCTTTTAAGGGTGGCCTATGTTTTCAAACCCTCTGAGACAATGAGCGTCATATTGGAGACATCCACAGAATGTTCTGAAGAAGAAAATAGTACTTCAGTCTATGTGTGAAGGATAACAATTTTTTATGAAGAGTAAAAATCAAAACTAGTTAAAAGACACTAAGCTTAAAAGACACTAAGCTTCAGGCAGTCTTATTAAAACTGAGTAACACTCTGTGCTTACATATGAAATTTGCATAACCCATTATTAAGATCATTAAGGATATAATTCCAGGACAAACTCATTTAGAAACTGATGTTACATCTGTAAATATGAAATTGATATCTTGTTCAGGAAAGTATCTTAACAACTTTAGAAAAGATTCAAACTGTGTTTCATAGGATAAAGAGATGCTCTTTTGAGATTAACTATAAAAGTCGATACAGCTTCAATAATGGACCTATAAAGGTATATACTTAGCCTTATGTCATTTTTCTTGTATGAGACTAGTTGCTGTTGAAATCTCATTGCTAAAGATGTGTAAGTCTTCTATACTTGCCTTAACAGTTATACTAGTAGGAACCTCCCTAGAGTCAGCAGAGCACTTAAGCTTTCAAGTGGAAAAGAACATGTGTTTTACAGTGTTTAAGGATTGACATTATAGTCCTTACTTGTTTAAAAATTCACAGGGTTTAATGTAATTTATAGTTTTAACTCTCTAGTAGCAAGTGTTAACAATCTCAAATGAATACATTCTTAAACCTATGTTCCTTTCACCTCTCTGGTGATGGACAGGATTCGTTTGACTTTAGAAGGCACATCTTTATTTTTAATTATTTGGGCCTTGAAAGTACGAGAAAAATAATTTCCCAGGAGATTAATGTTCAATAGTAAATTGCTTACTTGCTTGTTTTGTCTTTTTTGAAATGTCATTTTTCTTTCTCTTTCTCTGTCCTTATCTGTTCTTAATTTTACAATAATTTCAACACCTCTTCCCACCAGCATGTTCTTTCTCTTTCTATGTGTTACAAGATCAGTAATATAATTTGGTCCAAAATTACAAGTATCTTTCAGCAAAAACATAAAATTTTTCTGACAGTTTTTACTTTTACATTTTACTTTTTTAGAAACCTAGCAATCAAATTATTCTTTCAAAAAAAGGGGGAAACATTTGGTAACATATAATTTATAAAAAAGAAGAATTAAATATTTCTTTGCATTTACAGCATAAAAATGTTTCTAGAATCTCTTACTTCAGTACCATGTAAGTGTCCATTATTGAAGAATGATACATAAGTAGACCGCATTTGAAAAGGCGTGTACGTTTGTTTTGGTATACTCATACAGGCCTTATCCTTTACCTTAGTACCATACCATGTTGTAAAGTCCTTTCTTTTTTCATTTTCTTCTTTTAGTTCTGCAAGTTAGATGCAAGGTGCTTACTCACCTGCTTCATTCTCCGTAAGTGTAACTGCAAATTCATTTGTAAGATCTGAGCTCTTAATATGTAGGCTTTTGTAGTTAGAAACTTTTTCTTTGCTGCCGAAAGAGAATCTGTATGTCTTTGGTAGTTTCAAAGCTGAAAACAATCCTCTGTTTGTTTATTTCCTGGATAGAGGGGACAAAGGTTTTCTAGGTTGGTTGGGTTTTTTTCTTTTGTTTGGTTGGGGCTTTTTTTTGTTTTGTTTTGGTTTTGGTTTTTTTTTAGAAAACTAAGCCTTTAGCCATCTTGTTTATATTTTGCCTCTTTCCTATTGTAAGCACGTGAGGAGGGAGAAATAGGAGTAGTATTGACTCAAGTGCTGCGGTTGTAGTGAGAGTAGCTGGCTGACAATGATAATGGGGAATGAACCGTGCCTCAAAAAATAAATACTGAACATATTACTCCCTTCGCTTCTCCTCCATTCAAAACAGAGGGAAAGAATTAGAGGATTTGTATTTGTCAATGTATCTTCCTGCAATGTTTGAGAGCTGTAAGAAAGCTTTGCCTGATCTTTATAATACTGATGTTCATATATTCAAATTTAATTGAGGTATTTCATTCTGATTACAGCTTGGGTTGTAAGAGGGTCAGTAGGAGCAGAGGAATATGTTCTGTCCTGATGTCTTGAGCTTTATTTGCCTCCACAGGGCAAGCAAATTTAACTGGACTTTTGCAGAACTTCTTTTTTTTAAAGGAAATTTTGAACTTTATTTCCAATTTCTGAGTAATACTTTGGCTCAGCATGTCTGTTAGATTCCCAGCTGTGCCCCAGGTCTGTCTTTTTCTTCCCCTCAGCTCTGTTTCACTTTTTGAGATGTTCTGCAGTGGTCCCCCTGCAGACTTCAGGAAGAGGGGTAAGCCAAGAAAAGCCAGAGTCAAAAAAACCAGTGAGTTCCCTGCGTCTGTCTTGTCATGAGTGTCATTTGGGAGGTTATCCAGATTGGTGGACAGAGCTGTATTTTTCTTCTCGTGTCCCAGTCAGAGTATGGCAGGAGGCAGAGCTGGAAAAAAACCTATGTATCGTGATGGTCGATTCTGTAGTTGGTGGATTGTTATAAGGCAGATAACAATTCTGAGTATTGCAAAAGTACTAAATTGTTAGTATTTGGATAGACTTCCAAGCCTCATAGAGGCTAGCCTTCTATGCAAAATGGTCTTGCTATATATCAGTTACATAACTGAAATGGTTAAGTCATTTGGTGCCTGTGTTCATATTTAGATATAAGTATTTTTAGTGCCCTCTGACAGAACTTTTATGTGGATGTTCCTCCATGTTCTAATCCAGGCATATAAAAACTCATTTTATCAAAGATGTCCTCAGCAACCATTTTATGTTTTAGTTTTGGAGAACCTGTCTGAACCTTGAATCCCATAACCTAAAGCTGTCATGTCATTCATGATTTTTCTCAGGGCTCCCTGATCCATTGTTGAATGGAGTTGGGGTGGGAATCTTTTGTATCCCAACATAACCCTGCAACAATAGTCTTGCTAGTCTGTGCTGGTTTTCTTCCCTCCCCTACAGTGATATTTGGGTTCTTCAACGTGCCTTGTGTCATCACAGGTTTTCTGCCTATCATTGCCTCTTCATCCCTGAAACTTCTTAATCTTTTTCTGGAATTTCCATAATCACATACCAGACTACTTTCTTTATTTTTTTTCTGAGCTGGCTTTCTGTTCAATTGAAGAAAATTGTCTATCAGTGAAGAAAACATTTCTTTCTTTTTTTCTTCTGCCTTCCTACCTACTATGTGGGTACTGCAACATCAGAATGAAGAGGAATGCAGGTGTATGGGAAGGAGCTAGGAAGTGATGCAGAGGAAAACTATATTAATAGAGTAGAAAAGCCTGCTGACGGAAACATCTGCATTTAGAGAAAAAGATCACTGAGATGCTAACAAGTAGTTAATTGCTGACTAAGCCAGAGCATTGATCATATCATGTAAAAATGGTAGCTCTTTTTTGTTTCTTATTTTCTACATAGGTATAGTTGCCAGTGCATGCCTGTATACTGTTCTTCAGAGTTTTATTTCAGGCCACTTGTTTCTCTGTATCCCTGGGCTTTTTGGCCTAAAACTTTGTATTTTGTTTTTTGGAATATGGATAAGTTACATTACTAGATTTGAACAAGAAGACTTCCCAAGAAACTAGAGAATCCATGATGTATTTGAAAGAATGAGACTTCTAGTTATGGAAAATCAGGACTGTTTTAGATCTCCTTTTAGAGCAGTTCTAACTTGATATGAACCTGGCCTCCTTTTGTGAAAGAAATAGTGAAGACTCCCTAACATCACCTCCTCCCTGCACCTTCACGTTTTTGATACCTAGTTCTCTTCAGTGGTCAGGAAGCTGCTGTGATAGGTTGTTCTGGCTGGCTGTCATCTGTGGATTTCAGAATACTTTAGGGGATTTCCCCACTTAAAATTGCACTGGATAGATCAGTCAGTGAAGGTGGGAGACTTTTTCAGCAGTAAATTTCATGTGCGTTTTGCCTTGGTGATGCATTGCCCAGAATTTTTAACAAAAAAAAAAATATTACTTTTACCTTGTCTTTTTGCTTTCTTTGTGCTCCACAACTATTCCATAGTACAGAAAAACAGCTATGTTTTATACCGGGTAAGCACCGATGTCAGTACATAAAAGCTCTGTGCTGGAAATAGTTTATTTCATATTTATTCATGTCCTGAAATGGCCAAGTTCAAATTCACATTTAAAAATAAACTAAAATTATCTAACTGGGGGGTTTTTTTGTGCAATATCTTGTCAGAAAGGCCAGCGTTTGTATTTTTCTTGATTATTGTGTTTGATATTTTTTTAATTTGCTCTAGAATGTGCAGAGTCCCTGCAAGATAGCTTACTGATGAAATCCATGCTCTCTACACTTTTTTTTTTTTTAGATCAAAATGTGATTTTTGTTTTCCTTGGTGTATACAGTAAGTGTTTTCTGATAAAGTTTTAAAACATACTTCTGACTTACATATGAATACACATCTATTTGAAGTGAACAAGAAGTAGTTTGATAGATCTTCCTGATGTTTGTATCTGATTTACTTTGGGTATAGTATAAAATCAGGAAAATTCTGGAACTACAAAGTTAAAATCAGAGATACAGATAATTCAACATTTTATGTAAAACTTGCAGGTGACTAACTTTTTTTGAACTTAACTTGTGGCAGAAACTTTCAGTAGTGCAAATGCAAATGAAAAGGTATCTGTTATGTATTTTTTTATTTTAGATGATGTTTTCTTTCTCATGTTTTCCTTCTCAATTTTAAAGAAAATGCAGTGTAGACAGCTACTGCAAAAGTGAGAAAAACTAAAAATGCATGCACAAAACATCGCTGTAGAAGTTATTTTCTAGATAGGATAGGTTAACTGTAAAGATGTTAGTCAAGGGTTAAACTCAGTATGTTTCGCTGGCTGCTGAGTGAAACAGGATGCAGTGACTACATTGTCAGACTGCTGGTGTGAGTGCAAACAGATGAGGAAATGCTGGATCAGGCACTTCAGCAACTTGGGCTGTTACCTAGGAAACCGCTTGCGTCATACTTGCCAGCAATTAGCTTACAGTTCTTTTATTTTTGATAGTGTTGCAAGCTGAACTCGACTGTTACAAAGGAAAAGGACTGGCTTAATCTCAAACTGTTCGGTTGTGACTGCGGCTTTGGTGCTCATGAGAATTTGCAAAGTGCTACTTCGGATAAATTGAAAAATTATTTAAACTCTCCAGCCTACTTCTCCAAAGAACATTGTAGTTGTGCTTGATTCTGAAAGATGTACAATCAAATTTTTGTGATCTGTATGAAAATGATCTTTCCTAGTTACCAAAATTAAGTACTATGCAAGTTTCACCAGTGTTTCGGATATCACCACCTTTTCTAGAAATTATACTGAAGTATTCTCGTGTGTTACATATTAAAACATAGTTTTCAAAATTAATGTTACCTGAGGTTAAACCTCTACAGCAAGGGATTCTTTTTCTAAATACTTTTTCCCTGCGTTGATTAAAATTCAGTAACTTCCAGTGGTTACCTAGCCACTAATATAAACCAGCTAGTGTTGAAAGCAGTGTGTGTTTTATCTCAGAAAATCATCATGTCTTCTGCATTTCACTTAAAAACTGTAAACAAATTCACAGTAACTGATTTAATATTAATGTATGTTGGTAGTATGGGTATTGCCTTATGGATACCTCTGGCTAGTTAGTTTTTTAGGGAAAAATTCTGCAGTGACCAACAGGTTAAACTAAGAGTGTTTGTGTTTTTACTTTTTTGGTTTTGGGTTTGTTTGTTGGGTTTTTTTGTTGTTGTTACATAGGCAAACACATGAATAAACTTAGGTTTTAACAAACTAGTATCATAGTACATAGTTAAAGGCTAAACTTGTTAAAGTATCAAGGACAATACAGAATACACTTGTGTTCCTGTGTTTGTGTGAAGCTTAAAATTTTATGTATTTTAAATGTTTGAATACTAGGATTTTCAAATTATTTTGGAAGAATTCTTCCATATAAACCCTCGCATTTTCTTCCTTGTTACAAGAATAACTTTGAGGGATCATCAGTTAGAGCTGTGTTAGTATGTGAAGTCTATATGCAAAGCTCTTGGGGGGGGGAAAAAACCCCAACCATCCAAATCACCAAACCTCCCCCACCACCCCCACAAAACACCCCAAACAAAAAACCCCACCCAACAAACAAACCACAACTCCAAGCCCAGCTCTTCATCCCCACTCCCCTGAACCCTTGAATATAAGGCTTAGAAAGATTGAGTATCTCTGTTTCTGCACATTTATGATAGATTAACTTGTCTGTAAGAGTCTGGCAGATGATATTATTAGGACATTTTTCACACTGTAGGTCAGTGTCATCTAAGGCTAGCTGGTCACTGGGGTTGCATTCCAAACGGTGATCATTGTCTACCTTGCCTGGGATCTTCGTACAGGATTCTCTTCAATTTTATTAGCAAAAAAAAAAAAAAAAAAAGATTTTGTGTCTTGGTGGAGGTGGCTAAAGCACTGGGATGCCATTCTGAAGGAAGAGCAACTGTTTTTGCTGCTAGTTCAAAATTGTTTGACTGACTTGTCCAACCTCACTAACACATAGTTGCATGGGGCCACTGCTTGGTATGTGCTTTATTTGGTGTGTATTCATATTAGCTTAATTGCAAGTTATGAAGTTTTACCACTGAAGTCAATGAATGTTGGGATTTAAATCTATATGATTAATAAACAGCTAATATAGATGTTAACAAAGCAAGGTCTGGAAATCTCAATTTTGAATTGTGAATTTTGTCCTTAATATTCTTTATCCCTTCAGTTCTGGACAGTAAAACAGAGGCTATGGTGTCATCAGGTCACCGTTGGGTTCCATGAGTGTATGTCCAGTAACTTTGCCATTTATTGAGGGCAATGCCTGCAAGTTATGCAATACATCAAACGTACTGAATATTTTGTTTTATCCTCATTTAGTGTTTTACCCCTATAAGCTTTGTCAGTCTTCCTTCAATGAAGGAGGTGGGAGTTACATGGTCACATACTTATTTTTCTGCATAACTTTTAATATTGTTTGATTATCTGAATTTAATCTTCATTCTGGCACCTGTTAGCTGTTTTCAAAGTGCTTTTATGAGCTGACAGGATTGAGTTGTTGTTTTCTGAATGCGCTATTCTCAGCCAGACTGTTTAGTATACGTGCATGTTTCAAAAGGTAAGTCTATAATAACAGATGGATGTGCAGCATAGTAGGACATTACCTGGCTATTTAATCTTTCAGGTGTTACAGTAAGGGACTGCATTTTTTTCAGCAGTTTGTGAAGTTTTGTACGATTCCTGGGGAAGCATTTGGTTTATATCTTGTAGTCTCCTGACTCTGTCAGTCAACTTGTCTAATATTGTATGTTCTGTAACTTTTAGAACCAGATAGGTGGGTGCTATGAAAGAGAAAAGGGATTAAGGTCTCTTCCATCATCTTCTGATTGTGATTTTTACCGAGGAAAACAAATCAGTAAAATGTTTTTTGCAACTCTTATGCTATGAAGTATTTTGTAGAAAATTCCATTGAAAACATCAAGAAAGTGACTGACAGTTCATAATTTCTTTATGTATGTAGCTCAAATGGCCAGCAGTGGGATCACCTTGCATGGTTAGTTTTGTGCATCAGGAATATTTTCATGGTTTTCTGAGCAACACAAAGGGGTGTTTGTTTTGTTTTCTCATCATATGGTTATATTCCTAAATGATCATTAGAATCACCTAAAGTGGGCAGGCTTTTTAAAAATACTATTATTCACATTGTCTACTTTGAATAGCTTTCTTCCAGGTCCTTTTATTTTCAAACCATCTTTGAGAGTAGCGGGGGTTTGTTTCCATGTAAGATCAACAGAGGAAATGATGTAGACTTACTTCTGTTCACCAGCCCCTCTCTCCTGATATGAAAATCTCCCTCTCTCTTCTGAATAGGAAGATTCTCTACAGCTCCACCCTAGGACATCACATCTTCAGCCTGCAATAAGCCTGTCATTGGGTTTCTTTCTTTCTTTCTTTTGGATTTTCAGAAGATAAAAGCTAGGGGGAATTACAGAGAGGCATGTCCTAGCCATCCTTAAATTTTCCTGGCTCGTCACAAGTTTTCATTTACTATTTTGTGATTTTCACCATTTATTTATTGTCTGTGTACACGTAACTTGTTTCCAGTTTCTTCACTGTCAGGCTTTCTCTCAATGTGTTTAATACCACACAGAATTTGAGTCCTTAATAGAATGTAGCAGTTCCCTAAAATCTTGTGGAATAGAGAGATCATGCCTCCTTTTCATTGCCTTAGTTTACAGTTGCAGGTGATTTTTCTCAGTCTTCATATCCCACTACAGTTTTCTTCTGGGATAGTAATTTAATAACCATTTCTGACTTAAAACCTTGTCCTCTGTATACTGTAGCTATTTAGAGGAAATGTTTTTGCTAAGATGCACGTTGGAGGCCAACACTTCAATGGCTTTCAAAGTGATATAGTGATGTCACTAAGTTTTCTATGCCCCCCCCCCCCTTTTTTTTTTAATTTTGGAATGCTGAACTCTTGTCTTTGTCTCTGATATTTTCCATCATTTTTTCCCCCAGGATTTCTCATTGTTCCTTCACATTTTGGTGTTTTTTGGTTTGGGGATTTTTCTGCCTCTTTTTTTCTGCAGCAGAACCAACTAAAATGTATGGTACAACAGCAGCTTTTGTTGGCTGGGAGGTACAATTGCAGTGCAAGTCTTGATTAAAATTTTGAGTTCTAAGATCAGAGCATGATAATTTTCTGATGTGAAGAACTATGTCCAATATAGATTAATTTTTATGTAGTCACAAAAAGGGAATTTTTTTTTTTTTTTAACCTTTGGACATATTCTTTCTAATCTGAACACCTCTACTCAAATGTTCCAATTCCCTGAACACTTTGTGGCACTTCCACTGAAAGGAGTGGTACTTCCCAGCACTGTCTGCTCATTCCTGCCCTGGCACCATCCCCCTTTGTGCTGACACAAGCATTCATGAGACTATACAGTGAACTAAATTGGGGAACTAATCCATGTTA
This sequence comes from Haliaeetus albicilla, assembly GCF_947461875.1. NCBI lineage: Eukaryota > Metazoa > Chordata > Aves > Accipitriformes > Accipitridae > Haliaeetus > Haliaeetus albicilla. The sequence goes on along the minus strand of NC_091498.1, from coordinate 19,147,393 downwards.
AAAGTAATCAGTTCTTTTTGTAGTTCCTTGCCACGTGTCTGCATGAATGCTTTTGCTGCATAAGGGAGGGACTGACACAGGGATGGGAATGAGCAGCTGAGGGAGGCAGGACTGCTCCTTTATTGTGGCAATGCCAAGTTGTGCTGATTTAAGAGAACTAATGGCACTGCAGTGTAAAGAATGGATGTGTTAGAACTTCCCAATAAATCAGTCAAAATAGCATCCCCTGACACCCAAAAGCCTCTATAGTTTTTCTATGTCTTGAATGAACTGTATGTTCTGCATTTGTCTACTTGAAGTAAAAGGAACAGAACCTTGAATGGAAAGGTGCAATTTAGATATCTAAGTTAGACTTGTACAGTAAATGGGGCAGAGGGTTCTTTTGAAAAACAACGTAAGATTGTGTGGTAACAGACAGAATCATATCACATTCATGTGCGAGAAGAGAATGAGCTGGTAAAGGACACATGTGAATCAGATTCTTCCTAATACCTGAGTATTTGGCACTCATTTAAACAGTGCTTTAATATTGTTGTGTTTATGTGAAAATTATTCATTATTTTCAGAGTGAAGTAAAATGAAAACATTATAAAATTGTAACAACACTTCTGTGAGTCACATTATGAGTCTTGGACCCTCATCAATCCATCATGCTTCCATCTACAGGACTAAATATGTAATATGGTAGTGGAGAAAAGCTATTATCTTAGAATGTAGAAGTGGAAGTCCTCCCATGCTGAGTCAGCAAGTATGTCTGTCCCTCTTTGATGCTTCTAGGTATTTTGATGATTTTTCTGTCCACTTTTGTGGGTACCTGAAGCTTCCAATAAAATAAGTTGCTACAGTAGGGAAGCTTCAATTCAGCTCTTTGCAGTAACTGTCCTTGGCTCTTAATTTTCATGTTGCCAAAAATTCACATATGTGACAGCAAGAAAAAGGAAAATGTGATCAAAATGACAGTTTCTTATTAATAGTTCAAGCCTAGACTCAGCTTCATGGGACAAATAGGTTCCATGACTTTATTCCTGCCAGCTTCGGAGTTCTATCAGGTTTACAATTTTCTATAATATGGAATTGTGCAATCCAGTCATGCATCACTTATTTCTTACATAATAACTCAGTCTGTGGTATGTTCATTTTATAGAGGTGTTTGCTTATATGTTCTGTCCATCATCCCAGTAGAATCACCAGTGTAAAAGGTATTAGCCACAATGATCATTTTTTGCAGAAGGGGTTGGGAGCAGAGAAATGGAAGCAGGCACACAACATGTCTCATTTCAACTTTTGAATAAATTCATCTGTTGAGGAGTACGCACAAATGATTTCAGGTATCTGTTTCTGTTGTGAACTTTTTGAGTTTTCTTCTACCATATGCTGGAGGTTTGTGATCAAAGACAAAATCCTGTGAAAACACCTGCAGTCCTGCTGCTTTGAGTTGTTAGCTCTACCCCGTTATGAAATCTGAAATATTAGATCTTGCATAGTGCAACTAATAATGCTTTCCTAATACAAGGACAGTTTCTCATCACCTAACTAATTTTTTTTAAATAATGTTCATAAAGATAAAGCAGAAATTTGCCCTTGATTAAGTTCACATTTTTTAAACCGAAACATTAACAAAAATGATTATATAGATGCTTGGCAAAGATTAAACTCAAACCCAGGAGAAGTGAGAAGGAAGTGAAAGGAATTATAAACTGGAGAGAAAACGTTAATCACATAAAGAAGAAACAAGACTATAGAAGCATAAAGTTTGTAAGTAAAGCCTGATGTCAAGCTGAATTCACTTGATAATTTTTTTGATATTCCATACCAATTATTCCTAGCCAGAAGATGGAGTTAGAACACTTTTTTTTTATTATTATGTCAAAATAAGGATTTAGCAATTCTTAGGACTTTATCTATTTGCTAGTGATTGTACAAGATAATCTGTTCTAGACAATGCTGTGTGAACTATGAAAGGTGTGCAGGGTCCTCTGTCACTGGAATTCCCAGAATATGGTCTATAAGATCTTCAATAAGTATGGCTAGTTGGCAGAAATATACTGAAGAGCTAAAAGAGTACAAAGACTTTTCAGCTGAAAACATTATTAGAAATATATTGTAAGAAATAGTTGCAGGGAATTATTAATTGACTGAGACAGTTTGGCAAGCACTTCTGAAGAATGTAAGAGTGACCCTTAGCAGTCATCCACTATAACGACTGCAAAAAAGTATAATGACCCTACAACATCTCAAGAAAAGGGATACAGTGACTACTGTTTGTGATGGCTTTAGAACATCTATATCTAATGTTGCTAACAGTACAGGTGAGACAATTTGCAGCATACTGTGAAACCTACTCAGGAAATAGGGTGAACATGGCTGGATATTTCGTGTTTAATTCCATTCTACCATTAATCTTTTTGATTAATTGAACATTTGGAAAAGTAGCCCACAAGGCTTAAATATTTTGCCAAAACTCCTTGTTGGGGCTGATGAACTGTCAAAAGTTGAATGTTCTGTGAAATTTAGCCAATGTTTTCTGTAAATGCTCAATGCTGAGAAGGATACGACCCAAGGCCAGACTAGGAAATTCTAATCTGATTTCCCTGCCTTATTTTCTATGCTGCACTATCTGGGGGCCTCCAGTCAAAAACTTATTTTTCTTGTATGTTAAAGGCTTTCTTCTTAATGCAAATGTACTGTGTGCTGACTTAATTAATTAGCTTGGTTACAGTTCTGTATGGGTTGAGGAAAATTAAAGATCACCCTTTTATCTATTTGTCAGAAACATGCATCAAACAGAAGTGATTTCGGAATCTCTTAGGTGTTTGATTGTACTGGTATTTAATATAGCTTGATCCACAATAAGATTACAGATTTTGTTGCTATGTTAAAATGCTAAAAAAGTTATAATGCATTTGTATTTATTAGATTTCATTATATAAAATAAAGCTTTATTCTCTCTTTTCTTGGAACACTTATAAAGCAAAGGATTCTTATTCTGCCAAAATGCTTAAAGATAGTACTTTTGGAAGATAATATTTTGTCAGAAAATTTCAACAAAGTGTTCAAAATGTTTCAAATTTTCAATACGAAAACTAGGAGTCTTGAGATTATCATGGATACTGTTTAGTGAACTGATGTGGATTTTTTTGTGTGTGTGTGCATTCCATAACTTCTTGTAAGTGCTTTGTGTAGCTTTATTGGTTTTATTTAATTGAAGGATTGCTGCATTCTGCTGTACTGGTTACTTAGTAATGATTGTTACAACATTTACTTCAATGTTAAAAAAAAAAACCCAAAACAGCAAATCCATGTATCCCCAAATTCTAAAATTGTATAAAAGAAGAAAAGAAAAATTGAATGCCTTTCACAAAAGATATGTATTTTTCCCACCCCTTTTTTCAGATCTGTGTATTTAATGACTGACTTGTTACGATGTGTCTAAATATTGTAAAGTGCCCTGTATGTTCAGACTAAAATCTTGTAACTTCAAAGCAGCTACACAACTTTTTTTATATTAGCAAAATTGTCAATGACAAAAATATCATCAAAAAAACTTTGAAATTAAATTACAACTTTTGCATTTTGACATTTAAAACATGTTGCTTAGTATTCTGACTAGTTGCATAACCTATATGAACTGTACAGTATGCTTTTGTTTAAGCACTTGTAGTCATTTTTAGTAATCATTTATACATACTGAGAAACTGCATTTTCTAGTTTGCAAAGTAGTTGCTCATTTTCTGTGTCCTGAGGCAATTAATTAAAACTGTTTAAGTGTGATAGTGAGAGTTAACATTGTTTAAACATAATAGTGTGAGTCAGTCTTATGGTGTTTGTAATAACAAGTTTCCACATCACTGGGGTTTTTTTAAGCACCAGTATGAATTTTTTTTTTCATCAAAGAGTAAATCAATTGAACTGTTCCATTCTGCAAATGAATCAGCATTTCTTTTATAAGTTGCTTTTTCTAGTCTTAACCAATTCATTTTTGTAGACTCGAAGTTGAGTTTCCTCTAAACATCTTTCATCATTAAAGCTTTAATCCTGAACTTGCACTACTTCTTGAAATCATAGACCTTACAAGAAGCTAAAGCATCTTTTAGCTATGTAAATGTATCCCTAAAGTTTACATTACAAGGCAAAAAGTGTTTAAGAAATAATTTCCTGTCTCCTATTTCATCTTCCCGTTAAATACTAATAAAAGACACTGTCTTGTGCTGTCAAATATCTGGACTTGGTGAGGAATTTTTGTTCTCTTACCACAGATGCCCATTTTCCAGGTCATATCAAAAGTGGCTATTCTGACCTTCTTTTTGGGTGAAATTCTGTAAGTTAATGTATTGGCAGTATAACCCTGTATTAATTTATGACCTTAACATTTTGTAAATGTATACAAATCTAGGTATGTGCATATACATGTCTATGTGTGCACACATCATAGTTTAATTCAAGTACCTTTTTGTCACTCAATCATCCATCCCTACTATCTTTGAATTCATTGGCTTTTTTCAGTTAAATTTGACAGAGGATAATCATCCTGAATAATAAATTTCCTGTAATTTTCATGACAATCAGTAGCCAGCAAGAGAAGAAAGCCTACTAGTACCCTTGTTATGAAAAAGACTGAAGAAGCCACAAAAGGCAGATGGAATGAGTACTCTCAATACAGGAAAATGGGGCGTTTAGAACTTGCAACTCCAAGTTGCCAGGTAATGATATTCTTTGCTGAGATGTTTTATTTAAGCTTTGGGAAGATAGTCTTCTATGTAGTGAAACATGACAGTTTATTTCCTGTCGTGTTATAGGACTTAATTTACTGTTCTGCAGTCTTTACCAGTTACAGAAACAAGCTGTCTAGCAATGACAGCTCCAAGATAAATGAAATGCTGTCTCATTTATTGGCTGTTTTATTTATGCTCTGAGCCTTGCTCGCAATAGACCATAACTTTTTTTGTTTGTAACAGACTACTAGATGGGAATGGCAATGGCCATTCTTTGAAGAAGGCATTTGAACAGGTTTTGACTTAGCATGAGACAAGCTTCACTGCCGTTGCTGGAATGTGGAAGCACGTTTTCTCACTGGTATTTTATTTTGTGTTGTACCGATTCAGAAGTGGAAGAATAGGTCACAGTCTCTTCCTGTGGAGCCCTGAATAGTAAAATGGACAGCAGATAGAAGGATGTAGCACAGAAGCTTGCTTTTCAGGGAAAAGATGAATTTTCATAGAATTTCTTTTCTGAGAATGACCAGAAAGCCTAAAGGATTATTAACATAGATTCCCGCTCATTTTCTTCACAGTGTTTTCTAATGCTCCAAGTTACTTTTCTTAAAGGGAAAAAAATAACTTATGTGTGAGTGAAGTATGTTTCTCATTGTATCTCCAAGTTCACATTTTGTTTGCAGATAAGGTGGTTTGTATGTTTATCATTATTATACTGTTTATATGTATGTGTTGTCTATTTCAGCAGAGGTGATTTTTTTTTTTTTAAATAACTAGCTACCATTTATGAAGGAGAGGGTGAAGAAGGAAAAAAGACACTTACTTAAAACTTGGCCGTTTCCCAGACCAGTTATTAGAACAACAACAAAATCGATCTCCCCATAAGTCTTACCTCTTTGTGGGATACAAAGCTGGCATTGTAGGAGCATAATTCTAACTAGAATTCTGCAAGTGTGCGCTTAGTGCATTGGCTGCATTTTTGGTAACAACTGGACATTTGCTTCTGGGTCTTTGCTTCCTATCACAAGTTACATTTAAAAGATTATTCAGGTGGTTTCTGAATGTCTCTGAATGTCTGAATGGGAGGTTTATCAGCAGTGAGCCTGGACAACAGAGTCTCCTGCTGGTGCTGTCCATTGAAGCACAGTTGAACTGTGTTCTAGCCCCTAAAAAATTCTCAAAGTATAGCATTTTGAACAGCTAGTTGTTCCCTTTGGCACCTTGATTGTTTCCAGATACAGCAGTGGAAAAATGATGCTTTGTTTCCCAAGGGTATTAGAAAACTGGCAGCTTGGTTCTCAGCTGTCATGGTAGGAGGTGTGATGGGAAGTAAATTCAGAATCCTGGAAAAGTTGACTTAGAGTCCGTGTACAGGAATATAAATCAGAAAGCAAGCTGAAGCAATTTCTGAACTATAACAGAGACAACAAGGAAGGCTTTGCTGACTTCACTAGAGCCAGTTTTTTCTTCAGATCTCTCTGCTTGACTTCCAGATAAACTACTTAGACTCTTGGCTGGTGTCGGAATGTTTCAGTTTGGGATCAAATAGCTATTCTTGGCCCAAATTACTTCTGGACATTGTCCAGAGACAATATTCTTTACGGGTGCGTTGAAATCACAGAAACAGCTTTTTCCCACTCCCAGTAGCAGACCAAAAAAATACTATGAGATGAATGAAACCATGCATAATCTGCTTCAGATCAAATTGATGTTACTTGCTCCTTTTCCTTGTCTTGGTTTTAGAGAATTTAGGGATTAATTGTATAAAACTGTTTGCATGTCAAGAAGTTAATATTTTTAAAAAAAGAGGATTATCCCTATTTACTGTCTTTTATATAGTTTTTCCACTTTGCATATGGATGGTGGGTTTCTTTTGGTGGGGTGAAGGGTAAATGTTCCTGATTGATCACTTCCATTTGATATAACATGTGTTCCAGTTAGACTTCCCAAATTTGTAGTAATTCTTATGTTATCTTAAAGGAAGAGGCAGATTGTGTTCTCTTTCCATGCAGTTTTTTGATTGGAGATGTGTACGGCAAAAAACTGTGATAAATGCATAAACAGCTTCTTGTGTCTGAGTAACTAATTATAGTTCAGGGCTTGAAAGTGACTGTTGAACATGAGGTTTCATATTGGAAATACATCAAAAGAATATGAAAATAAGCATTCTGGGTTTTGTAATATTGACTCATATTATTGAGTTTTCTTCTCTGCAATGTCCTTTTTTTGGCCATTCTAGTTTTAGCTTCTTCCTTCATGTTTTCTCAGAGCCAGCAGGAGGAATGTGAGCACACAAGGTACAGACTCTCTCTGTTACGCTAACATTACAGTGCATTGCTATTAGGCTCAGCTCTAATGAGAAAACTGCTTAATTTCCATAGCCTGAAGCTGGAGAATGCCTGCTAGAGGTGTAATACATAAATCTAGCACTTAACTTTAAATAAAATTTTTTGAACTTGTGCAAACTATGCAACTTTTTCTTCTTCTTCAATAGATTGCCAAAAGTGTAACAAGTGGTTAGAAACTTTATAATATGTTGTTATAGAATGGAAGGTATCAGGCTACTCAAAATCTGGGCTTTACTTGTAAATTACTTTGGACCAATAAATAAACCTGTACATACAGTTTTCACACACATTCTTGCTAAACTAAAATTCTGTAACTGTAAAATTAAGTTTATTTGGGAAGCTGTCACAAACAGCTTTGCAGCTGTATAGTTTTATGTTTTCTATTCTTGAAGGTCTTCAGAATAATTTTTGTATTGAATTATTTAAAGTAGAACACTTCTAAGTTCCTTAAATGCTAGACTTCCTAAATACTTGACTATTTAGAAAATAGTGATGGGATGATTATTTCTACTGGTGCAGGTTGTTTTGTGAGATCTTTTGTTTTCCTGCTGTGGGAACAACAGGGCTTTGTCCCTGTAAACAGTTACCCAATGAAGTTGTTACTGGATTTGAATTTTTGTTTACAGATTAAACAGAAGTGAAAGAAGCTCAAAGCTTGCATTCCAAAACTGATGACTTTTTTTTTTTTGGGGGGGGGGGGAAGGCGGAGTAGAAATTGTATCATTTAAACTATAGAAATATAAATCTATTACTCTTAGTATTCACTGCAAGATACTTAAGCAGATAAACATTCTTTGAAAATCCCATGAATCCCTTTTAGAAAAGATCTCTTGTAGTTTTTATTTATAAATTTGTATCTCTTTTCCTGAAGCTATGGTAAGCCCTGCGTACTGTCATTCTTTTTCAATTGTAAACATAGTTTCAGTACTACCACTTTTGCACCAAATGCTGTTCCTAAGCGACTGCTGACGTCAGTTGGTGCAGCACAAGAAGGTTTGTGTGTTTATCTGCTGTGGGCAGACTCTTAGAAAAGACGAAAGTATGTAACTAGATTAGGCCAAAGAGATTGCTCCTTTAAATAAGCATACATACTGTTTGCAATGTCATACTTTATTTTTTCTGTATTTTATTTTGATTAGCAGTTGTATCTTCTGTTGCATATGCCACAGTATCTAGTTTGCAGGAGACGATAAGGAGGGGTATATATTCCCTTTGGTATTGCTTTAAAGAAAGAGGTAGCCTTTTTTCTTCTTTTCTATAGCATAGTTAGAATGAGAATTTAAAAGGAGTATGTGTCAGAGTATAAAGTTTTCACACACCTGATCTCAACGTTAGAAATAGGGCTATTAGAAATGAAAGCAGGCATACAATTTCCAGTTCAAGCGAAACATGTTTACTTAGAGATTTTTGGCCAGAGTCTATACATTTGGAAAAACTGGAATGATACTCTTGGAATATTTTACTGCATGCCTTTGTGTCAAACAGAGTTGGAGTGGAGCTGGCTTAATGACCTTTGTTTATTTTTTTTGTCCTTGATTATACTTGCAGCACACCCACACTGAATAAAAATTACCTGTAGCAAAAACGCTTTGTATGAAAATCCTTTTATGAAAATAAAGGAAATAGTAGTGGGACTGCAGTCATGGCAGGCCAAAGAGTGAAGCTAAAAAGTTTATAGGAAGTACTAGTACTGGATGATTTAATAAGGCAGGAAGAAAAATGACAAGCATAGAATCTCTCCTTCATGTTGAAGAACAGAAGCAGCAACTTTCAGAACTAAATAAAAGCTGAGAACAATTGCTCCAAATTAATTTAAATTAGATTAAGGTTAAAAAAAATGCCTGTGGGACATAGGAGGACATTAGCAAGCATGAAGGTGAAAAGGTCAAGCTAAATAAGGTCCACTTTGAATGTAGTAGTTGGGATGGTCTTACTGGTTTGAAGTCCGCAATGGTCTTTTTAAGTTTCCTGTACTGTTATATTGTGCTATCCAGTCTGGCCTTGAAAACCTTCAAGGATGGAGACTGCACAGCCTCTCTGGGTACTCTGCTTCACCTTGTCCCACTGCTTGTGTGTCCTCATAGTCAGAAACTTTTTCCTCATGTCTAGTCTGAGTTCTCTTGTTTCAACATTGCCTCTCTTCCCACTACACACCACTGGATACAGCCTGGCTTTGTTGTCTTTGATGGCCTCCTATTAGACACTGGCAGGCTGCTGTTAGGTCCCCCCAAAAGCCATCACTTCTCCAGACTGGACAAGCCCAGCTCCTCCAGCCTCTCCTCACAGGGTAGGTTCTCCAGTCCTGTAGTCATCTTGGTGTTCCTCTGCTGAACTTGCTCCAGGTTATTGATGGCTTTCTTGTATTGGGGAGCCCAAAACTGGATGTACTGTTCCGTGTATGGTCTCACAAGAGCTGAGCAGAGGGGACAATCACTTCCCTTGGTCTGATGGCTGTGCTCCTGTGAATATAGGCCAGCATACTGTTGGCCACCTTTGCTGCCAGGGCACACTGCATGGTCATGTTGAGCTCGTCATCCTTGTCAGAAGAGCAGTTCTCAGCGTGTATCATTGCAGGGGACTCTTCCTTCCCAGGTGCAGTGCTTTGTGTATGTCACTGTTGAATTTCATAAGACTCCTGTTCACTCATTCTTCCAGCTTGTCTAGGTCCCTCTGGATGGCAGCCATGCCCCTGCATGTACTGTCTGGTTCCCCCAGTTTGGTATCATCTGTAAGCATGTCTTGTAAACTTTAAGTGTTCAGAAAAACATAGTGGGTTTTAATTCAGGTTAATAAACGTTAAGTAGCTGCAGGTACTATTACTCATTTGCTCTTACCGCTTCTTCTTCTAGGTCTTTATTGAATTTTAATTCCCTTTAACCATATTTTCTTATTATAAGAATCTTTTCTCCAGCTGTCAATAGCAAAGGTAGAGTTAGGAAATGACATTAAACTCAGTAAACTGTTCTTAAACAAATGGTGAAGTTACTTGTGAGTTTCATTAGTATAAAAGCATAAAAATGGCTCAGATTAAGAGTTTGTTTACCTTAATATTCTGTTGCTAATCGCTGATCTTTGTCTAAGGTCAAGTTTAACATCTGTTCTTATCAGTTAAATATCTTTTACAGCCTTGACTTGAAGATGTCATATTAAACAGATTTTTGGGACCAAAAGATGGGTTAGAACTTTTTCTATCTGTCCTATGCATCTGCCTGTTATTGCAGTGTCTCCAGAAGCAGCACACCAAGGGAAAAAAAATCAATAAAAGCAGTAATCATAAGTTGCTGTTTATCATCTTCCCATCCATTACAAGGGCTAATGTGCAATTAAATGCATTAAAGATCATGGGGGGGGGGGGCGGGGGGGGAAGAACGTAGCCATAATCAGAGGCTGATGGAAGGATAAAAATATGATAACATATGATACTCCCCCCACCCCCCCGCCCCCCCCTTCCTACACTCTCCCAACTTCCACCTGTTTTCAGCTCAGGGGACTTCCTAATGTGGTTTAGCTATTTAGTTACAAGTGCCTGTTCAGTCTCCCCTTCAACTTATGGGCACTTTCTCCTTTGCCCAGTTTCTCCTTGAACTTTTTTAAACTTCTTGCATCCACAACTTCCTTTAATAAGGCAGGTTACTTACTACCTGTTACTGAAGAACTGCCTCTTTTTGTTTTGGACCTGGCTTGTCCTAGCTCTTTCTAATGGTTTCTGGTTCCTGTGCTGTAAAAAAGTAGTCTACGGAGTTTAACCGTCTACTGACCAGTTCCTTGGGCAGAATTTGCAACAATCATGAGTTCAGTGTAGCAATATACATGACATCTAGCAGTGACAATAACTAATTTGTTTAAAAATTATTTTAAGGTGATTTTAGAGACCAGCTTGATATGTCAAAGTTAATGACTTTGTATGTTCTTAGAACAAATACATTGCAGTAACATGTAGTTTGGCTGTTTTCTGGAAGTGATAAATGTCTGCCATTAGGATTTTTTGTTGCAGGATGATGCCACTCAAAGTTCTGCCCAACCATAGCAGATTCTTGTGCAAAACACCTGGAGACAAACGAACAGCAGAAAAATCAGCTCACTAAGAAATGATACCATGCTATTACATTCATTTCCTTTTGCAGGGGAAAGTTGTTGATTCTGTTACGTAAGATCAGTTGGAACTACTATAACTGTCTTGGCATACTTACAGAGAAATGGCTGCATCTTGGACATATGGTTTGGGTTTTTACAAGTATTCTGCAGGTTCTGCTCTTGTTCACAGGGAACAAACTTCGTCGTTTTTGTAAATAAATGGATTATTCAAAAATTAAAAATTATCCTTTCAGTGTCACTGACTTCAAAAGGCAGCCACAGCAGGGACCCCAAAATACAGTTTTATAGACAGAGAAAAGGTCGCTCTTTCCTTGCTAGGTCATGTGTTAACAGTAAAAATAATAATTAAATGATTTTTTTAAGAAGTAATTCATTGTTTATGACTTAGGATCTTACAACAATCCTATTTCAAATTTTAAAAGTTGTTGCTCTGGGATACTATACAAAAAACATTGAATTTCTATAATGCTTTTTAAAAAAATGAACCTGTTTAATTTGTTGAACAGTTTAAACAGTTACTATAATATCTCCTTGAATTAAGGATATAAAATATTAAAATGAAATTTTCAAGAACACCTGTGGGTTAACCACAGTTACCTTAAATTGAGACAAAGCAACAGGCTTTTATTACATTTCCTAATTGCAGTACAACCTACAGCAACCATTCTTGTCTCAGGTTTCTTAGTTACCATCCTGTATGTTCTATTAGTTTGTGAGACTGTAACTGGGCTCTGATCCAAAAACTTCTTTCTGTAAATTTATAATAGACAAACTGAGAAGCATTTCTCTTTAGACTTGCAAGGAATACCCATGCTGGTTCTTTATAAGTTTTTGATAAGTTATTTGCTGGATTATTTTTAGCAGTCCAATTGTTACTTTTCAAAAAGTTACATTTTCAGTGTAGTATCACAATATATTAAAGCTGCATTATTTATCATCTAGGCTTTTTTCATAGGTTTTCAATACATCTTAAACTGGCAACCACAATTTTAAAATTGAGGAACACAATGTAGAGTCAACAGAACTTTTCAGAACTCTTCTGCTCACTTACATAGAAAAAATTAAGTTTTAATAGGGAAATGGAATAAATTGGGAAGATGTGTGATGTTAGTATGAGATGCTGGAAATGGAATAATCTTTCACTGGTAATTGGCTAACAGTAAGATTTGCTTGTTTTGCTCATTGTTTATACAAAGATTATGAAAATACAAATTTAATCTAACTTTGATGCTGTAAATTTATTTTCCTACTTTTCATTTGACTTTTGCTTTTATTCCAGATATGAAGTTAAACAAGTATAAAGCTAATGTCTTCAGAAATATCCTGAAAGGCTAGGAGACTTCAACAGATATAGCTTGATTTTGGTTAGCTTGTGTTATACAGCAATTAAGAGGAAAGTTGGCTGATAAGGTGCACTTATAAATTTACAAATCAAATATATTTGTACATAAGCAGTGAAGATGCTTTTTGTCTCTGTAGCCCAGAATAAACACTTCTATGAGGGATAGTTCACATATGACTGCCAAAAAAGGGAAAGTTTTGTAGATAAAGTAGGCGTGATGTGTGAAAGAATTAGTTTCAACTCAAATATGGTAATGCCTAATGTAGTCTTTGGAGGCAATTTAGACACATAGGTTTTATTTTGTGATTTCCTTTTGAGTTGTTCTTTTCTGAAGGCAACCACTTTAACGTGTTGTTCCTAGAGTGGATTCATAGCATATTTTCTGAAATATTAGTTATTCTCCTTCTGCTCTTGGTAGCTTGGCCTCATGGCCTTATTTCAGAAACTGACCATTATTTTGGCTGAATAATTGGTTCTCTTACATGTTGTACAGCAGTGGTCCCCAAACTACTTGGGATGGCTAATGGTTACCATCCCATTTTGGGTCACAGCAGTTGCAAGGGGAATTCCATCCGTGATGTAAAAACTTAACTGCTTGTTAATATTTGGAGTTCTAACCCTAGCAGAAATAAGGTTTGAAATGGAAATTATCACAAGGGAATTAAAATTGGCAACTACTCCTTCTGGTATAAAGGTAAGATGGGGATACGGGATAACATTTATTCCTTCATAGAAAACATCTACTATTGATGTATTATGACTCTAAGACCTCTTGAGGTTCCTTTCAAATGGAATTATCCTAGAAGACTATGTACCTGTTAGTGTGAAATTTTGTGTAGATATAGCTAACTAGTTCAGGTACTGCTGAGGGCATGTTTGCAGTAGCACATAATTCTTCTCAGGCTGTGAATCCTGGGAAAGGAGCTGAGCAAATATTTAAGTACTGAGTCAATGTTGAACTCCAGCCACTGTGGCTACTGAGCTAGTACTACCGAAGTTTTTTAGCTTGTAGTTCTCTAGGAGTTTTCTAACATACTCCTTGCTAGCTTGTATGAATGAACTAGAAACATCTCAGTACCTTTGACTACTACTCATAACACTTCTGTCATTGTAGAAATAGGCTATACAACTTTATATGCCCCACCTTTCCTTTCTTGGGATTTAAACTTGCAAAAAACTAGAGATATCCTCATTACTTTAACCAGTACCTCAAACAGTCTGTTAGCTTACTGTGTTAATGTAAACTTATCAGCATGTATTGAATCTATGTTTCAAAAGGTGGTGGGAGCAGACTAAAAGTTTAGTGTTCTGAAACGTGCATTAGACAGCTGTAGTATGTTCTCACTGTATAGCACAGCAGTCATAGCAACTGTGTGTTCACATCATATTATGCCTTTAAATATCATTGAAACCTGAAAAATTCTGTGAACATGATATAAATCTTAAGTTGTACTCATGTTTAACTTTGCATTTTAGTTAAATCTTGTGAATTTTGGAGGAAAATGTTCATATGGTTTACCAAAACATTGCAATGCTCTCTGACTGCAGCATTAGTTGCCTTTAATATCGGTGACCAAACTCTTCACAAGTTAAAACCTCTTGTTGATATTTTTAATTGAGTTCGCTTGTCCCCACATGGGTATGAAACCTTTGTTGATTTTGGATGCTGCTGTTTAATGCTGCTGAAGTAATTCATGATAGAATGGGCTATAAAGTATATTTTGCTTAAAAGCATAAGTCTGTATCTTCCTTTAAAGAAGTGTGTTCTGTGTGGGCAAATTATCAGAAATTTGCACCTCTTAAACAGGGGAAAGAAGGGATACCATATGATTCATGTCCTTCATTAGATTACATCAGCAAAGTATATAATATATAATGAATAAACTATATACATGATTCACATTAGAATTTTTAAACTGTTTTACTCTGTAAGCACGAAATCTATATTAAAATTCTCAGTTTGTGAATCATATCGAATTTTGTTGTCTTTCATAAACAGATTACAGGTAGATTTTGAACCCACTGATCTTTAGTTTAACTGCTAGTACTTGAGCTAAAGAAATAATTCTGAAATCCCTCTGTAGACCTGTTCCTGAAGAAAGATTTGATACATGTTTACCCAATTAATTAGTGAATCTTGAGGTTTTTTGTGAGAGAACAAACATGCAGCAGAGGAACCCTGGAGTAGGAAAGGTGCTGGATCACACAGCAAGCTAAGATTTCAGTGCTTAAAACAGGTTTGCATCTGGTAAGGCTCTGGTAGATGTCACTCTCCTCCATTAGATTCAGGTGCTACAGTCTCTTTTGAAACTTTGATTTCCTGAAGCTTGTTAATAGCTTCATTAACTGTTATAAGGGTTGAAGCAGCTGTTTGATGGACTGGACCACTAAGAAATCATTACTAAACATTCTGTAAAAGAAAAATGTGCTTCTAAGGTCTACAAGAATTCCTCATTGCATCAGTAGTATACTGGATTTATGTTATAGGACTTTAAAAATTGGGTAGTCCCTTACACCAGGCTTTATCAAGAAAGTTAGAAATTAATAGTGGTATTATGGGTAGAAAAAACTCAGTAGAAAAGTTTGCAAAAACTATCTTACAAACCAGTCTGAACAAAAGAAAGAACAGTATTGCTTTTTTTTACAAGTTGTCATCTATGTATTTAAGATTAGTGAAAATCTCACAAGTCTAAAGAATCCAGATAATTTTAAGTTGTTGGGTATTGACTGAGTTGGAGTTAATATCGATATTAATTTTAATTGCTAGGTAAAGAATGAGTTACATATCATGACGGTTAAAAAAAAAAACCATCTTGGAAGCTAGAATGAGTATCTCTTCATGAAGCTGTACTGTGCAATGTCAATCCTGTCAAGAGCCATTACCGTGTATTGAAGTAGATGGTTTGTGTGAGTTAAAACAATAAATGTTTTGTGCAGATGATGTGAATATGTCTTCAACTGAGTATACATATGAATAATTATGGATACTCTTGCAAGCACTTGTCTGGTCCTCTGCTGTCAGCTAAGAAATCAGATAAATAGCTAAGAATTTTTAAAATGTTTCAACAAGACTTTGTCTCCCTTCAGAGATCTTGCTTTTTGTGGCAGCGTAAGAATTTTAAAACTACAGTAATGAAATATATCTTTATGTAGATTGTTTAGATTTTGCATGAGGATGGAGTGCTCACATTAAATCTTTAGATACCATCAATGATTGTTTATTGAACAATAAGAGAAACTGGAAGAGGAAAAGCAACTGTTAACTTCTTCCTGAGGAATATTTAGGATCTGCTTCAAAATAACAATCAGAGAGCATATCTGTAATGATGACTGCAATGTCAGCAATCATTCAAAATTCATATTGGAGCAATGGAAACCAGAAGACCCATTACACTTGTGCTCAGAAAAATTATTAAAGTAGAAGGGGAAAGTAAATAAATTAGAATCCCTGCAGGTGGCATAGAGACGATTCAAAGACATCATACTGGAAACTTGAGACAAATGCATGTCATTTTTCAAAACAAGGTGCAAGGATAAAAAGAAAAATGCTGTGATTAAACTGGATGGTAAAAAAGGCTCATAGGAAAAAGTAAGCATTCTTGAAAAAAGTTGAGCTTGTATCTAGAACAGACAGCTTAAATGTAATAGTCCAAGGCAGATAAAAAATAATCTGAAGAATGACTTGTAGAAAATTATAAAAAATTATTAATAATATTTGTACAAATGCATAAGAAACTTGAAGCCTCCCAGAATGCCTGTAGGACTAGTATGTTCTCAGAAATAGAAAGAGCATTCATATAAGGTGAGGCCACAGCAGGAAAAGAAAAGATTCTTTTTGATAACATTCGCTGTGGGAGAACTTGGAGAAAATTCCTATGCTGGAAGTTACAGGCAATGTTTCAGAGGGTTTAAGACAAATTTAAGTGTTGTAAAAGAAATTTGTTAAAGGAAAAACAGCAAAATGTCAGGACCAAATAATGCATGCCCAAGGCTCTCAAGAAACTTGAGGGTGAAACAACCAAATTGCTGAATGTAATATGCAGCTTTTTACTTAAAATTGATTAGGTCCCAGCTGACTGAAAGTTGGCTGGTGTCATGTCACTTTATTAAAAGTTCCCAGGAGACCTCTAAAGAACTGTTGGCCAATAATAATGACTTTCACAGCAGGCAATTTGGTAGACATCTGTCCTGGTTTCTTCCAGTTAAGTGTTCTCAGAAATTGATTCTGAATATTTATACTGTTTGTGCATGTTACACTTTGTCACCTGAATTGCCAGTTATTAGGAGTTTGAGGAACTGGAAGAATTTTATTTGATTGGAATGCCAAAGGCAGGGGCAGCTGGTGTATGTGACGGCAAGTATTGATACAGGAGTTGCTTTTATTTGATGTATTTTGTTAACATGAATGCATGGAGTCCCTCTTGAGGAATTCAAATTACAAGTACGTGAAGTTCATTTTTATATAATGCTATAGGTCATGAAAATATAAAACATGGACTGAATATAGATATATTTGAGTAGAATTTATATGGTTTAATTTTTTAGCTCTGCACATAGGAGGAGAGCATCTGTTAGGTTAGATACAGGGTTCTGAAGTGAAGTCAAACTTTTGTTAAGCCTGTCTAGCCAAAACTGGTTAGTAAATTGATTTCCAAATTATGATTTATCTTGTCTTTGCCTCCCTTTTGCAAAATGAAAACTACTAATTTGGCACAAACTAAACTTACCTTATTCTTTCTTTCCTTTTTCTTTCATTGGTTTAAGACCAATGTTGTCTCAAAGTCCTCTGTTGTAGGACAAGACTGGAAATTGAAGAGAAATAGCCTTTATGGCAAGGATGTGTGTATTGTTATCTTTGTGGAAAATCTGCTCTCAGATCAGCTATATTTTTTAAAAATTGTATTTGGCATATGCTCAATAAAACTTCTTTTATCTTTATAGCACAGTACCTGAAGATTCCACCATAATGTGTATGATCCTATCTGAAGTGGTCTTGGCCTATAGTTTCAGGTCTGAGCTTGGGCTGTGCCCCAAAACTAAACAGAAGGATGGTTTCTTCTGTGCTTTGTCTCTCCCTTGCCTTGTCTTGCCTGATTTGATTGCAGTAGAGATAAGAACTGGATGAGGGTGTAGGGAAGAAAATAAGTTAAAATGTTTTGGTAGGCAGAAGGGAAGAAGTTGGTGCTGAAGGAGAGGAAGTTCAAATGGTGGTTCGAACTTGAATGAGAATGGGATAATTTTATGTCTGGAGTAATGAGACTGACATGCTAGACAAGGAGGTTTTGATGAGAAGCCTGAGAAGTAAACATAGCTGGAGATACCTGAAGAATGAAACTGGAGTAAGGAGGTAAGGGATGGGTCTGGATTCACGCTGGAAGGGACAGGGATGTAAATCTTGTATTCAGGAAGACAAACAGAAGTTTGTGCCTGCTGAGGAACGTTGCAATCAGGAGCCTGAATGACACCATCTCCCTCTGCTGCAAGCAAGCACCTAAGAAAGGCTCTCAGTGCTTTCTGATACTCATCTGAATAAAAGATACTAACCTGACTTCTACCATTGCTTGCTCCAATGGATTGATCTTCTGGTGGCTTGTCACTCCATCAGGGTGATGACTTATGATGGAATTTGGGAGTTTTGCTTTGCCTTCTTGAGAACAAGCTAAATGGGCTGTGTTTCTGAAGGAATTAAAAAATTAAATAATTCTGGAAATAGAAGTGCCTATGATTTTGCAAGTTCTAATTATACAATTCCATACACCTCTCCTGTTTCCCTCTGCCCCCCAAATCCTGAAATTTGTGGTGCATCACAGTGAATAATGAGAGATTTTTTTGTTTTGTTTTCTCACTGTAGTTCCCAGTTCTCCGTGCCCCCAACTAAGTGTAAAGAATGAGTCAGAGGTCAGAAAAAAAGAAGAGATAGGCTTAGTCTTGAGGCTCTTAGTCTTGAACATTACATTGGAGAACTGAATTTTATTCTGTCTGTAATTGGTCTTTCTTTGTGTGTGTGAGATCCTTTGTGAGTCACTGAAATCTAGCTTTTCCCAAGTGGTTACTAATTGTATGTGTGTTTTTTGGGGTGGGGGTTTTTTGTTTTGGTTTTTTTTGTTAGTTTGTTTGTTTTTTGAGACTATGGATCTGATTTGCTGTAATGGTAACACTCTTTGCTGTAGCCAAAGACAATCAACCATGCTTTGAACACCTAAAATCTATGTAAGTAGCGAAAGAAATTGACCATTCAGTTAGACATCCAAATTTAGCAAGATTATTTTTAATTATTTTTGAGTTACTAATCAGTACAGTTCTCCAATATTTTATATGCATTTTGTAACTAATTTTGTAAGAATGTTTGTGAATATTCAGGTGTTATCACGGTAAGCACTATACCAAAGCCAGAGGAAGTAAAAAAAAACCTGTTCAGTGGTTTTGGACTGCATTCAGCAAGTACGGGGCCATACATGGAAAAACAAAGAAGCAGAGTACTGTGTTCTTTCTGTGGACCTGATCCATAGTGTTTGAAATTTTAAAAGCATTTTAAAAATGCTTCCCATTCGCTTGAATAAGTGATGACGAACTACTTACACGCATCACCAAAAAGGAATGTGACAGCTAATTAATTGTTCTGCTGCAATAGAACAAGTTCTGTCAGTCATGAATTGAAATTTTTGTTTATAATATAGCAGCACATGGCAGTGGTACTGTGATCCTAAAACATTAACTGTAATGTTTTTAATGCCTAGAACACTGTAAGTGCTGCTTATATAATATACAACTCTATTACAAATATATATATGTGTGTATTATACTATGCATTACTGTATAGCAGATTTTTATATATTTCAATTCAAATATTGGAGTTTTATGTACAGTAAAGCACTGTGATGCTTTTAAGAAACCTGCATTTATGCTTTGCAGTTTTGCTTGAAATGTTACAATACTAATAGCCCTCAATTCTGTGGTATGTGATTATGATAAAGCCTTTCCTTTTCCAGCAATCATTTATCCTCTCTTCAGGTACAGGTTGGATGTGTTCAGAGAAAATAATCAGTGTAGATAATTAGCGATATGCAATGAATTCTACAGTTCATAAGACTTTTAAAGAGCTCTGCCTTGTTTTGTTTCAGGTTGAAAGTATGATGAAAAAGGATCATTTTGTGGTTGTAATAGCTGAATGACAAAGAATCTCTGTGATACAGTGTTGTTATGCTAATAACCAGTCTATTTCAATTGTCTTTCTGTCTTGGTCTGTCTTTAAAATATTTATCATAATGCTTTCATCTGCCTTGGAGGACATGGAGAAGGTTGGTTGTTTTTTTTTTAAATAACATTATAGAAAACTCATTAGAAAATTAATTTGTATTCTATTCACGGTTTGGAAGGTTTATGGTAAAGAACATATGAGGTCACACTAAATGTATGGAATAAAAAGAAATACTGAATTGTTTCCTTACTTAGAATGGTCTAAGTTAACCTTTTATACCATAGTCATTTAGACGCGTGGGTGGTTATGTTACTATGGTTTGGCTAGTTTGTGATACATCAGCTGTTCTGCAGTAATTGCCGATGGATTTGCTTTTATTTCCAGTGTAGTAATACATTCCCAGTGTATTTTCTCTGAGGGGTGATAACTTAAAGTATTTTGTTTTTTAAAAACAGTAAGAGGCTTCAGATGGAACAGCTGAAAAGTAGCAGCTTGCACCACACTAATTGCCTAATGGATGGTATGAGAGGGCCTAATGGTTAGAAAAATGTCGCGCTTCACTGGGGTAGATTCAACTCTACGTGAAACCGCAGCAGTTCTGATCTTGAGTCATGCATTATCAACCTATTTCTACCAGTTGAGAAACCAGGTAATTCACATTTCCTGGAGTTAAGAGATGTATGTATTGAATGCTTCGGATTTATCAGATTGCTTCAAAAGATTATAATAATTTTAGTGCTTTTATTACTTTATTTATAACTTCCAAGAGTTTACTTTGCACTTTCTTTACAATACTACAAACAAATTTGGGCTACCACTTGCACAGCATATGTAAGAATGTTAAATGGGTTGTTTTAATTTATTACAACAATAATATTAGAAATCTCAGCATTTATCTTTGGTTTGACTTCAGGTTCAGTTAACGATTTCTATCCCCTTGGTTTGACTCAATAGTTTCACGTGCTGACTGACAGTTTTAAACTGATGATAAAAGTCTCTTGAGCTGTTTTTTTCATTGGAATATTTCACCATCTTACATATATTCTGAAGGTTTAGGTTTAAATTGAAGTCCAACAAATATCTATTTGGAGAGCTGTCTCCACTGCTGTGGCAGGCAACTTCTGTCATTTACTCCAGTGGCATCCAAGTTTTTCTAAATTGTGAGTGAAAAACAGTCTCCCAGCCTTTCACTGCCTATATTGGTGTAAATGTGCTGTTGAGAATGACATATTTTTATCTGCTCACTATGTAGTATGCTGATTTCTCAGCAGTTTAACTTTTCCTTTCCCATAAGCCTGTAGCAATTTGGTTCAAGCATTTGCATGTTAATAGTACCAAAAAAGTCAAATTTGCATCTTTTACTACCAGTAATCGTTTTCTATACAGACTGATGATGCAGTAATGAACCAGTTATGAGAGGGCAACTCATGAATATAAATAGTCCCATTTTACAAGTATTTTGCCAAGGTCAGTGGGAGAGAGGAGGGAGGTCAGAAGTAGCTCCTTAGTCACAATCACATCTGGAGCTGAAACAAACTCTTTGTTTGTCTGTAGATATTTGGCAGTGTTTTAGGGTTGCCAGAGTTTAGATGTTAAAATGCGGGACAATGGCAAAGAACTAAACTATGCATACATAGATCAACTGTGCATGGAAAGTACAATTTATCTGCATAATAACCACTTCTTCTGGATGCCCCCTAGCCTTGATTTCTGCATGTTTGGAGAAACAACTGTTACCACAGAAATATAGGAAAAGCCATACGCTATATGCTTTTCATAAGGCATTGGATTTGACCACTAGAACATAACATCTTAATTATACAGGACATCTGGCAATCCTATGAGGTTCAGTCTGCATTTTTCCCTCATCACAGTAGAAATATTAATGCATCAGCAAAAGCATTCTTTGGGTACAGTGATTATTGTTCAAGATAGCATTACTGGCACTTGGTTTTGACCTCTAAACTTGTTTCTGCTTGGCAGCGGCTGTCGGTATTGTCCAAGTGCAGACTGGTGTCTTCTCAAAGAAAAAATATTTTTTTCTCTTATCTGTCAATCTATCCACTTAAGTAGTCTCTGTCATCATAATATTATAAAATGCGACTCACAAATTGCCTCTGAGTGGAAAAAAAAAAGCATGTCTGCAAGTTCCAAAAAGGGTGGTGCTTATGTGATTCTTTTTGCAGTTTCTCGGCTTAATACTGGATTTTAAGGAAACTGTCTTGGGAATGTAAGCTCTTCAGGGAAAGAGGGCACAAGTTGTCTTTTAAAAGACTTAGCAACTCAAGAGTACAAAAATTTATATTATTGCCACAAAGAACACCACTGCCAAGGGACATGGTGGTAGATGCTTTCTAGAAAGTATTTTCCAGCCAAAATAGTCTCTTTTTTTTAACGTATACAGCAGTTATTTTTCCTTCCATATCCAACATGTCGAACTGATGGAGTACATAAACCTTTTCTATAATACCAACCAATCTTGTAGTTTCACTGAACAAATATTTTATACTTGACAGTCATTATATGCAATCAGTGTAGAGTAATGCCATAAAGAGGAATCACTGAATATATGCTTAAGGAGTGAGATCACTGGCCCTAAGCTATCAGCTGATGTATAAACCAGGCATTGTGTCCTCATGCCCCGTGAAATATTCCCACAGGTTTGAAGTACTGTTTGGATATGGGACTTACCACTTTCCAAATTCAAGGCCTTTCATGTTACAACTCAGCAAAAAACTGTGGTGCCATATAGATTTGGGAAACTTGAAGTACTTTTAAATTACCTAATGGCCATGGTGATATATGTCTGAAATGTCAGAGTTGGGGTAAAAGGTTTTAAATGTGTTTAGTTTTTTCTGCAGCATCAGATGAGGAGTGGTCATAATCTGCTGTTATCTGAGCTGGAGTGAAGGCAGGAGAAGCATTAGCTTCCTGTGAGCATCATCTGCCCTGTGCAGTAGCCTTAGCACATTACTGATGAGTCCAGAGAGAGCATCAAGCTACTTGAGTTATTTCATTTCTGGTATCTCAGATAATTTGTCAGAATGGTAGCTTGAAAATAGGATACATCCTTAGACCTTTAGAAGTTTCAAATGATAACGCTGTTTGAATTTAGTGTTCAGTAGTTGCATATAAGGTTAGGACCAGCATGGATATTACAGCATGGCGCTAGCCTCAGTAATATCAGAAGCTCTGACCATTTTGAAGTAGGAAAACTTCTCAGGAACTTCTTTGGGAAGGGCATTATTAGCCTGCTTCCAAAAAGGTTCATGCAATGATGAGAAAGCCATAGCGTGAACCATGTGGATCTAATAACTATAAGCCATCAAGTAATTTTTTTAAAAAACTATTTTGGATCAAAGCAACAAACGGTAGAAAAGGAATGGTAGAAGTAGGTTTTGAATTTTTAATTAAAATTTAGAAATTGATGATGGAGAAATTGGCCTGTAGGCTTTTTCTGTATATTTTCATACCACTGGAAATATCTATTGGTTGCATTTCTTTTGTGTTTTAATAGTGAGTATTTATATACTCCCTTTTTATTTCCAAATGTAATGCCTGGTATAGAAAAGCAAACAAGGCAAAAAGCTCCTATGCAAGGAGAGTGTGTGTGTGTGTGCGCGCGTGTATACATATATATATATACACACACACACACACACATATCAGTGGTGTGACCTCTTAAGTGGTGTTTCACTATCCCCCCCCCAAAAGATCATAACTAAGAAATCAATTTCTATCCTAATTCTAACATTACTCAATGTGTTCAGGTGTCAACATACAAGCAATTATTATAACTTTTTCAAAAAATTATATGATGAAGGGAAAAAATATTGGAACTTGCTCAAAATTTTAAAAATCTGTTTGGTCTCATCTAGGACTACAGACTTGTGTGCCAATCTTAACTGTGCATTTCATAGAATCACACAATGGTTGAGGTTGGATGGGATCTCTGGAAGCCATCCGCTCCAACTACCCTGCTCAAGCAAGCACCAGTTGCCCGGGACCATGTCCAGATAGCAAATCATGGCCTGAATTGAATGTAGCTTTTTGTCTGGGAAAAATAATAATAGGAAAGCTATTCTTGTTGTGGATTTTTCTATAATAGACTAAAGATTTTGTTCTGTTCATTATTTCTTATGAAGATCAAACATAACATAGCTAGAAAAAACTAGCAGAATTACTAAATATTTTCCATCTTTATTTTAAGAATTAATTTTTTTGTTTTTGTTGCTCTATTTTAGGAATATTGTGCAACTCAAAACATACAAAAATATAGCTAAACTTCTAGTTTTTTGAAATATATTGGCTATTAAATTGAAAGACTAACTGATAAAATTTATTCAACTGGTTTCTATTGAAATGTGATAGGCTTAAAATGTGTCATTGTAGAATAAAGTTCATTTCTGACATAATACTTTTGACCTCCCTCAGTTTGTAGCACTTCGATTTTCCTGCAAATGTCTTTGCCATTGTTTTAACTTCTTTAAATACACAAGTACTCGGGGTGGGGTGGGGGTTAAAAGTAAAAATTAAAAAAAAAGGAGCTTGGCATTATTATAGACAAAAAATATTGGAAAATAATTCTTTAGTCATTTTATACACCTAAGTTGTATTGTTACTTGTGAATCACGTAACTGTCTTTTCACTTTTCAAGTTAAACTTGATCCTTGCTCAAATGGACTTCATTGCAAAAACTGAAATCTTACTCTTTTTACAGAGTATACAAACCACATTTATATTGCATAAAAATGCGTTTTCTTTTCTTAAGTTATGAAACAAAATGATTATTTATGCGTTTAAACTGCCCATAAAATCAGAAGTACTGTGAAGTGGAATGGAAAATTTCATAACTGTGCCCTGATATGGCTGACTAAAAATGTTCATATGGCCCTTCAAGTACTTGTAGTATGTTAGTGTCTGACAAATGGCTTCTTGTTTGTTAGATGGTCTAAAATGGTCACTCCCTAGCTTAGACTTCATGATTCCATTACTGCTATTACTTTGTTAAGTAAATGGCAGGCCTCAATATATGCATCTCTGTCTTGTCGGGTTCACTTGCCATTCCTGGCAAGTGTTTATACTATCTATATAAAAAATGAAGTAATAGTATGCCTATAGAAGGTTTTTCTAAAGTCAGTTATTAGCTGGGTAAATCTTGTGTCATAAAATTTTGTAGAGTTAGTATCTATCTAAATATTTTTTAAAGGTTTTGATTGTTTTTCTTTCATTAAGGTGGCAAGTGCATTTGAGGATTGACAGTGCACCTTGTATCAAAACATATTAAGACATACAAAGCTAAATTTAGGATGGTACAAGTAATAAAACTGTACTTTGGCTGAGGTCAGAGATAGCTCTTTTTCTTAACTGAATCTGAGGGGTAACTGCATGGCCTCAGCATTTCTGTGTGATATGGGAATAGAAAGATGGTGCACTGACAGGAGAGAGGCTGCAGCTCCTTTACATCCCTTAAATGTTCCTGGGGAGGTTGCCTCACACTTTACCATGTCATTCACAATTTTGACGTTCTAGGTTCATACAATAGGTAGATTTAAACTGTTATATTTCATTTTTTAGAAATTAGTAGAGCAGAAAGAACAATTCCTGTAGAGGAAGAAGTATGTTTATTCAGTAAATAGTATTGGAGGTATGATACGTATTTTAGTTCAGTTTCCAAAGGATGTGAAGCTTATATGATTCTGCCTTGCAGGCAGGAAGGTGCAGGAGAGTGTTTGTGCTATCTGTATTTGCCTGTATATCTGCCCCCTCTTGCCTGCTTGCTTTTGAACCTGTTGCATCATTTAAAAACAAATTAATAGAGGAGTAGTTATTTTACTCATGATCCAGTTCCTTTAAGTTTTGGGATTGTAGGTATTAAGAATTTCATTGTAAGCTTCTGTGTGAGCTCTACTACTTGATAGAGATTACCTGTGGGAGAAAGACCTCACAAACATTTTAAGTGCATGGCAATTTCAGTTTCAATTTAAATTTTTGGTGTATTTTTTTGACTGTTCCCTTTTGCTTTTGCTGTTTTTACCATACAATATTTCATTAAATGAATTTTGGGGCATTCATATTGAATTTTTGTTTTTTAACTTTCTCACTTTAATAGCCCTTTCCAAAAGATTTGCTAAAATTATGAGGAAGAGTTCCTCTCTGTAAATCTTTAACTACATTGCAGGTACCAGGTAATCAAGAGGAGTTTTCCTTCTGCCTTGTTATCCTGAGGATTCTAAAGATGTGGAGTTCTTCATGGTTCTGTCTTACTCCAGCTGCTCCTTGTCTATTCTATATGTGTCTTGTTGAATCAAGTAGCTTGTTTGAGTAGGTGTATGACTGTTATGTACCTCTTTGAAGTTGTTTACATTGTTGGAATTGAAATTTAGCAAACTAATTTTGATCTTATGATTGCCAATATGCCACTTTATTAAACATAGTTATAATGAATCTTTTTTATTGCTACAAGTGTGAACAAATTACTAGCCTTTATGAATAATTTTATCTATTTTGGGGGGAGGGAGAAAGTAAGGAGCTAGATGACTGGTTTAGGTGTCTCCTCAGTTTTTCTAGTTTTGAAACCAAAATGTAACTTTATACACTTATTTGGGGAAGTAATGTTGAGATAGGACTTGTAACAGAGGTATAGTTGTATTCTTTGTTGTAGAATATCTTCTACTGGACTGACAGTTGCCGAGCAGTGACACTGTAATAGTATTTTGGCAAACAACTATTCCTGCTATGTTAGGAAACAAAACAGAAAACCACCACCAAATAAGGCATATCTACATGTTTAATAATGCTTTTGTTTTGATTTTTCTATTATACATGTGGATTAATGTGTGTTCTCTTTATAAACCTGGAGATAGTCTCCTAATACACAGTTCCTCTAGTTAATCTGTCAAAATACAAAGTGTGGACTAATGTTTTTACCTCTAACATAAGCTGACTTTCCTGGTGAAGAGAAGGCCCCCCAGAAATTGAAACATGTGCAGACCGTAATTTTCATATATTTTGACAATTAGTGAAAACTTGCTGTGAACAAAAGAGCATTGAAAAAATTTAATATGATATAACTGTCAAAACTCATTCAGATGTGTTCAGCTTGAGTCTTGCTTACTACCTGCCAAAAAAATAACCTTGGCTGCTTTTCAGTTCATGGCTGGAGAGGATTTCTTTATTACATTTTTAAATTATTATTTTTTTTAAAGAACAAAATATATGAAACTCAGATGGTAATATGTGGAAGAAGACAATAGAAATAATGTTTGTTTTAATTCCCTCACATAAGTAGGGTAAAATAATGTCACTTATGTAAATAATTATTGACACTTTTTTCTTGAGTAAGTACCCTGTGCTTTTTGAATGAAAGGTAGCATTGCATGAGTCTTGGGATTTAAGCAATTATTGACGATATCTTCCTGCAATTTAAATATTGTCATTTGGTTTCATGTTTTTAAAAAAGCTTGCTAACTTTTAGGTGAAATTTAATTTCCCACTTTATCTTGTATAAAAGCTGGTAAGAAGGAAAGATCAGGGGGTGCTACAGCATCCATACGCTGTAGTTGAATGCTGAGAGTTCCTTCAGGCTGTCTCATACTCTCTCAGCCCTGTTCTGAGCCCCAAGATTCAAAAATGCTTGCATAATTGGGTACTGTTTTGTGACTTATTAATTGCTCTCTTGGGTATATAGTTGCATGTGAGCCAGATTGGCTACTTTCCCAGCTTGCATCACTGGCAGCTGTTTTGCTTGAGGCAGATGGCTTGTAAGAGAAGCACCCATAAATTAAGGCATTGCTGCTTTCTTCAAACCATTCTTTGAGAGAGAACCTGGTGAGATGACGTTTCAAAGTGGTTTTGTACATCCTGCTACACTTCTTTGTAAGCGTCTAAATAGCACATTTTACAGTCATGTCTATTTCTTTAAAAGAATTTTAGGGCAGTACAGGCACTACAATGTAGTCAGCATGAAAATGTGAAATTATATTAAGAACCATTGGTGATGTTTTCTATATTAAAGAAGGTTCTAAAAAAAAAAAGAATTCCTATCAGAAAGAGGAAAGAGCCTTAATAACCTTTATATAATGAGAGTAAGAGCATTTTTAAGGGCAGTAACTAGAGAGGAAATGGAATAGTGTATGATAGGAAAACTTCAATGTTCTACTCAAGTGTTTTAGACATATTTGTATGTAACATTTTTCTTCTGGACTTTGTGCTTACAGTTCCCATGTAGAAGTTGAATAGCTAGACTTCTAGAAAACTACTTCTAAGGAGTAGTATGAGACTTGTGCAATTTCCTTGTAGTTAAGTATTCTATTATTGTGCTTCTCCATCCATATGTTCATTCTGTAGGTGTACACATACTACTGCTTTGGAGACTGGAAAATTTCTTGCATGAGCAGGATCCATTGACACACACACACAAACCTTGCCTTTCTATGTGTCTCCACAGTAGAATAAACCAAAAATCTCTTCCTAGAATTGTCTTAAAACTACATAGTAATTTTAAGCCAGAGCAGTTTTCTACTTTTGCTGTCTGTTCATTATTTTGTTCCTGTACTGCTGTATTTTGATAAATCAAATTACTCTTGTTCTTTTCTAGTTTGTGCCTCAAAGATTCTTCTTTACTGTTGACCATGTCTGTGATCTTCAGTGGATTTTAAGAACCACCTTTACTATAGAGACTGCTTCTGAAATTCATGTCTCTGTGTACATCTTTGCAATAAGGCATGCATTTGAGAAATGTAATATTTGGTTTGGACTCATACCCCAGGAAAAAAAGGATTATTAGAGGAAACACCAATAATTTCCTCCAGTGGAATCCTAAGCTTTCATGCTCTGGTGGCAAGTTAGGAAGGTTTCTAAATCTAACTCAGGCCCAGTTAGGACATGCTATGAAGGAGGGAAAAATAGGCTCTGAACAGGAATTGGTCTCTAACCAAATTTAGCTTGGAGAAAATAGTTTTTCCTCCTTCCCTGAGGAAACAAACCTCTTCAGTTGAGCTGTGTCAGAGCTTTTGATCTACAATATTGGTCCAAGCTGCCTTCCTACATGGACTACTGTTAAATCTCTGTGTTTCATTGCCTTCTTGCCTTACTGTGAAGAAGTACTTGGGAGCAGCTCTGGCCACAGAACCAAAGTCTGTCTGTCTTTATCATGCTGTTATTCATAAATTTATAATTTGCCTGTTGTTAAAACATTTAGAGAGTTTAGCTTTTGTGGTTGACAGGTGTCTGTTGATTCCCACCCCCCAATATTTTTAATTTTCTTGAAATGCCAGATTTGTTCATTTTACTACTGAGAGGAAATGCTGAAATCTAACAGTGGTCTTCCTGCTCTGCTAGACTTGTCATATAATTCCTCTTTGTATGTGCAAAAGAACTGTAAGTATGTGCATATTCTTTTCAAGGAGAGAAGGAAGTTGGAATCTGAAGATAGATAAGAACTATCTCTTGCTGTAAGTGTTCAAATCAGAATTATTTTTTAAAATAACATTAATTTTGGGAGGATGGGTTTTCTGTGCTCCCACATAGTCCATAGAGATGAGGTGATTTAGAGCCCTCCTAGTTAGGCTATATATGACATAATCTAGAGCAGATATTTAAAACATTCATTCACACATACTCTCTTTCAACTAGAATTAGCTTCTGTGAAAAGACCCAGAAATTCTCATAAAAAATAAGCTCTAGAGTAAACCAGTTGGTAGTTATGGGATGGGTGCAGAAATTACTACAGTCTGTTCTGCCCTATGTAAGTGAAGGACAAAAATAGTCCCTTTGGGCCTAACATTTCATAACTTTGACTGTGTGTATCCTGTTTTATCTTCTGCTGTTAAAGCTTAGCTTGGCTGCTCTTACTTCTTCAGTGTTAAAATATACTTTCAGCAATCGGTGACATAATTGAAGCAACTGCCATCACAGAACTCCAAAGTAAGAAGAGTATCCTCCCTTTTCGTATTAACCTGGAGTTAGTAATGTCTTTAATGAGCATTACCATTTCTGACTGATACCTGTGTAACTGTCTTCACTGACCAAGAAAGCACCACTGCATAGGTAGACCTGGCAAGAATCAAATCATAATGCTGTGAAGGAGAGAGGGGGTTGAAATAAAAGCAAACTTGTGTCGGGGTTTTGTTGTGTTTTGGTTTTTTTTTTTTCTTGTAAACATGTGAAAGCAGGCAAAAAGAAACAGCAAAGGCTGTTGGCAATTTTCAGGTGAGTTGGGTTTGTTTATTTTTGTTTTTAAAGTCTGTCTTCCTCAAAATTTGAGAGAGATTTTTAGTTTGTTTGTTTTTCCTGCCATCTACTTCCTACTCACTGATGTCTGGGTCAGAATCCCTAGTAATATGTATTGGCAATTAGCCTATGTCTTGCTGATCTAATTGCCCTTATAGGCCAACTGACTGTCCTCAGCAGAAACAAATACAAAAAAATTTGTATGAACAGACAGATCGAAAAGAGAGGGTTGGAAAAAAAAAAAGGGAAAGGCAAAAAAGGTAACATGGAAGAAATCATTCCTTCTTTCCATATATTTCAGGCAAGGTTCTGTCAATCTATTTTTGCATTTCTGAGTTTATGGCTGCCTAACTGTAATCTTTTGTTTGAAGCATTTGATCTGTAAAGTATCTTTATTTTCAATAGCACCTATGATATGTAAACTTACATGTCAGTGATTTTCTTCCCAATTCCACTAGAATAGAACTTCTTCTGTATAAAATTTGTTTATTTCTGTCTTAAATACAGATTATTTGCTATGATATAGTTGGAGTGAAGAAACAAATACTCTGTATCTACCTACTATTACTTTTCAGGGGAATAAGATACTGGTTGCTTTCATTATCCTTACTTCAAAATATTCCCACTTGAATATGGGAATTAAAGTAGTTTAACCTTACATTATGCTATTTGCAGTTGGGCAAAAGTAATGCTGTAGTGATAGACATGAAGAAATCTATCATGGTTCAAAAGAATAAACACCCTTCACTTGAAGATTTGCCGTTCTCCACTTTCCCTATCATATGACCATCTTTATTTAAACTAATGTTTTAAAACTGTTCTTTCAGGTTAGGTGATCCAGTACAGTGGAATGCACTCATATGATCATCAGCCATCACCATCAAATTAAAAAATAAGCAATTATATAGATAGAACAGATCATGGACCTTTGTATGACAGTCTGAGCAGTCTGGAAAATGCATTTAAAGTATGAAATAATCCTTTTGAAAGAAAATAGCAAGTTAAGGAATGGTGTTACCGAAATCCGCAATAAAACTCCTTAACACCAATGTGAAGTTAAGAAGCAGGCACTTTGTTTATTGCAGCGCTGGGGACATGGGGGATCACTCCTCCAAAGGCGTGTCCAACTTAGTATCAAAATCCATCAGTTTTTATAGACTTTTTCTGTCAGGTCATTGTTACATAAGCTCTTTACATAAAAATGAATACTATGCTCACTCTTAAATTTAACCTTTCTAATGATTGGTCCTTTGATTATATAACCTTATCAGTATTCTTATTTAAAAACAATCATTCGTCAATTTCACTTAGCTCTACTGATTGGAATCTTCAATACTCAAATCGAGATGGGAAGCATAAGGGGTTTCCAAGCAGCATAACTGGTGTCAATGATGGTTTCCTTAGTTTCTTGAAACAAAACATAGAAAACCCAGTAACTTCCTGGTGAGGTTTCTATGGTTAGCTATTTCAAACTTTAACAATATTAAGGTTCCTATAGTCACACGTAACACAGTTCCTAAAGTTTCTATGGCTACATTTCAAACTTAACAATCCTATACATTATCCTTCGTAATTTTACTTCTTAATCAAACCTGACTCTTCTATGTGATTAAATTTTGATTTCTTTATCAGAATATTTGCAACAATGGTAATTTAGAATCTCACCAGAATATTAGTCCTTCCTTATTTCTCTTTCCCCCTCCGTCAATCTGCTGCTCATCTAGTTTCTCTCCAAGCAGTAATAGTAAAATAACTGGAGGATAAAGAATGGGGAAAGAACTGAACTTGTTTTCATTTAGGACTGTAATTAGTAATAAACACCTTTTAATTTAAAATTTCAAATACAGCTTCTGAAGGTCACTAGCTAGTTTTAAGGAAAGTGCTAATCTCCCCAATAATTCTTACACATCTTTTCTGAATTTGGGTTCTTTTAAGCTATACAGTGATATAATGTTCAGTTTAGAGGTGTATACCTTTTGCCTTTTAAAGCAGGTATAGCCTAGGGTTGTGATAGTGCCTGTCATCTTCAGATTAGACTTGCAATTCACTCTGATCTTCAAAAAGTAGGTTCTAATTGGATGTGCTGATAATAGATTCATCAATATGTTTGTTTAGTTAAGTATAATTGTAAGCAAGTTCTCAGCTTCATTGGCTTGCTATCTGCAGCTTGGTTCAGTTCTGTGTTTATTTTAATATTTGGTGTTGCATTCTATTACTTGGAGATTTGTGCTGCTGGAAGTGCTGCTCTTCTTATTTGTCACTATTGAACCTTCCTGATTATTTTTAGTCGTGTCATGGTTTAAGCCTAGCTGGCAACTAAGCACCACGCGGCTGCTCACTCACTCTTCAGCCCCACCACTGTGGGATGGGGAGGAGAATTGGAAGAAAAAGGTAAAACCTCTTGGATTGAGATAAGGACAGTTTAACAGGACAACACAAGGAGAGACGAAGTCATAATAACAATAATACCAGTAAAAGAATGTATGAAGTGAGTGATGCACAATGTAATTGCTCACCACCCAAAATCCAATGCTCAGCTGTGATACCTCCTCCCCCAGCCAGTTCCCTGTCATATACTGAGCATGATGTCCTATGGTGTCGAATGTCCCCTTGGCTAGTTTGGGTCAGCAGTCCTGGCTGTGCACCCTCCCAGCTTCTTGTGAAAATTAACTCTACCCCAACCGAACCCAAGACAAGTTACCAGCCTGATACTCAGATTTTGAAAGTGTAAAGAGAAATAAAGTTGAGATGCATTAAATGAAAAAGCAAAAGTTCTGTAGCTTAGTTTTTCAATGGAGTTCCTGAGCATTATGCAAGATGGTGTTTTAGTGTGTTTCTTCTTTTATTTTCTTGTGTTAGTTTGCTGATGCTCTCATATGACAGAGGTGATAATACTGTTAGTGCAATGATAGGTTTTAAGAAACTTTCATAATGTGATTAGGTACTTCGTATACCCATTTCTGTAGAGCTTGTATGTATATACATACATATGTATACACATATATGTATATATAAAAAGTCTGAAAAGGGTATGTAATAGAGGTTTTCCAAGCTCTTTGATCTGTCTTGTATTTAATTTTTGAAGAACATACATACTTAGTTATTGGTGGACGAGGGCTAGATCATTAGTGTCAATTATTCTGCAAGAGGAACAAATAGATTAAGTCATATTTGAGCTGTAATATAAACAAATCTGGTGGATAGTTGTTTGTGGGGTTTTCTTGGTTTTTTTTTAAACTATGTTTATTTTAAAGGGAATGACTGGGTCATGTGGAACTCTGAAGGGAGTAGGACACTGATGCTGCCCGTGGGAGCATATTGGGTGGGGGGAAGAGGAGAAGCTTCTAGACTACAAGAGTGGAAAAGATTGAGATTTACAGAAAGGAGCTGGAGACCTGTAGTTCAAAGACGGAGATGGATGAGAGGAGCAGCTCCATAATCAGGCTTCAGAAGGAAACTTCCCAAGGATACAAAAGCGTAGTACAGTTTGCTGCAACTAGGAAAATTGCTAAGATGGGTCCATTTTTATAATTACTCATTTTATGTTAATTGGAGATGATATCAAACTGATCCACCTGGCCCGTGCTTTTTATCTTTAATAATAGTCAGTAGTAGCATTTGTTTCAGAAGTGGTTTTTTTTCTTCTCTGGGGTTGGTTCTCTGTCATGTTTTGTCAAATTACAATTTGGGCCATCCTTAGCTAGAGGATATGTCTGGGCTGTGGTAAGTAGCTGTGGATTGATCAGTCTGCGAACTTTTTTTAACATCTTCAGTTACATTTAGTTTCTGTAAAAACCTGCAGCAATGACTGCAATAATTTAATTATGTAGTGTGTGAGAAATACCTCCTTTGGCTTGTTTTAAGCCTGCTGCCAGATGATCTAATTACATGGTCCTCATTCATGTGCTTGTGAACAGTACTGACTAACTATTCTGTATTTACCCTCTTCATAACATTGGTAACTACAGACCGTTGTTTTAACCCTCTGTTTTCCTCACACTTGAGGGATCCCAGTCTGTGTAGCTCCACACAGTAGAAGCTGTTCCATATCTTTGATATCTTTTATAAGCCTGTCCTTTTTTATTTCTTCTATATTTCTGTATCTACGTGCAACACTCAGACTGTGGGTGTAGCATGGATTTATGCAGTGACACTGCTTTTTCCGTATTATTTTATGTTCCTTTTCTAATAGTTCATTTAACATCTTTGAGAACTGGGCTGATAGAAATGGCTTCAAGAGCTCTTTCCTGGTTGCCATTGATGTAATATGAGCCCAGCTTTCTCTATAGTTTAAAATTTGTTTCTGTTCTCCACATTTACTCATTAGTTAGTACTGAATTTCAGCAATGTCTTATTGCCTGTTTACTCACTATATTAAGATCTTTTGGTGCTTTTTCACAATCAGCTCTATTTCTGACTATCCTCAGGAATTTTGTGTCATCAGTGCATGTTGGCACTTCAGACTTGTATTGCCTTTTCAATTCATTTTGAGTGGGTTGATTAAGATAGATCCCAGCTTGAATCTTTAAGGAAGTCTCTATTAGCAATTTTTTTCTTTTTGTGAACTTTCTGCTATTATTCTTTACTTTCTGTGTTCTAACAAATTGCTAATCCAGAGGAGACCCAACCCTTTCTTCCCATGTAAATGTGATTTCATCAGGAGCATTAAGGGGACACCGTGTCAAAGTATTTTGTTGGTGGTGTTTGGGGTTTTTTTGTTTGTTTGGTTTTTAAATCAAAGTACTCTGGTTGACTAGTTCACTTTTGTTGGTGTGTGCAGTCTGTTTCAAAGGATCCAGTAGATTTGCTGGGCATGGTATCCATGTATGAAAATCCTACTGATTTTTATCAATGTTTCATTTAAATGGTGCATCTATAAATTAATTTTGTGGTTTGTTCATTGGGGTTTTTTCCCAGTTTTTGTCCCTTTCCTCTGACGGTTTCCTCACCTTCTGGATACCTTTAAAAGCTGATGTTATATCTGCTAGTTTCTAGTCCTGTGGTACAAGACACAACTTGTGATTGTTATACCACATCATACAGATTTTACTCCTTTGAAGGTTACTACAATAAAATCTTATCTTTCATGTGTTGGATCAGGCATGATTAAATATTTGGTTATTTATTTTGGCCGGTCTATCTCCTAGTTTAGTTTGTATGTGCTTTACAAGGGTATTTGATTAATATATATATTTTGAATGTCATAAGTTAAATGATACATTAGAATTACTCAAATAGAGAAAAAATTCTAATTGCTACATTTCAATGTAAATATTGTAATTAAATGCTGTAGAATATATTTGTTCTATGTATTAATTTTAGACTGAAATCTGTAATTCCTGTAATGGAAAAACCCTTTGTTTTTAAAGCATAAGGTGTAGAGCTTTCAGTTTAAAAAAAAAAAAAAGAATAACTACACAACTATTTGCCTATTTCATAAAGATTATGAGATCTGTTTTTTTAAATGGAATAGCCAATTACAATGATCTGATAGGTGTTGTAAAAGTTTTCTGCTTGCCTCATTGAGACAGTATTTTTCTAGTCAGATATTGCTGGGTATCTTGGCATCCCATAGTTTTTCTATGGCTAGTTAGTTTTAAATTCTAGGTATTTTGCCCTTTTCTGCTTTAAAAAAAAAAATCAAAACATATACAAGTTCTAGAAGATGCTAGTTGAGAGTTGAATTTGTTGATAAGAGCATAGCATTAGTCACACATGAGTGTAGACTTGTTTTTGTTAGGTTCATCTCATTAATAGCTATTTTGAAAACATAGTCTGAAAGAGACTTCATAGCAAACTCATTAAAGGCTATTGGGGAAAAAAGCTGAGAAATGAAAAAATTACTGGTGTTCCCCAAGGAGAAGTTACTTTGCACGCATTTATAATATTTGATTAATTTATTGGGCATGCTACACTGCAACTTTATTGTAAATAATACTTGTCCCAAATGGCAAATTATATTCTCACTGCCAATGTTGTTCTCTGTAGGCATTTATGTAACTTCCTCTGTTGTGATGATTTTGCTAAAAATGTCTTGCAGTTTAAAAGAACTTCCCAATAGTTTTCTGCCTGTATAGAAAAGGGTGCTGAGCTATTCTTACTAGACTTCCAGTCACTGGAAGACACATGAGCCATCTTGACCTCCTTCTTTCATATTAGTTTCTCCATCTGAGTCATGCTATCAAAATGAAAGAAAAAAAAAAAGGTGTTGAGTCTGGGTATTTTTAAGATCAACTCAACCTGATATATCACAAGGTTTGATTTTTTTTTTTTTTTTTTTTTTCCCCCCCCTAGGAGGGGGGTATCAATTTCACTCCTCAAAATTGTAGGAAAACCTAGTATAGAAACAAAAGTTGGTAGGTTACTTAGAATAAGGAATAAGTCAACTTTACTATTTTTCACAATTCTTTTTTGTGCTAGAATTTCATATGCTGTATTCAGAAACAATTGCAATAAGAATGTTGCATATAACTGTAACTTGTGCTCTATGAACAGGGTAGCAAAGTGGATTAGAGAGTAGGTCAAAACACTGGAGTGAAAACAGGCTTTTGGATACAATTTTCCATTACTTTTGCATATAGTAGGTTATACAGTTATGTCTTCAAGTGTGGGAGAGTCCTGTGATAGTTTGAAGAGCAGAATGGAACATAATTTTTGCAAAGGCCAATGAAGAAAGGAAACTGTAGTTTTGGAGATGTTGATTGTGGGACAAAGATGATTTTTCTTTCCTGGAAGTGTACCTTTAGCTACTGTATTAACAGAGTGTGAAATTCAGCTTACATCTACATAAATTCAATCAATTTCAGGAGGATATGCTATTAAACGTTACAAAAAAACCCATAGCATTTCACAATGACTTCTGGAGTTTTAGGGTGTTGGGGATTCTTTTTCCCTCTTTGAAATCTGAGCTTGTTCATCACTCAATCTTTTCTTAGAGAACTTTTTCACAAGATTAGTAACTGGTAACAACTACCAGAGGTGTCTGTCTGCATACTCTCTTCCTACATGGATGAGTTTATCGTGAGGCAAGGTGGAACTGTCTATGTGGCCCTCCCCATACTGCTAGTGGCGATTCCTTTGTTGACTTTGCACATGCAAGATAAGCATGACATAAACTGCTATCTATGCAAGCCTTGCCATTTGGGGGACAAAGTGGATCTCCCCAAGTAGTTTCATTTAATCTGGTCATCAACTAATGTTACAACAAGTGGGAAGGCATCATTGTTTGTTCTTTTTCATTTAAAGCAGCATCAGAACATGACTACGTGGAAAAAAAACTTTCAGTGTTCTCTAAAATCTGCTGCCATTTGAGTTTTTTTCTCAACTGCTTAGGAAGATGCCAGCTAAAGTACTACTTAACATGAATACATTAGAGAAAAAGAAATTGGCACTTTCTGTAGAATGCAGCAATTTGCATTCCCTTCTTCTTCTCTGTTTCTGACAGCAATCTGTGTTACATTCTTCAGAGTTTCAATATTTTTTCCCGAGAGAATTTATCTTGCATTTACTGGCACTTCAACCAGAAACTTGTCCATTAAGATTTTTTTTTTTTTAATACCGATTTAACTTTCGCTAACACAATTGCTCTTGTAATCAGACTCATAATTATACTCCCTCATCTGTTTTTAAATTATTGCTTTTAATTCTTTAGCTGGAGCAACTGAGAATTTAGTTAGTTCAATCCCCGTGTAAAACTTCCAACCACAGCACTGCAGCAATATTTGCATTCCTTTATGACATAATAACTTCTTTGGCTACTTGACCGTTTTCTTTCAGCTTACTTCCCTAACTTCAGTCCCTGTAATGTTTCTTTTTGGGTCATCATCAAGTTATTGAAAGAAAACAACACTGATTTATGTAAAGCTTGTACCTTGTGGCAATTTTGTAAATAAAAGTCCTTAAGACAACAATTAATGCAATCAAATTAAAAAGTGGCAGTGTTTAGCGAATTAGAGGTTTTGTTACTCTGAAGGTGCTGTGTCTCTGAATGAAATAACCTGGGGGATTTGAAAATACATAGTCTGAAAAAAATTGTCTTGCGCCTGAAGTTAGCTGGAGAACAACTATAAGCTTTTGCAAAACCAAATTGTTCAGTGGGTAGACTGCATGAAAGTGTTGCTGATTGTTTGCTTCCTCACTGTATGAATTCAGTGTTGACAGATTCAGAATGAAAGGGAACTTTGCATAATCTGTATTTAACTTGTGAAATGCCTTTGTGTATGATATTGGTTCTGTCAGAAGTTTATGTGGATTCTGAAAAGATGATCAGAGAAATGCAAAGGTGAAGAATCTATTGACCTTTGTAATATACAAAGGCATGCAATGTATGGCTCCTTGAGCTGTGTTGCTGAGGCTGAAAGAATATTCTGAGAATTAGCACTGCTTACTTAAGAATATTCTTATTTTGAGGTGGCTGCTGTTGTAAGTGGCAAGATACTGGACTAGATCATTTGGTCTAATTACTTTGATGTTAACCATTCTCATATTCATGTTAATTTTTGGCTGAGTTGTACAGCTTAATTTTGTGCTGCTCGTTTTAGAGGGGCACTTGGGTAGAGAGGAGAAATGTAAGTATTTTTATGAGATTTTAAAGAGAAAGTTGTGATAAAAATATTTGTGAAAAATTCAGTATCTCTTTTTCTTCAGCTCAGTGCTGAAAAAACAGC
The DNA here is from genome assembly GCF_947461875.1 of Haliaeetus albicilla. NCBI lineage: Eukaryota > Metazoa > Chordata > Aves > Accipitriformes > Accipitridae > Haliaeetus > Haliaeetus albicilla. The sequence goes on along the minus strand of NC_091498.1, from coordinate 19,108,799 downwards.
TTGTGGTCTTATGAAATAGTTTCTCTTTGCTGAAAAGAAAAAGATCTGAGATTCATTCCTGTATCTCTAGTGTAATAGGTAGAAAAAAACACTTGATTAAAAAATTTAAGTCAATAGAGGGGGAAATCTGTTCATCTCTAGTAAGTGTTTTTAGTTACTGCATTAAGAAGATATTAGCGTAAGATTCAGCATCAGATTTGTGCACATCCTTCTATTGCAGAAAGATAAAATTTAAGGTTGCTCTCTCATCTGTTCCAACACGATACATTTACAGTGTGTCAACACAGCAGTAAAGACTTTTACTATGTACAATTGTAAAATAATGCCAGTAGGTAAATGTGAAAAGGATGTTTTGGGAGCAATTTCTAGATTTTGCTTTTTGTAAAATAAACACAACTTTAAGAAATGGTTTTAGGTTTTGGATGACAGTAAAAGAAGTACAGAATGCCAGAACACCGAAGCAACTGTACCGGATCAGAGCAGTAATCTACCTAGCACTATTTCTTTTCTTTGATGGTGATTAGAACCACATGCTCTAAAGGAAAATGCTTATAATGGGCAATTAAAGGATCTGCACATAGCAGGCTTTTTTCCTCTGCCCGCCCTCCCCCAGTTGCCATAAATTACTCGTTGGCCTTTACTCTGACGTGCAAGCCTGACAAAACCTAGAAGGAACAGGAAATGACCTAAGTGTGGTTTTAGCCAGTTTTTTTCATTACGTACATAAGAAGAAAAAAGCCCTCTACTTTCCCTTGATAGACAAAACACCTTTTAGAACCTTTCTGAAACATTTGAATATCTTAAAAAATATTACAAGGAAGATCAGAGCAAACATAACAAGCAATAGGAGAATGAAAAACTTTCTATAGCAGACAAAGTAGAAGCTGACTTGCTGGTATTCCTGGTTGCAAAAGCAGAAGTAGCATGTCTTTTTAAAAACAAACAAAGGAAACAAACACATAAAAAAGAAACAAAAACCCAACCAAAAAAAAGAAATTTTTCCACTTGCAGGGAGTAATATTAACTGTAAGAATAAGCTTGCTGAAGGCTTATTTGAAACTTTAGCATAACAGTGGAGCTTTTTTGCTGTTTTTGTATCTGTGCTGAGGACCAAGTTACTGAAAACAGTAACTAAATGTGTGAAGACTCTGAAGTGACTTGTTAAAGTTTACTTAGGTGTAGCTCTTGTTGAAGATTTGTATTTGTAGGGAAGATCAGAATACTGTGGAGTCTCATGAAAACATTATGGTGGCCAGACACCTGTATGTTCCAGTGTTGTTCTTACGTGTCCAGCCAAGTATGTTGCAGGTACTATTTAATGTACAGAATAGTATTTACTAAGGCAATTAAGTAGAAGCAAGTCTCTTGCCATTGAAAGAAGATTTTAGACTTCTTAAAAAAGTGATGCTAATGTCTTTTATGAAGGAGTTCAGCAGAGTCAACAACAGAGTCTAGGTAGGATAGGGGATATGACAGTTTCCTTCAGTACATGTATTCAAACCTCAGAACCATGAAAGGACACTCAGTTTCTGTTCAAAGATTGTGGCTATCTGCAGACTTCACAAACTATTAGCCATTTTACAACCTTGGATAAATAAATTGTATAGAGTCAGGAAGTGGTAAGTATTAGGATTCCGAAAATATCCTAGCCTTTTCCTGTCCCATTTATTTTCATGGGAAGGTTTAGTGGGTGGAGAAATATCATCATGACTCTAAATGCCTTGAGTATCATATTGAATGCTTTCCCAAGTGCTGTATTTTGTCTTGATTACAATAACCTACTCAAGTGGATGGTGTTTTGGCTTGCAAGATTTCACAACAGAATGTTGTCTGTGTTATCTAAATAATGCTACCTCTACTCTGACAGAGTCATTCTTTGGTTGCATCACTTTTACTGTCATACTGAATACAACTTAACTACTTAATAACATATTGTTTTTCAAAATCTACCTTTTCTACATGGGGGGGGAAATTCTAATAAATAAATAAATAAAACGACTTCTAGGTCGTGTACTGCTGTGTTTGGTTTTGTATCATTAAATTATATAGGTTTAAAAAGTTAACTGATTGTAAGCTGTTACAAAAGACTTATTTAGAAATAAAAGCCATGAATCTAGCATCAATCTTATTTGAAAGGCAGTCATGAAAAAAAATGCATGTGTAATCTAACTTTTTTCATATTTTACAATAAATTAGTTTCTCATCTGGTTGTAGAATTTTGCTTTTGAATGAGGTGATTTTTTTCAGAGTTGATTTCTGAATCAAGTTGCTATGGTGTTGGTTTCATTGTTTAGTTAATTCTATGCTTGGTTGCTATGGAAATACTTATTTACGGAGTTAATGCCTAATGGTGTCAAACAGATGCTACTAGCAACTAGGAATCTTTTATATGTGATCAATGAAAGACTCGGTCAGGAGTAGAAACTCATTTTTGTACTCATTTTTTCTCCATTAAAATTTTGGACTGTGGAATGTGAATGGGTGGTGTCAAATAGGACAAGTTTTCTTAACAAGCATTAAAGCACATGCTGAACCTCCTGAATAGTATCGTCACTGAAACTAAAACTTCCCACTTACCTGGTTTAGGGAATCAAAAAGCAATGTTAACGTTGTGTATGGCCTTAGATGGTGTGCACATTTCAACTTAGGGTATGGAGCATATGGATTAGTTATATTCTAGTTTTAAAATGGATTTTTAGATTTCTAAGCTCTGAAACACTTGTTTGTAGCCATCTATTTTAAATCTCTGCATGACTATTGTCCTTAATATAACTTTGCACAAACACAAGTAATTCTCAAGTAGCTGAAATGATATGATTTTGTTTTTTATAAGTTAAATTATTCTGAAAATATCATTACTTAGTTATTTAGCCAAATATAGTTTGAGCTGAGCATTAAAGTTTTTTAAAAAATGTTTAAAAATGCTTAGTGTACTTTTATAGTAATTTTAGTGGTTTCTAAGTTGAGAAAAGTAAAACCTATAGGCTTTTATTGCACTTAAACCTTTAGAAGTTTAAAATACTCCTCAAACATGACTTTAGCCAACTGGAGCTGTGGCAGTCATGCAAAGAAGATCCAAAGGAACTCCACCCTCCGTGGCATCACCTTGCTTCTGAAAGACACATCTGTTACAGGCCCTGGAAACACTGGCTGCGCTGTGATAGGAAAGATAACTTTCTGTATAGAAAAATCATTAAAAACAAAACAAAAACCCCTGAAGCTCTGCTGGGTTTCATTGACTGTCTTCTCCCATTTCTCATCTGTTTTTAGTTTATTTAGACTATAAGCTTCTCAGAGGAGCACTTCTTTCCTTTTTCTTTGTAAAAATTAATACTGCTTGTTCCTGTTGCTGTTTGAACTATAAGCTGTCTTAGGGAAGGCCGTTATTACTGTTACCTTGTGTATGTTTTTTCACAAATGTTTCTGATGTTGCTGACAGTGTGTGCTTTGCAAAAGTGCCATCCTTAAGTTTTGGTAATTCTGGTTGGTAATTCTTACCAAAGTAATTTGGTAATTTGGGTTGTGATATTCAACAATCTGGGCCTTTGCCTTCCCCGCACCTCCCCACCCCCGCAGTGAACAGGGGGTTTACAAATAGTGTCAGGCAAGTTGATTCTAAAATTCTTGTGTTCAAATTGCATGGCAATTCCTCTGGAGTATGTGGAAATACTGTTTTCATTTTTGAGAAAATATAAACAAAGGGTAATAGCTGATGCCTACCGTCAATTTTCCTTTGTATTTCCAGTAAGTGATATGTATTTAAAATCTCCTTAAATTTGACTAAACATCCATAGAACTGAATATAGTGTTCATTCTTCAGAATAGCAACTCTGTGGAGAATCTGTTGAGCTTTAGCCTTTAAAAAAATGTATTTCCACTGATGTAAATTCCGTCTGTTAATACTCTTAGCCTGTTTTGAGTGACATGTTTCAGTTTGACCTAAGCCCATCACTGGCTGATGGCGACCATTGGAAAAGGTCACTTCTACTTAAAGGGTTTTTGTAAGCTGGCTTGTCTTCTTTTAACTGCGTTGAAATTTATTTCATAGGCTAAATAGATTCCATTATTATAGTTAAATATAATACAGTCCTTGACTGTTAAAGAACAAGGCATGGTACTGTGTTACGCGTGTGTTTTTGTTTTGGTTTTTATTAACTGTCTTTCAAAAACCTGATCAGCTTGACAAGCAATTATATAAAACCAGGAAAGTGTGATCACTGCTCTTTGGATGGTCTGGGAGACTCTGGGGTTAAAGGCTGATATGAGAACTTCTCTTCCAAGCTGACTGGTAATTTGGTAAATATGGTTATGGGGGGAGGGCTATACATTTCTCACCTTTCAGAAGTTCATCTGCAATATCAGAGCCCACTGCAGTTTTATTTTCAGAGGAGCTTCAGAGGAGCTCCCAGATGTGTGATTGTTGTGATGTTGGCACTGACAATGGATGCTCAAAAGCCAAAGTGTGTGAGTTGCTAAGCAGAGGTTTAAGCTGTAGCTTGGAACTTTTATGACTCAAGTCCCTCCTAGACCAGGTGTTTCTTGTTGGAGGAGGTGAGGAAGAATGTTATGTGCAATGGATTACAAAATCCTAGTATTACAGAGTACAGATCTTTCTGCAACAAGTCTTATGGTTGCAAAATCAAAAATTGCTGAGGCTCTGCCTAAGACATATTTTAAGGTCTGTTCACATTAAGTCAAACTAAACTGTATCCTTTTTACTCCTGTTGTAAGACTAATGCAACTCTGGGAATACTTTGTAACTTTTGTTGATGATCCACAGTAATTAATTAAAGCTTTGACTGCCAAACTCTCAACAAAAATAGTGCCAAAAATGCTGCTTTTTTAGTATTCCAAATTTAACTTGCAAGGCATGGAGATAGGCTAATTAAACTGAGTCTGGTAGGTAGTAAGAAACAAAGTACAGTTTCCTTACAGGTAGTTTCTGAATAGAATGGTAACGAGTAAATTCTTTTAAACATAGAAGTTTTTGTACAGAAGCAAAACTTATCAGCTCTTAACCTTTAAAACTGTCACACACACACACACACCCCCTTGTCCCTCAAATCATTTCAATTCTACAGAAGGTCTGTTAAGAAATATGCTGCTGGTTTCTGTTCCTTTCTCCCGAAATTCTCTTTGTGGGTGAGGCTCTCTGGATTTGAGTGCCATCTTGTGGTGTGTAAAAGGTAATAACCCCCCTTTCATTATTAACCTGTAAGGATTCGATTAGTATAGAGATGTACCGAGTTGTATTTACCATAGAAAAATATTCATTGTATAGTGATCTGCATTTTTTCCATTGTGCTTAGTAGAAGAGATTGGTACTTTGTGCCCAAAATTTTAATCAGCTCATTTTAATTACTTCAGTATGTGGCACATGGAATGAGCCCTGAAAATTTTACAGCTAATATAGACTGTGGTAGCCTGCTAGCTGTGTTAATATACTATACCTGTCTTCTCTCAGGAGACATGACTTCTAATTAACGGTGATGTATAGTGCATTAAAAAAATAATCTGTTGGCAACATACAGGTAAACTTGTTCTGTTTATTTCAAAACTGTTTTAATTTCTTTGCTGTAAGATTAGTGTCCATGGGGAAGCTTAAATCTTCTGATTTAAAGGACAACAGAAAATTTTCAATCATGAATCCAAGCTGTGAATTTTTTTCATTTGAATAAAATTGTGTATAAATTGGTGCCCTGCCATTTCAAATATCAAACCATTATTTGCATTGGAAGTAGATTTTGCATGAGCTGTGCACATTATTTTACCTTGTGTGTACTGGGTGAGTATGGGGCACAGAATATAGAAGTAACACTTTCCAATGAATATTTTCTGCCTCTACAACTCTGAGCCTATTTCTTTACTATAGCAGGGCTAAAGCTAAAAGGAAGAGTTTGAGCTTTTTTAATTGTATAGATTGACCCCCAAAATTATAACAGTATAGCTTATGTGAGTGCACGTGTGTGTACATACATGTACACAAAAGCTCCCAACTGCTTAAAGGATAAATAAAGGAGGTTGCATCAGTAAAAGCAGTTGCAGTTAAAGGTTTGGTACAGAAATGTTCTGGAGTTAACAAGAGCATAGGTATTTTATTTAAGATCTCATTTATGACAAATAAATAAAATTAGCTAACATACCACATATTTAAAAGAAAAATAAAATATTAGAAGAGCTGGGGGAAGGGAAACCTCTTTTGTGTCCCCTAATGGAGGCTGCAAGATTGTAAGCAAGCTGATGTAAATTCGTGGACCATTAGTATCAAATGTTGTTCATACAACTAACAACTCATGCAGACATCTAATCTTTGTTGCTGGTTGAGCCAAAATTCAGTGAGGCAGATTAATGCAGTCTCTGTGCCCGAGCTTAGGAGGACAAAATGAAACCAAAAGACTTACCTATGTTTGATACAGTAAATGAATGTCAACCAGGAACGAGAAACCTGAGAATGAAGAAAAACAAAAAAACCCAACCTGCCCAGACAGACTACTCATTCTAGTTTGTTATGGAAGAAAAACCCCTTCATCTTTGCAATGATCATGCTAAAACCAAATGCATCATACAAAATGGGTATGGCCAGATAATGTTGGTCATTATCTTAATGCTTTTCACTGACAGGCTAACAGTCACCTCATATGCTTAGTTTTTGGGTTTTTGTATTTTTTTTTTTAAAAAGGAGATGGTAGCTAGATTAATTACTTAAAACCTAAAAAACTCAAATTCTTAAATTTTTAATTCTTGATTTAGATCTGCTTGCTTTACACAATATGACTTTCTAATACAGCATAACTTACTCCCAGTTCAAGCACATGCTCAAGGATAGATCTCTTCACTTTTGATAGCAAGTGGATGTCATAACTATTAACTTTAAACATGGTTTAATGGTATCTCTATGAAGATAACAGAAGAGAAGAAGAACCTTTAAGTGCCGCCCTTACCTGGGTACTGCTGACATGTCAGCCTGTGTTTCTTTATTGACACTTTCTGCACCTTCTGCTGGGCAAGTGCCAGCCTGGAACATTGTGTTTTCTCCATGAAAGAGTTGTTGGACTTAGAGGAACAAAACCAAACATAGTTGTCACCTATAAAAATAAGTAGAAAAAGCTTACAGGACTGCAGAATATGAACTACCAGGTGGGGTACTGGCACTTGATTTGTGCTCAGTAGCTATGGAGAAGAGGAAAAAAAGGCTTATCTTTATATTTAATTTGTGAATGCATGTTGTGCAAATGAATTCATTTATCAGAGAATAGTTAGAACCTGTCAAGAAGTCACGAAGACTGAACACTTTTGAAACCAGACAGACATCTGAATTTCATTTCTTGTATGTTGTTTTTATTTTTTGTCAGTATAGAAGAAAAATTAAGTGAGTGCTGTTGACGTACTTGAAGCTGATAGTATCTTCAGATTGTGTTGCTGACGTTCTTTTGTGGGTTTGGTGGGTTTTGTGAAGTTATTCAGAACACGTAGATTGTAACCATATTCAAGTAAAACCTAACAAAAACTCCTGCAAAAAAATGCTTTTAAAATTAGCGATTTTTAACATGAGATATTGGGGAGCTTTTTGCCTTTTTAAAAAATAAATTATGTTAACGTAGTGCTTTCTGCACTGTATTGACAAAATTGCTACTGTTTGAATGGTTCTGGAAAGAAAGAAATTATAAAATATATTGGAGGTTTAAGGATAGATTTGCTTTTATAAGTTGAAGTGAGTAGAAACAGCAAAACACTGTCACCACCTAATTTAGTGTACATGTTAATTGATTCATAAAATCCAGAAATATTGAAATAAGACCATGTAATTGTTCTGTCGTCAAGATATCTCTGTTGTGTGCAATTTCTTTGAACTCTTCTTTAGGACTTTTACTGGGGTACCATTAACTGAGAAAATGGTCTGTTATATATAAAAAGATGAAGGGAGAAGCTTTTTATATTACATCATATAATCGAGATTTATTCCATTGTTGTTTTTCAGTATTAGCATATCACTTATTACTCTTTTTTTTTTTTTTCTTTACAGATGATACTTTGGGATTGGGATTTGAAGCAATGGTACAAGCCCTATTACCAGGTCAGTATATTGTGAATCTAATTATTCTTTTGTGAAATGTGATTGAGTAAAGAGTTTACTGTAAACTGTCAGATTTCAATTTTTCTGTTGATGTTTTATTTACCTAAGTTGTCCTAGTACATTCTAGCTCTATGCAGCAGATGCTTGGTATTTAGCTGTTCTGACCAAGCTGACACGGATCTACTTTCTGTGGTGTATATGAGAACAGTCTCAAACCTAGCTAAGATGGCAGTGGGGTTTTTTAAATATCCAGTAGCATAAGGTTAGGGAGTGATTCCCCAGCAATGTCACCAAACTCAGGTCTACCAGGTTGTCATGGTTTACGCCAGTCAGCAACTAAGCACCACGCAGCTGTTCACTCACTCTCCCCCCACCCAGTGGGATGGAGGAGAAAATTGGGAAAAGAAGTAAAACTTGTGGGTTGAGATAAGAATGGTTTAATAGAACAGAAAAGAAGAAACTAATAATGATAATGATAACACTAATAAAATGACAACAGCAATAATAAAAGGATTGGACTGTACAAATGATGTGCAGTGCAATTGCGCCCACCGATCGACACCCAGTTAGTCCCTGAGCGGCGATCCCCCGCCCCCACTCCCCCCAGTTTATACACTGGATGTGATGTCACATGGTATGGAATACCCTGTTGGCCAGTTTGAGTCAGCTGCCCTGGCTGTGTCCTGTGCCAACTTCTTGTGCCCCTCCAGCTTTCTCGCTGGCTGGGCATGACAAGCTGAAAAATCCTTGACTTTAGACTAAACACTACTGAGCAACAACTGCAAACATCAGTGTTATCAACATTTTTCACATACTGAACTCAAAACATAGCACTGTACCAGCTACTAGGAAGACAATTAACTCTATCCCAGCTGAAACCAGGACACAGGTTCTCACCTTTTTTCTTGATTGCTTGTTTCTCCCCCTTTCTCTTGTATCAGCAGTGGTATCTAATCAGCTATTGCTGATTAGATGTTCCTGTTCCGAGAATTATGCCGAATAAAAACTAATAACTTTTTTGACAGAATTGTTAGGATTTGGTTCAGTAGAATCAGGGTTAATAAAAGCAATGAGGCTGTGGAAATTGCACCTCTAAAAGGGGCTTATAACAGTTTGGCCACCAAAATTTCTGTTGATGTTATTGGAAGAGATAGAATACTAAGTTTAATTCTGAGACAAAGTAATGAAAAACTGAGACAAAAAAATAGGCACGACGTCTTTATTTTAAATAGAGAAAAATAAACTGAAAGCTAATGTTGAATTCTGAAATATTTTTTATTGTGTGAAAAAAACCAGCAAAAATTGGTGTCTGAACATGTCTATATGTATATATTTTCTTTAAAAAAAAGAAAAATACACAGCATTGATTTTTTTAAAATTTCTTTTTTAAACTTGCAATGGATAAGATGCTTATTTAAAACTTAGAATACTGTGAAACATTTTGACATGTTAATAGTTTGCAACATTTCCATCTATTCTAGAATGCTGGCAGTGGAAATGGAGTTGATCTCTCAGTACTAAATGAGACTCGGAGCATGCTAACAGACCTCCTGACTGACCCATCCCTTCCACCACAAGTGATTTCTTCCCTTCGAAGCATTAATAGTTTGATTGGTGCTTTCTCAGGCACATGCAGGCCAAAGGCTAGTCCGTTCACACCATTTCCTGGTTTCTTCTCCCGTCCTGAAGTAGAGGATCCTGCTGAAAAAGGAGATCGAAAACTGCTCAAGGTCAAATGACTTTAATTTTCATTCATGTGTGTGTTGCAATTTAAAAAAAAATTATCAAGGAAAATTCATCTGGAAAGAATGCTCCTGTATGGATAGTGGCTTCCTTACTGAGTACCTGTGAACTATGTTTAAGGTCAAAAGAGAGCAGCTGTGAAAACATACTGAATGAAATGTAGATATGTACCAAAATGCAAATCGAAGTGGTTGATGGATAGACAGGTAAAAGCACTGGTCTGCACTCTGAACACATGATTCCTTGAAATAAACGCAGGATTAAAAAAACTAAAAGCAAATATAAAATGAAGGTGTTATATTCTCATAATATGGCACAAACAGGGTTGTTCTTAATTCTCCCACATTCTTGATCTAATAATTACTGTCAGTGTGGCTTTTTCATTGACTTTTTTTCCCAAAGAAATTTTCTCTTGTGAAGTTCAAACTAGCCATCAGACAGAAGCAAATCAGCTATGTAAAAGGAAAAAATCTCTTCCTTCTATGCAGCACATCACGTTGTGGGACCAGTGTGTAAATCTACCATCACTTCTCTGATATCTAGGGTAAATAAGTGAAAGCAACAATGTTGTTGTGATATGACATATTAAGGAACATGGTGGAAAAACATTCAAATATAGAAACTCAGCTGCAGTGCACCAGAGCTAATAATTTTAGGGCAGCCCAGTATTGACAGCTTGAGGCTATTTATTGTGGAGGCTGGTCTGGGACGTCCCTGCCCTGCAGTTGCTTCCATATCCAGGCAGTGGGCAGCTTGGCCCAAATAGGTCAATTTGTTGGCTTAGTATTTTGGAGCCAGATAAACTGTCCTGAGCCAGATTCAGCCTGGGAAATGTCTGCTGGGATGTCAAGACAAATGCTTTTGGGGAAGAGCTCAGTGTCTGCAGATTACTCTGTGGAAGATCCTGCAGGATCATTGCAGTATGAAATTCCTTGGAATGTCACATGGATATCTGCAGAAATCAGTTGGGTAGGGATCATGATCATTCAGCGTATGTTTTTCTTTGCACATTTTTTTGAAAACAGCTAAGGATTGGTATACCAATGTGAAAAATATAATTTATGTGAACTTGAAAATGTAACTTAGTCAGAATTGTTTGAAATGAAAAAATATTCATTGCTGAAGACTGGTTATCAAGATTATGTAAGATTGAAAGATTATGGTTTTTTTTCACAGCTATTCTCATTTTCTCCTTCTTAAAAGTAACTCTTCCTTTAAGTTCGGGTTTTTTCTGTGTATTAATTTACCCGGTGGATAAAATAGTGCTTGTCACTATCATTCAATGAATGTTTGACTTTGGTATATGTTTAGGGGTAAACCAAAAGATGTACCACTATGTATGTTACTGTAAGAAAGAAAACGATATATTTTTCTTTCAAAAAACAGGTAAGTCAGCACAAACTCCAGATTATGACACACCAAAGAAAATCATAAGAAAGTATTCAAAATGTGATCTTGCAGATTATATTGAAAGGTTCTCTTCTCTCTTTCCCTGACTTGGAATATGAAAGGTCTCCTCTGTATATCAAACAAGTTGTTTCTTTCCTGAGGATTATGTACATCTTTATTTCTCTTCCCTGACTGGCTTCCAAAGTACTTTCAGTTATAATTTTTTTCACTTCTGATGGGGAACTGCCTGTTCTTTTTGGTAGAAAAACAAAAAAAAACAAGGAAAAGAAAGAAGCTGAAACTGGGCTTCAGACCTTGGGCTAGCAATAACTGGTTATCTAATACGAACTCTTCACTCTGAGTTTCTTGGTAGTCGACAGCTTGGAAAGTGTAAACTGCCCAGTTACTGATCAGTCTCTTTAAATTCCTAAAAAAGAAAAAGGAAATCTTAGACAAAAAACATCTCAGGGCTGCTCTGCAATAGAAAGACTTTTCACTCCATCGTCACAGAACTGTCCCCAGATTTCCTAGCATATGATAGTAGACTCCTTGCCAGATTGGTGGATTTCTGGTGTTATCGACAGTCATGATTTTAACAGTTTTCACACTTCAGGCAAGTAAAAGTTGTCTAGGCAAGCGCTTGAGTACCCACATCCCTTGTCTTCTGCCCTTGTTATTGCTGGTAACTGAAAGTCTTTTCATAATAACTTTGATTTCTGGCGTGGTCTAAATTTTGTTTCCAGAGCAACTTTTCCCCTTTGTATAGTGATTACCAGTGACTTTGCTAGCATAGGGTGATCTGGAGTTCCTTAGTCCTTTGCTACCCATGTTTTGTTTATTCTCTACTTCTTTATCTAGCAGGGGAGAGTTCTGGAGATTTGTCATATCCCCAGTGTTCCCTTGTTCTTAGAGTAGCCAGGAAGAAGAAAAAGTAAGTGCAGTAGCTGGGGCTTTCTTTCCATACTGTGCTAGCAATGTATTTGTTTCACTGAGTGGACCTTTCTCCTCCAATGTTGGGGATTTTCAGCATGTTCCCCATGTTGCAGAGAGCATGCAAGTTAGATTGATGTGGTCCACTGACAGAGAAGTCCATTCTAGCCTGAGAGCACTACCACTGTATGATTGCACACGGAATATGCTCCTCCAGTTCTCTTTCTGGTAGGGCTGGTTAAGGACTGCTGCATGTTTCTGTGGGTGATGTGGTGGTCTTATTCTGCCTGTCCAGTTCCACCTTTCTGGCTGTGACTACCGCTTTGCAGCAAAGCAAACAGAGTCAAGGTATATCCCATATCAAGGACTCAAAGCAGTCTGATTTTTCAGTATAAGAGATTATACTCTTTTGTGTCAATGCTGTTTCATTTTTTTGAAATATGTAATAGCTTTGTGAGTTAAATATGATCTTTGACCACCCGATAAAGCTTAAAATTGCAAAGTCATTATTTCTGCCAGACTTTTGAAGTGGTAGCATCCAGGGTTCACCTGGCCTCATACATGACCCTGCAGACCTTACTCAATACTGCAAATACTGCTTTGGATTTTTTGTTTTAAACATTTTTTCCTGGCATCCTTTTTACTTTGCAAGGTCTGATTACACACATCTGTATTATGCAGAAGAATCTTCACTCCTCACCCACCCCCTCCCTCCACTGAATGACCGAATCTAGGTATGAGTTAACAAGTGGATTGTGGACTGAATGCAGAGAGAGATATTTTTATTTTTAATTTGTTTAAAATACAGTGTATAGGTTATCCATCCAATGGATGCAGATATGCCAGAGCTGGCTTTGCAGTTTTGGTTCAGTGATCCTATCCTTTCTATTAGTTAGGTTCTACTAGCTGCTGTGTAAACATGCATACACTTTCCGGGGGTATTTCAGTAAGGCAGAGCTAATAAGTCCTGAGTTATTTCCATACAGGTCTGTTTGAGTGCTGTTGCCCTGCTTTGTGGAGGGCTTTGCATTGAAGTACAATGGTGATTCCCAGGGTTTGGGCTGCAGCATGCCTAAACTAACACAGCTTCCAGGCTGGGAGTGGTGAAGTGCCCAGGAGCTTCCCGGGTGCTGTGGGGCTGGTATGGAAGCAGAGAGGGAGTCTTGACGGACCAGAACTGACCTGTGCATTGTGCATCACCCATTCCATATGTTCCACAATACTCGCACTGTCAATATTTAGCATCTGAGTTACTGAAATCTCAGGCTATTCTGAGAGCTGGAGAGCTGATGGTGTAGTTGTATGATAAGGCTGTGCAGGAAAAGAGTCCATAATCCTACAGCAACTGACTGTCTCTAAAAGATCTCAATTTTTAAAAGCTCTGAAGAGTAATTGTTGGACCACATGGATTTCAGAGTACAAGTATCTTTACAAATTTTAATTTGGGGAAAGAAAAGAAGAGATATGAAAAATAATTATTCCTGGTAAGCAAAATAATTTGATTGCATCTTTTTTATTTTCTTGAGCAATAAGAGTGAATATAAGATGCCATACTTACTATTTCACTATAAAAAATTAACAATAAATAGTCTTCACAAACAAGAAATAAAATTTGAATGTCTGTTTTTAATTATATAGACTGTAACCATGGTTAAATTACTCAACAGGGATTAAATAGCAGGAATAGCCTGCCAACACCACAGCTGAGACGATCTTCAGGAGTTTCTGGCATTCCACCTGTAGAATCAACATCTTCTAGATGGGAACGGAGTAACAGCAAGAGATCTCATCAGGAATATAACACATCAAGGTAAGCACTGAACCACATTTTAAGTGTAATAATAAATGTAGCCTTTCTAAAATGTTCATGTCTGTAATTTTGGAACTTGGCAGCAGAAGTATTTAATGTAAAATCTTGTGAATTAAGTCTCCAAATTCTGCCAGTATAAACTGGAAAATGTTTCAAGTTAATTATATACTATACTTTGTAACTCTGTGTGATCTCAAGTAGAAATCAGGTCATTCTGAGGTTGAATGGCATGCTCTGTCATAATAAGTAGGCCTGCATATCAGTTGTAGTAGGAAATGAAAAAAAAAAAAAAAGTCCAACATACATGATTGCAAAACAAACTAGTTTAACCTCTAAACCTTTACTGACTTCCTCCTTCTCCTTATTACTTAAAATATATATCACTTTCCAACTTCCACATACCCCAAAATTTGTTTTCTAATTAAAAAGATTATATAACTTTCTTGCATTTGATAGCCACTGTTGTGTGTATTGCAACATTTATTATCCCTATGGTCATCAAGTAATCAGTAAGGTAGATTAAGGAAGTCATCTCTTTACCTGTTAGTCAATATGGAGCAAATGAAGCTTTTATTTCCAGAATTAAGATTACATTTTGAATTAGGATTAAAATAAATGTACTTTTTTTTCTTTTTGTTTAACATTGTATATGAGTGAAACTTCACACATGTACTTTTATTTAAATGTGTAGAAGTGTATGGCTTTGCTCAATAACTTGTAAGAAAAGTACAACAGATGTTTGAAATTGTGTTGCAGCTTCAATCCCTAAAAATGTGTGTGGTTTTGCGCCTTTTTTTTTTTTTTTTTTTAATAGTTGGTATCTCTTAAGATTTTAATGGTTTTCTATAGGTCATAGGGAAAGTATGATAGATGCATTCTTTTTAAAGAAAACATGAGTTATGCTTATAACTGATAATTACTAGTGGTGGATGAAAGTTTATATACACCTATCCAAGAATTTATTTATCAATATTATATTTAATTTTAAAGTGAACCATTTAAATAATTTGATTTTCCCCTCGAATAAAATATGCTCTTCAAGTTTTTGCATAGCAAAACTTAATTGTGGTTTGCGTATAAAATATAATTGAAGATGCTAGTAGTGGCAGTAGTAATAGTTTAAAGATTGTATTTTCATGCTGATTTGGTTATCAGCGTTTGAAAGAATCTCCCCAGTTATATCCACCAGCAATAACCAAAGACCAGAGAACTTGCTTTAAACTTACAAATCGTGGGACCTAAGTTTGAAGCTCAGCACTTCTGGTGCAGACACAGTGTACATTTACAGAGGGTTTCCTTACAGCTCCTACCAACCAAAGAACCTACTGAAGCTCACCCAATTAAAAGCAGCAATACAGAAAATGCTTTTGCTCATACTCCATCACTTTTAAATTATCTCTTGACCCTGATGACTAGCACTCCTAGTTAGTCATGTTCCCCTGCCCTGCTCCTGTCCACCCCCATACAGCCCTAGAATATGTGTTCACTTTTTTGTGGTTTGTGTCCTGGCCTTCAGAGTTCTTGCCAACACTTACACTGTCCCTGTCTCCTTACATCTTCCAGTGATCGTTCTTATCAGGTTCCCTTTAACTTCTAACACATAATCATCTCAAAATCCCCCACGGGTGCTTACCTTACAGATAAGGTTAGATGACGTAGCTGAACTGGCATAGCTGTTCCTGCTGCCAAAAGAGGCAGTCCTGCATTCCTAGAGTACTTTGTGCCATTGGCTCTGGCTCTTGAGTCAGCCCCTTAACTTGTCAGAAAAATAACAGCAATAAAAAAAGACAGTTTTTCCTGCCTTGGGGAGCTGATTCAGCCCAATGAAAGACCCAGTGAATGTTAGAAGAGAAGAAGGAGGAGCAGGCTAATAGTAAAAAAGGAGAGTGAAACAGCAAACTGTTTGCTAGGAGGAAAGCTTATCAAAAATCAAAATATTATTTTACATACAATGACTGCTTTCAACTGGATTCTATCTGAGTTGAGAAAGATAAGATATTACATAGTGGTGTAATAAATTAATATTGCTACAAAATTTGATTTAATGTTCCAGAATTTTTTTCTATCCGTCCAGACAGTGTTCAAAAGCAACTCTTGAGAGCTGCTGTTCTATTTGCATGCAAATTCTTGATTTGGTTTTTCAGACAAACACGAGTTCAAGATGAACTGACTTTGCTTAATATATAGTCTTCCTACACTAAATACTGTTGCAGCGTTTGTCTGTGCTTTAAAAGAATACATGTAAGCTATGATAGCTGAACAGTGTACAAATAGTGAAAAGTTCAATCTATCCTAGTTGTCAACCCAAACATTTTTTAAAGTTGATTAACATGTCAGCATCAGACTTCACAAGAATAAATCTGTGTTTATTCTTTAACTCATTTTTTATATTTATATATTTAAACAAATTATGGGAGATCAAGTATTATTTCTGTATTTGACATTTGGTTGAAATCTGATTAAACAAGATTAAATCTGTTTTGGTAAATACTGTTTTCCCATACTGAAATGAAATAGTTTTACATAAAATATTTTTACTTTAAAGTACATGTATACAGTTATTTCTAATCACATATAGCATTTTTGTTTACTAAAGGAAATACGTAATTGGAATTTTGGCATGCAGTTTCATACCTAGAACAGCAGATGGCATAACTCAACAATCGAGTTTAATGATTTAGCTACTGAAGTACAATATGACTTTGTCAAAAACAGCTTTAGTTTTAAGATGATAATAAATAAAATTATTAATTAAATATGCAAAAATTGATTTGAAAAGCAAGCCATGGCTGCGTAAGATTGTCATGGTATTTCCAAAGTAGCCAATCTTTTAAATGTTCGCAGATCTGTTACAAAACAGCCTGCTTTGTTAAAACCTTAAAGAAAAGTAAATAACATGTTAGAAAGTAAAACCTATGGCATGTGGCCTGAATATGCTTATTGTGTCATTTTAGGACTACATAAAGTTTTCTGTTGCTTTCATGTAGTACCCAGCATTTTTTATTCCGTATAATTGACACATAGTGTCCACCTGATCTTGAATTAGACTTCTTTCTAGTACTCTCTTTTTCTTCAATGGTAGTGGACCTGTAGCAGATCAGTTTGGCCATTTTATAAGCATTTTATTTAATAAAAATGGAAGACAAGGTAGGAAAGAAAAAAAATTCTTACTGTTTTATTTTCAGCCAAGGATCTCATTCAAATGGGTCTTTTGGTGCAAACTTGCTGACAATACCAAAACAAAGATCATCTTCTATGACATTGACTCATCATATAGGTCCCAGACGAGCAGGTAAGATCGTGCAATTTGTATAGCTTAGTGGCAGGATGTCAAGGTAGTAGTTAGTACATCAATTGGTTTTTTTCATGTAAATATAGTACTAAAATAATATCAGCATGTTGCATATATTTAAATTTTTTTTTTTAATCTGCTTCTAAGAATACTCAAAATTACAGTTAACATCAACTTTGTAGAAATCTCAACTATTTACCTAATGCTATGTAGCTGCAAAATGTTATAATGTTCAGTATGGCTGGTACCTGTTGAAAATTGCAACATTCATATACATTAATAAGGGACTTTTTTTTTTTAGTAATTATGCTTTTTGTAATGGAACAGTGTCACTTAGAAATTCCTAAATACCTGATAGCCATCTGAGATGAATATTTAAACAAATTTTGGAGGGAGTTGGAGTAGATTTTATTCTAACACTGTCAGTGTAATAAGCTAGTAGATACTGTAACAGCAGTGCTGAAATACTGTGTATATCAGTATTTCAGAGATTATAACTGGTCTGTTTGCCCATATTAAGTGAAAACTTGAAAACTACTTCTTTTGAAATTTCTGTCTATTCATTTTAGCATGATTTAAAAGTAACAACCTGTCTAATAATTTTGTTTTAGAAAAGGTTAAATATGTAGGTGGGATTGAGAGAGATGAATGCACTTTTTAATTTATTTAAAAAAAAAACAACAAACCAAAACAAACTCACCAGTTCTCTCTGTATTGCTGATGGCTTGATTGTTTCTCTTTCACTCTTCTAAACACAAGGAACATGCAAACTCAGGCCAGATTTGCATGTAAACACATTGTTGCACATTCTCAATGGTTCTGTCTTCATAAAAAGCTGGGCTGCCTTCTGCACTTTTCTACTTTGAATCTTGCAGAAAATACAGAGTGCAATGATATACATTAAAACTTGTTGAATGTGTATATGTAAAAAGGATGAAATTAAGTAACCAACATTAGAGTATTCATTTGTTTTAGTTCTAGAGGGGAGTTTACAAATTGCTTCTCAACTTTCCAGATCTTTCCTTGCAGCAGTGAAGTGACATTTGCTTTCTAAAACTTCTATCTCTGCACCTAGCAATGTGGACTTTCGGGCACTGTACAGTCATAAAACTTATGGTGGAGTTTTTGCTTCATAGTTTGCAGCAGAATAAGTGATTCAGCTTTTGGAAAGTCCACAGAATACCTCATTATTTTGCTCTTGGGCACTTTATTCTTTTGATAAAAATATGTTTACAATGGCTATAACTTACTTCAGGCACTTGTAGAAAACCTGCCTTTTGTATATTTTCACAAAAGAAATAAATGATACTTTGGCTTAATGCAAAATTTTGTTGTAAACTCAGGTTAGGCACAGAGTAGCCAAAGTCTGGATTTCCCAGCTTGCTTTCCTAGATTTCACAGACAGAAACCTGAAGTAAACCCTAGCTTACTGTTGGAACAGGAATGGGGAACTTCATGGACCTAAGGAAGATCGAGTTTTGTTGTCTGTTTGTTTTTTATCTCTAATTACCTATGAGCAGACTTTAGATTCCCCCCCCACCCCCACCCCAATGGCTTATTAGGCAGATTTAGATAGATTATCATGCCAATTAAAAAACGGTACATCACTGTCAAAAAAGGCCAGTATTTGCCCACTTCAATCCCTCACTTCAAAAAAATGATTACAACATTTTGGTTTTTTACTTTGTTTTTAAAAATGTCTCAAGCATATTTTTTCTTTATTGCAAAACAATTAGGTAAAACATTTTTATCTAGGTCAGTTACCAATGCTGAATTGTTTTTGATGATTTTTTTTTCTGGAAAATTTAAAAAGGAATTCTGAATCAGAAAAGAATATGAAAAGTTTCAGCTACTGTTTAAATTTTGCCAAAGCTAAAAACCAAACCAAACCTTTGAAAGCCAGATGTTATAACACATTACATAGTTTGCCCATTCAGATGTGTAGCCTAGACTGCTGCAGAGTTGTAGATCTCAAAACCTGGAATAGATCTAACTACTTTATATGTGTTTAACAATGTGAACTATACACCGTGTTTTGAAAACTTGCACATTCTTTACAATTTATAAAGGTTCTTGTAGTTTAATTTCAGTCTTTCTAAATAGTAATGGTTTTATTGTAATCTGAACCCCATGTAATGTTTGTTTTGGAAGGTGCTTCTCCTGGCCTGAGTCCTGTGGGTTCACCTAGTCATGGATCTGTCTCCAGTGGGGCTTTCAGCAGCTGGTCACCTGTAGAATTTCCTGATACTGCTGATTTTCTTACAAAACCAAGCATTAATATACATAAGCCTCCAGGATACACATTTAGTTCTCCAGATTTTCAGCAGCAAGTTAAAACATCTGTAGGTTATATGTGTAGCAGGTACTGTAAACTCTGTTACGTTTTTAGTATGTGCTGAATATGCGTTGAAAAGAATATAAATAAAATGAACAAATATAACAAGACCTGTACATCTACTAGTATTGAAAAAAAGGCATAGGATGTCATAATAATCTGTAACTATATTATCCAGGAGAGGCTAAAGAATGCTGTATGTATGCCATTGATCTGAAATGGCTCATCCTTGAAAGCAGCAGTTATTGTAGAGTAATGATATTTTACAGATTTTTAGAAAAGGAGGACTTCCTACCCGGGAATTGAATTCTGTATTTCTGAATAGTTTCTAAATAATTAGCTCTACTTTATTAATTCATAGAGGTGAGTTCAGGGGAGATGATGGTTGATTATTTTCTAAGTACGGACTAAATCTCTGTATGCCAAATTTAGGAGAAAATACTAAGGTCCTTGGTGGAGGAACCTTCAAAAGCATGCCTTTTTAAGAAAAGTAATTTGCAGATATTTTTCAGTACAACACAGCAGTAGCAAAAGAAGAAAATTACTTAATGTTGTAAATATTTTTCATGTATTCTGTAAGCTGTGGACATCAGATACCCAAGCCTGTTCCAACACCAGAACCAGAATTTGCAGAATATAAAGACAGAAAATCAGGTGGGATTTCAAATAGATTAATATTTGATATAAACATCCTTTTTTTTAAAGCCAATTAAATTAAAATTTTTATATTTTTACATGAAATTTTTCCTATACTTTAAGTAACTCATATTCATATATTTTATTTTAGCTTGTGACTTAGGATAATCAAGATAAACTAAAATATTGCCTGCCTCAGAGTAAGGATTTTATAATAGGCTTCCACTGATAGCTTTATAGTTCTGTACTCCATATATCAAACAAGTTCTCTGCCATCTCAGCTAAACTAATCACTGAACCGATTTTTGCAAGTTAAAAGTTATGCTTCTAGCTTTTCTCAATCTTGAAAGAGGTTTTGTCTAATAAATTTTGTCCTTTACAACCTTTTTGTTGTTAAATTCTTAAATAAAAATGGTTTAGAAACAAGCTGTTACTTATATTTCTGTGAAGAATCTGTATGATCAGTTTGAGAATTATTAGACAGCAGTAATTTACAAATAAATTATTGATATGGTATTTACGTATGTATTTTCTTTAAGGTGAAATTGGAAGTGCTAGTGTTTCAAAAGAATCTTTCCACCATACAGAGAAGAAAAAAGATGAAAGGAAGGAAATGATCAATCAAACACAAAATAATCTGCTTGTAAGCATGTAATTGAAAAAAAACTTGCAATAACTTTTATCAATACAGTATTTCTTTATCATTTCTATCATGCTGTAAAGAGGTCTGCATTGCTAAGATTTGTAATTTCTGGAGGGAAATGTTGCATCAGTGGAATTCAAATTTTCATTTAACAATTGTGTATTTCCAACTTGCATAAATTTCACTAGCAAATGACAAGAAAGATGGTGATTGTATTAATTTTTTTGTTGACCAAAATTAATTTGTGTAGTTTTAATGTTGATAGTATGCTCCAACAGTTTGACTAGTATTTTCTCTTGGCAGTTTATGACAGATGTGGCAGTTTCAGTGAGACTTACAAATGAATGTTCATACAGTGCAATGTATTGGAAGTGCAGGGAGACAAATGGTTTAAGCTTTACTAACATTTTGGGTTTATACCTCAATTTTTTTAAAGCTTGTTTAATTAATGAACTGTTAAAGGTCAGTAAATATTTTGTTAGCCTATGCATATTTTTGCGTTGTTTTATTAACTCATCTTGTTTAAAAAGAAAGAAGAATGAAAATTTAGCACCATCTCAGAAAGCCCTGGAATCTGCTGCCCCAAAATATGAAAAGTCAAGCCCTTAACTGTGCTATTTGTACTATTGATTTATGATTATCTCATAGCCATAGTTACATCACCATTCAATAAGTTCAATAATGATTTATCATTTTCTTGGCTTTTTTTGCCAATACAACTGACAAATTAGTTTTCATTGTTATTTTAGAGATAATAAAGTATCTTACTCTCATACAGGTAGAGCAGAGTCTTACATTAGAAACAATGTTATTAGACCATGATTCACTAATGGAGAAGATGAACAATTGGAATTTCCAAATTTTTGACCTTGTACAAGAAATGGGAGATCAGTCTGGAAGGATTCTTAGCCAGGTTTGTTGTCTTTTATAATATGAGGGAGGGTGTGTAAAGCTGTTGTGCTTTATATATTTTATTTAAACTGCAAAGTTTTGCAGTCAACGTATTTATGAATGCTAACTTGAAATGTAGAAATATCATTTCTCATGTACTCCATTTCATTGTAAACCATAAAAAGTGATCGATCTATGGACAACTTGCTCCAAATTTTATCAATTTTACTCTCAATGTAAAAATAGGTTAGATTCACACTTACTAGGTTTCATAGTAATATGTCATTTCCTATGAAAAATTGTCTCCTGCTTTCAGAATTAACTACCTTGTTTGTCAACCATTTCTTTTTTCTTTATTTCAGTAAAATATTTCTGCCAGAGCTACACCTGTGGGGGAAGAGAAGTGATCTTTTAGGCAGTCTTTTGCCTCTTGATCCTACAAACAATGGGATTTTTTTTCCATGCTGCTTTCTGCCTGTAGTATCCCTTTTATCTCTTTCTGACTTATTACTAAGCTCTTTTGTGCAGTTTTATGTTGTGCTGAAGCCAATCTACTGGCAGGTGCAAAAGTATGATCCTATTTGCTCTTCCCCAGCCTCTCCCATTCATCAATGTCATCTGGAAGCTTCTGTTTCTTTCTTTATACTGGATTTAGCAATCATGGAGCTATAGTATGAGCTGGATTTGCTTCTGATCTGACCTCAAAATATTTTTATTGCCAGTACCTTAGCTTCCTACCCTGGAGTAGAATGCATGTTACTCTTGTTCACAGGTAGTGTCAGGAGCAATCAGCTGGAGGGAAGGAAACAGGTTAGAAGTACTCAGGTGCAGTTGGAACCATAGGCCTGCACCTATACTGAAGACAGGAAAAAACAATGGGGATAATTTCATTTTTGTCATTACACACTGCCTTTTCTTTCATAATACACAGTACTCTGCGTATGGTTTTAAATCTTCCATTAGTCTTGTTTGATCAAATGTTTTCAGGTCTTTTGTCACCTCAGTTAGCAACAACTGTTAAGGTACAGACTGGAATGCCATAATCCACTTCTGAGTGGTGTTTTTACTGTAGTATACTAGTACTCTGTGATTCACATTAGCTTGCAGTTCATTTGTGTGCAGTCTAGGGGATAGTTCAAACCTGTAAGTACTTAAGTGTGCAGGTTTATACTTAACTCTACCAGAATTTCTGTATCAGTTCTTCCTGATATTGTATGTATGTGTACTACTTGTCCTTCTCCTCCTCCCACCCCAGTCATTTTGTCTGTTGTGCTGTAAGCATCTGATACATACTTAAGAGTCAATTAAAAACTGTATTTTACCATCATAAGTTGTAAGGTTCTCAGATTGGTTATGTGTAAGGGGAATGGTTGGGGTGGGTAGAAGGAGGGATGTCCCCTCATTTTGCTCTCATATTCCTTTGAGCACCTCCCACATTTTAGAATGTATTCTTTCTCACAAGTGTCTGGGAAAGAAGTGTCAAAAATGAGTAGCAGTGACTTGTTTTGGAAAGCTTTCATAATATTTTCAGTCTTGGGTGTATTAGGTCTTTGCAGTCACTAAGCTTTACTTGTAAAACATAGTATATTTGCACAGTATATACATGTGTAGGTGTTCTGAGTACATTTTTGAAATATTTTTTCATTTACCAGCTAGCTTTGTTAAAAATAGCCAAGATAAGTCATAATGAATAAAAGAAATAGGATGTCTTCGCCAAAGTCTCAAAAATAGTATTTTTTTTATACTAATGGCTCTGCTACTATAGTTAAGTAATTTGAAATTTTGAATAACAAGTAAGAATATGGATTTCTTATTTTTAGGTAATTAATGGAATAAAGCATGAGTTCTTTAACATTATGAAAATTTTGGAGAATATTATTAAAAAAATCAGTTGTGCATAGAATTTATCAGTAAAGAAATAAAAGCTTTTATTATTCTGTATTTTAGAGGATGGTAAAAATCCACATTTTTGTGCTAAAAAAAATCATTAAACATATCTCTCTGACCATAGCTTTCAGATAATCTTTAATGGAATTTCAGTAACTTCCATCTCCATCAGCAAGCAAAATTTTAAAAACAGGAATATTTTTAAAGTTGAAAAAGAATA
This sequence comes from Haliaeetus albicilla, assembly GCF_947461875.1. Classification (NCBI taxonomy): domain Eukaryota; kingdom Metazoa; phylum Chordata; class Aves; order Accipitriformes; family Accipitridae; genus Haliaeetus; species Haliaeetus albicilla. Next base: position 19,084,949 of record NC_091498.1, on the reverse strand, counting down.
TGCTTACGTATACTAAAATTCATTTTAATATGTACTTAGGTAACTTATACCTTGTTTCAAGACACTGGTTTGTTTGAAATTTTTAAAATCCCAACTCAAGAATTCATGAATTACTTCTGTGCACTAGAAAATGGCTACCGAGATATTCCCTGTAAGTACTATCCAATTACATAAGTTTTTATTTTGTATTAGTGTATCTCCTTTAGTGTTTGTATTAGTTTAATGTTTAATACAGAGGTAGACAATGTCTGAACTTAGTATATTTTTAATGAATACATTTGTCAGAATTTAGAACTGATTTAATGAATTGCAGCTAAAAATTGGTGGACTCCAAAACTGAATCTGTTAATATGTAGGTTGAATATAATCTTAAAGAATTTGAATGAGTAATTGAGTCAAACATACTGAAGTCAATGGAAGAATATTTGCTGATTTAACAAAAATTTGGTTTAGGCCTGTAATAGAATAATAAGAAACTATAGAATTTTGACAGTAATTATTCATCTTGCTGTTTAGGGCAGACAAATTTATTGGAAAACAAAAGAAAACAAAAAAATTACCCCTGTGTCATCCCCACCCTTCTTCCCACCTATCCTGTGTCACAGATGTTTGAACCAACCCAGGTGCTTGTAGGTATCGGATTGGAAGCAAGGCTAGTGCCTCACCATTGCTGATTTAAAAGGCTATTTAATCCCTTCCTGACTCTCAGCTAGGATGAAGTATGCTTAGAGGATGTTTGTTCCTTTTGATTATATTTCAGATAATATTTTAAATTATATTTTGATAATTTTCAGATCACAATCGTATACATGCCACAGATGTTCTTCATGCAGTATGGTATCTGACAACACGGCCCATTCCTGGATTTCAGCAAATTCATAACGAGCATATAATGGAAAGTGATATGGGTATGGATTCACACAGGTTATTTTTTACTTTTGCTGTAAGAAAGTTTTAATGAAACTATATTAGGTAAAACAAATTACTCTGGAAGAAAATATCTAATTATTCTTATCACTCAAATATTTTTTTTGTATTTTAATATAAGCCAGTAGGAATACCACAATGTTAGTACACGCCATTAAGAAATATGCAGTAGATTTTTAGAAAAATTATTAGATTAATAGTGTTTAGTTTGTTAGCCAAGAATACAGGTTCACTTAATAAATTTTCTATGCTGAATGAAACCTCTGTATACTGCTACAGTCAACGTATTTTTAGCATTTGAAATACATTAGACTAATATTTCTTAACTTTATTGGGAAATTAAATAGAACAAAAAAAAAAACCCCCAAAGTCAAAGTATTTAACTTAATTGAAGTTCTCCTTAATGGTTTTAGTGTAAAGATTAGTATTTCAGGATTTTGTATTAGATATCACATGCAGACATTCAGGCACTGAAGTGACTACCCTAACAATAACTGCATAAGAGCATCCCTGGAAGAGAAATAAAGACTTCAAATTCAAATTTTGTATGACATTAGTTCTAATGAAGCTTGGTTTTGTGTTGTCTGCAACTTAATGGAATTAACTTCTAAATTTGTAGTTTTAACTAAAATATATGCTGTAAGTAAAGTATAATTTTTCTAAATATAAACCTTTATACTAAAATATATGTATTTAAGAAAAATAAAATGGGGAAATCAAGCACTCTCTAAGAACTCTGTCTTAGATGTGCAGTAAAACAAGACAAGATGCAAGTTGTGGCTTTTAAAGGGCTGTAATTTTAAGAAGCAATTTGTTCTGTACAGTTCACATCATACAGTATATGTTATTTCTTCCTTACTAATTAGCCCCTCTGCTGGCACCTTTCTCTTTTACTAAGTTTGTCCACATCCACTGATTATACCCTATTGCATTTTCTTTCTCTAAGTGTTAAAAGAGTTGGGACTGGAGACTTGACTGGAGGAAAGAAAAATTATAAAAATCCTTTTGTTTCCCTTTACAGATAAAGTAAAATTAAAATAAATTTTAGGTTTATTGCTTTGGAACTCTTCCAGTATAAAAGTTACTAGGATTTTTAATCCTTGCTTATTCTATTAAGGCAAAAGAGCCCCTTTTTATTATGCAATGATGAAATAAGTACTATTGCCTTTTTTTTTTTTTTTTTTAAAGTAGTGACTTTGTCCAGGGGAAAGAGGAGAATAAAACTGTGAATCTCCTTATCATGCAAGTATTTCTACCTTAATGGTTTAGTTCCTTTTGCAGTAGTTTCCACTGTCCCCTGAGCTTTTCCTATAGGCCTGCAAGTCCAAGAAATGGGCCACGTATAGAATTACTAAGGGAGATGCTGATTGATCCTTTCTTGGCCTTATTGAGGTTGGAGAGAAACTGTAGAATGCTCTTTTAGTACTGTCATTTTAAGAAGGGAATGAAATTCCAGGTCTGCATAACACCAGGAGGTCTTTAGCAGCATGACAGTAAGGGGAAGGCATAAGAAGTGACAGAGGCCTTAACAGTAATGTGTAACCATTGGTTTCCATGTGGATTTTCCAAGATCTGTAGTTTGGACTCTGAGATGTACATTTTTGCTAGTTTTTCTCCTCTTCATTCCCTCCCATGGAACAAATACCTAAAAGTGCATTTTAAGAATTAAAAGCTTAGATTGTTATGGTTGCTTTCTAATCTAAATGGCAACTCTACTGCAATCAAGAGACATAGACTAGATGGCCGGTGTCCCTTGTTCCCCTAGATTGCCTTCTGTGCTTGCTGAAACATTCCTCTGAACAGCCTTCTGCAGCAAAAGTGAACTGTAGCTGCAAAGAGGTGACTTCCTCTGTTTTATGTCTTCTAAGGCACCATACAGTTTCAAGGACCAAAGCAAATCTTTTATTCCTTCCTCCCCTCTTCTGATGAGGGCAGCAAGTGTGGATATCTGCCCCATACATACTGCCAAAAGCGTAAAGTCTACATTTCTTTTTCTAAAATTGCATGGCAAGAGTGAGCTCTGATTGTGGTGAATTAAAAATACTTCTTTTTCTTGATTATGACTGTTCAAAGTTCTGAAAGTCTCCTTTATTTGTGTGAATGATAGTTACCCGTCAGCATTATAATGGGAAATCTTGTCTGAAAAAATGGATCCTGAGGTATATCTGCATGTAGTACTAGGGAAAGGATTGGTTTTAGAACAGGAACATTCAGCTTTCCAGTTTTGGCACACTTCTTGCAGGATCCACAATGTCCTGTAGGATTTTGCCCTCCTTGTGTAATGTCATGAAACAGCTGAAACTTTTTATGTATTTGTAAGACTACATGTACCCTTCTGGACAACCTGTGTGGCCATGATGAATTTACGACTTACTGGCATTTCAACTTTTCTTCAAAATTGCTGGTTTATCTATAAACAAGAGTATGACTTTTTTTAAAAAGTATAAGTCTTTCTTTGCCAATTATTCAGCTCCACAATTACAAGGATAATTATGTTAAGATTATTTTCACAATAGTATATGGCCGAGTTATTTAAAATGTATTAAAAATATGAATGAAATAATGTTCTGAAAAAATATTTTATGTTTGTATTTTCAATTTTCTTAGATGAAGCCAGTCGTATTGCCCCTGTTAGAGTCAGCTATATTTCTTCAAAAAGTTGTTCTATTGCTGATGACAGTTATGGTTGTCTGGCATCAAACATTCCTGCTTTGGAATTGATGGCTTTATATGTAGCAGCTGCCATGCACGATTATGATCATCCTGGCCGTACAAATGCTTTTCTAGTGGCTACAAATGCACCTCAGGTAAGAAATTCTTTAACCAGAAAATTATTTGTCTGTATCTGAAATCAGAATAATGAAAAATTTTCTCTTATATATCCCTACTGTAGCCAGTTTAGGATCATTTGCCCAATTTAAGAAACAGGGAAATTAATTTATACTTAACATGTGTAATACTTTTTTTCTTTCTGATAAATTCCAATGTGTTTTGTATGTATTGGTTGTGTATGTGTGTAAAAATAATTTTCAATTTACAAAATTGAAAATAATAACATAAATCAATGCAGGTAAGAGTAAAAGATTATTTCATACAGAGCTGGCCCTAGGACTGTCTAAGCAGCTAATTCATGGATATCTTACATTTTGGGAGACCTCTGAAATCATAGTGGTATCAGCAATTACCATAAAAACACATGTTTCTCTAATAGTCCAATTAACTGCATCAACTAGTCTTTGTATTTCTGATTAGTCCTGTATGGTAAATAGCCATTACCTTTAAGGGAGTATGAGTAAAATAAGAAGAAATTGGTAAGGCATCCTTGCTTTTATGTCCCATATTCAACTTTGTTGTTAGAACAGAGAGTAGAAAGAAAGGAGATGCTATGCTCTTCAGGGTCTAAAAGGCTAAGACAAAATAGGTAAAGGAGAATAAAGCTAAACAAAATAGCAGATAGAAAAAAAAAAAAAGGTGGGGCAGGGAAGAATTGGAAGGAAAAGCACGGAAGAAAAGATGCCTAAACTGCACAGTGAAATAGTTTTATCTGAAGAGTGGAATATTATCTGGGGAAGAATATTTATGATGGCTATTTGGATCGCTCTTAATAAGTTAGAGACAAGAAACTTAAATAATAACAACAACAACATCAACAACAACAATAATAATAGTAAGTCAGAAACCAATACAGCTTGTCAGGAGATGGATACTTTAAAAGTGAACTTTCCAGTCTTCAACAATTCCTTGTTGCAAAAAAAGTTTAGGATGTAGGCAGTTACGTATTTCTGCTGAAAGCAGTATACAAGGAAGAATAAAAACAACACCACAGACATTCATCTCCAATTTTCAAAAATACACATGTTCATTTTGTTAATGATCTTTTCCTTTCCTCAAAACATAAAGATTATTTTTGTAGTTTTTCAAATAATTTTTTCAGGTCCTATTTATTCTATATTCAATTATTTTCTAGGATCTTTTGTATAAACACGGAAGTTGTGAGTAAAATCTACTACTGTTTTAATATTTTAATTAACTCATTTGCAGTTAAAATGTATTCATCAGCATTAAACGTAGCACATTGAAAACTAGTGATAGTCCACACCATTTTGCGTTAACCACAGTTCTCATATGCTTTGGAGTTCTTTTCGTGTTTTTTTTAAACAATACTGGAATTAAAAGCATATACAGAGATCTGGGGTGTGGTTTGGTTGGTTTGTTTGGGTTTTTTATGTCAGTGCGTGTGCTCCACACATACTTGCCAAGGGTCTGAAGTCTACGTTTTAAGTGGTTTGTGTATGTGTGCCTACAGTGTGAATGTAGATGTCAGTAAGACATCATTAAGGACTTTCAAGGAAAGAAAAAGCTTTGCTAATTGTTTGGGGGTTTTTTTCTCATCTGCCATTTTTGTTTCACTTTAACCTTCGAAACTAGAAGGCAAAACATCATTTCCAATGGTTGGGGTTTTTTTGGTTTTGTTTGTTTTGTTTTTTTTTTAATTAAGTCTTGTTTCTGACTAGCCCTTAAGCTTCAGAATATTTAATTATAATTTTAAATCTTTGCTCTGACATTTATGATTCTCTCTCTCTCTCTTTTTTTTTTTTTGTAGGCTGTTCTCTACAATGACAGATCAGTCTTAGAAAATCACCATGCTGCTTCTGCCTGGAATCTTTTCTTATCACAACCAGAATACAACTTTTTATCAAATCTTGATCATGTAGAATTCAAGCGTTTTCGTTTCTTAGTGATTGAAGCAATCCTTGCCACAGATCTCAAGAAGCATTTTGATTTCCTTGCAGAATTTAATGCCAAGGTTTGTTACGTTTCTGCACTGAGCTTGTCTTGATATACTGATGTTAATGTTGCTACTCAGTAGTTGTTAGTATTAATAACTTGCATCTAAAGTTTTATGTTATTTAAATTTAGGTTACAAAAAAAAGCACATAGAGTGTTTCCTTTGTACAAACCAATTGTAGATTGTTTTGTAGATTGCCTAATAAGCCTAGCAGATGTTACTCAGGGACCCACATGAGAACACGATCATATCTCACATATCCATCTTCTGAGAGATAGTAAATGACTTTTTTTTACTATATAAAACAAAAAAAGATGTAGAAAAATTAATGCAAGTCTGTTGTGAAAAGCCTGAAAAAAACCAACCCCATTGATGAGTTTTAACTTAATTTTTAAAAATGTACATGCTCAATCCAGGTCAATGATATCAACAATCATGGTATAGAATGGAGCAATGAAAATGATCGCCTACTGGCCTGTCAAATATGCATCAAACTGGCAGATATTAATGGCCCAGCAAAAGTTAGAGAGCTGCATCTGAAATGGACAGAAGGCATTGTTAATGAATTTTATGAACAGGTGGGTACAGAAAGTGTAATTTACTCTTTTTTTTTAATGACAGGCAGATGATCAGTTCTTTGCATTAGCAAATGTATAACTAAATTAAACATTATTCCTTGTGTTAAATCTTCAAGTAAGGTATTTCCATCTTCTCTTTCTGAATACTGAAAATTTATTTTCATAGGTAGGATACTAACATAATTTCTTACTTTTTATCAATTGTGTTAGAAGCTTGAAAACAAGCTCCCTGCCAATGTTGTCCATTTTTCAGATATTAGTTTATTTTCTTTTGGTTTTTTTTCCATAGGATGAAGCTGATTAAACCAAAATAACTTCTTCCACTTTGGGAAGTTAAGTTCACTGGTATGTTTCCAGGTCAAAGAATATGTATAGAATCCACAAGACTGGAAATGTATATTCAGCTAACTCTTAGAGCAAAGACAGAAGATATTTTAAAACTTTCAAAATTAAATATTAAAAATACACAGTAGTAACTAACAGTATTAAAATGGAAATAAGATTTTTACAGTGGAACCTTGATAAATAATCCTATCAAGAGTAACTGGAAAAAAGCCTGAAAATTTGTGGCCTATGTTTACATTTACAACTTCTGGAAGACCCCAAAATATATTCTACATTTCTACTCTGTTATTTTTCTGTAGTCAGCCTTCTGAGGAGTTAACTATTTATGAGGCAACAACCAAGGATTGAAAAATACTTTTCAAGCTAGGAAGATAAAAGTAAACAACAAAATCACTTGGGAGATTTAAGCAATAGCAATAATAATCTGAAGTGCTTACACTTACTGAAAGACCTTAGTATTCTAAGTTGCTGCTTTAGGAAAAACTTTTTTGTAAAACTATCAGGTCCACAGAAGTGCTGAGACAAGTGATTATAACTCAGAGTTCTGTAGGAGCAACTGTTCAATTTTTTCTTCTCCAATTTATAAAATGGGAAAAAAACCCAAACCACTTTGTTCTGGATGTTATAGTTCATTTCATTTTTCTATGACTTTGGGGTGAAGCCGTTTACCAAAATGCCTTAGTCTAGCTGATTACTTTCCCATTATCTCTGTTCATCAGCTCAGCATTTGAAGTCAAAACTCTGCCTACCCTGAAGCCTGTAAAGGCCTGCCTGTAAAGGCCAAGGAATAGCAGCTACAGTAGAACTAGGTCTGCATCCATGCACAAGGGTATCTCGCAGCAAAGCTGAAGGGAGGATTATGGGCTATGCAAGTCTGAGCTATAATGTGTCTTTATTTTAAATTGGCCTAATTACATTTTCATTCACTTAGTCTATACTATTATTGCCTCTAGTAAAAAGATACAACGCATGTGATGTTTACTTGGTTCCTTAAAAGTAATCTTTAAAATAAAAAATTAAACTTAATTTTGTGAGTTCTGATTTTTTTTTTTTTTTTAATTTCTTTTTCAGGGTGATGAAGAAGCAAGTCTTGGATTACCTATAAGCCCTTTCATGGATCGTTCTTCTCCACAGCTTGCAAAACTGCAAGAATCTTTCATCACTCACATAGTTGGCCCCCTTTGTAATTCTTATAATGCAGCTGGGTTGCTTCCAGGGCAATGGGTTGATGAAGAGGAGGAGGATGCAGAAAGTACTGAAGATGATGATGGAGCACAATTAGAGAGTGATGATGATGAAATGGAAGATGATCTTATTTTAAGTAAGTTTCTGTATTTCAGTCAGCACATATGGTTGTCATTTAATAGATTCAGACATAGCAATGAGGGTTGAAATTGTATAGTACGAATATTGTAGATTTTGCGATTATGCTACTTCATAAATTTTACTCTTTTAATAAAATTTTTGTTAATACCAGAAGACTTGCAATTTGAAACAGAAACTCATTGTTATCCTTTGCCATGTCAGTATTCAAATATTCTGAATAAGCGTCCATGGTTTTTGCTCAAATTTGCATCTCTCTTACAACGTGCCATTGGTTTTGTATGTGTAAAATACAATTACTTTGAATCTCAAACAATCAAATGTGCTTATAATTTTACAGAAGCTCAAAGAAAAAAAGGTAGACGAGTATTTTGCCAGCTAATACACCATCTCAGTGAAAATCACAAAATATGGAAGAAAATGATTGAAGAGGAGGAAAAAAATAAAGCTGAAGGAGCTAAACTGCTGACTGAGATCTCATCTTTACCTCAGGCGGATGAAATTCAGGTTATCGAGGAAGCTGATGAAGAAGATGAGCGACAACTAGGAGAAGACAAGACATGCTAAGAAAACCTCAGTGGTGTCCAATATGATGATAGCCTATTTTTTTTTTCCACTGTGCTGACTTTAGCCTGACACAGTTCACATAAAATTGAAAGGCCTTAATACTGTGAGAGGATTCTTTCTACTCTAGTGGAATCCCACTCCTATGCACTTTTGCCACACAAAATATGAAACTTTATTGAAATATTGAGTATTATATACCCTGATGCAAAGTTCTTTATGCCTTAGTTGGTATAAAATATCCTGATATAATGCTGCCTTGCTGAATATGGAACTCTTATTTTCCTTGAGGTACCTGAAATTTTTAAAAACATTCAGTGACTTCAATTACCAAAGTGGCAAGAACTTTATGCTAACAAGGAAAGGTGGGATGGATCCTAATATTGTCTTGAGTTGTTTATTTCATGTTGTTTTGAACATGAATGAGAAAAAGTCTGTGCCTATATGAAAACTATGTTACTGTTGCAGTGCAAGCCTGTTGTGGGGTGTCTACTTAGTGCAGTAGTGGGCTTAATGTAGTCATCTCAGAGCAACTATTCAAGGACTGTGACATAAATGCTGAATTCTGATATTTGTGGTTTAAAAAAGAAAACAATCCAGGTGCATCTATTTCTGATGCTTTTTTATTATTATGCATAATCTGATGTTTTATTTTTGCAGAAAATATTCAGGTTTGCAGTGGGTGTTCATGATAATTCATTGAATACAGGGCCATTATCATCTGTTGCCTTGCTGTTTTGTGGTAGAACATTAAAAACATGTTCAGCTACTTAAATTATTAATGGATTTTATTCTTTTAGTCATAATGCTATATTTCCTGCCCTTACTCAGGTTCCTGTTTAAAAACAAGTCAACCACATCATAGATTTTTATCTTGCACCAATTTCCAGTATTAAATTTGAAGAAAATATGATCGTATTTCATTTATTCTTTGTATGTAAAACTTTAGGAGAATTAAAGATTTTTTTTTTTTTAATAGACATAAACTACTGTTTCAAAATGGCTGGTGTATTTTTATGTGCCTCACGTCTTTTTTCCGCCATCACAAACATAGCTTATGTTGCCTTCAAGTTTGATGTACATCCTGAAATATATATATGGAAAGCAGAATGTGAAAACTTTGTGTAAAGCCTAATAATAAGATAAACATCACTGTACTATATTCCATTTTAGATTGTTGAGTTTTTAAATAAGAAACTTAGACATTCCACACAAATGTATTTTTAGGAACACTACCATTGTAGGTCTAATTTAAAAAAAAAAAATAAAAAAAATTAGGCTACAAGTATGTAAGCAAGCCACAAATAAAGCTAGATTTAAAAGTGCACCTTTTAGTACTAAACATTTATATGCTGGGCAGTTGAATTGAATAAAAACAAATGCACACATGTGGAAGTTGCTAAATGTATCTTACCATATTTGGGTTTACATTTACATCAGTTGACTTGAAAAAAAAGGTAACATTCGTAAGATAACCTTGTGTAAATTGTACTGCACTATTTTACACAAACAAATTTTTATTCTGCTCTTTGATTGGCCAGTTTAAATAACTGAAAGGATTTTTTTTTTATTTTCCACTAATAAGCTTTTTGTTGATTCATTTAGAAGACCACTGAAATGTGCTTTTGCTATTTTATATGTTCAGTGCCAAATGCCCCTTTGCTGCCATTATTACTATCACTGCATTTTTTGTAACACAAGCAGTGTTAAAAACAGATATTTCTGTCATTAATAAAATGTTGCACTACTGAAGCTGGCACTTATTGATCATTCACTTGTATTTTACATATGTTCATATATTTTCCTAACGTAATTTGAAGACTACAGAAATCATGCTCGTTTCAGTATGCTGTATGCTCAGCATTTATATGTTTAGTTTCATTTTGCTTTGACTGAAAAAAGATGCAAATGAGCTTGTCTAAATTTAATTATATTATTTTACATGACAGTTTTCCATTTAGTTGCCTGTTAAAAAATTATTATTAAAAACTAATATAAAAAAAGAATAAGAAGGTAAAAATAATACTTTATCTTTTACTAAAGCATTGGCAGCATTTATATCTGGTGACAACTTTGCCAGCAACTTCAAATCTCAGGTTTCCCTAAACTCTTTAGAAATACTGAAGCAATTTTAAAATTCAGATGTAAGTATCAAACCTCAGTGCTTAATAAACTATAATGCTGATATGTATTTCCAACTAGATATTTTCAAGTTACAGTAGCTTGTTTCAAAGATATGTTGAATTATGAATGTATTTAAAATCCCCTTTAAAATGTCTGTTATTTATATATACATAATATGTGACTAATTGTTACTCTAAGAGCAAGGGGAAAAGAATGTACAAATATCATCAAAGGTTCGTTCAGGGCATGTTTGCAGAAGTGGATGTAACTGAAGATGTCTTAATCTTTCAAATGGTAATGGAGGGTCATTTGAATGTTGATTGAGCTGTTGTCAACAGTAATATATCTCCATATAAGGTATATCACTCTTATGCTGTTAACAACCCACTGAGAAATTACAACCAATTTAAATCTGTGATCACACTTCAATTCACAGCTACCAAGGGATGCTAAGGAGCACAGAAAAGCACACAAAGAACACAATTAAAATACTTTCTAAAGCAGAACTCACCATTTTTTTTTTTCCCCAAGTAGGCCAAATTAGCTTACATAGAATTAATGTTGCTACCAGTTGATATACCTTTTATGGATAATATTCTCAGGTTTAAGTAAAGTCTTCAGCCCCTTTCCTATCAAGAGCCTCCCATGTCCTCATTGCCTTCTTTTGCAAATGTATGTTGGATTACTTGCTCCTGTGCATACAGAACTAGAAGTTTTCTGGAAGGACCCAATTCCCTCCATGCCTCTGCAGACCTCTGGATGTTATGGTGGTGCTAAACTAATCAAAATTAACTACTTGGATCCTCTTCCCATGAGTTCTTCCTCCATGGCAAAGCTAGACGGTGTGTCTAACAGTATTCAAAATTAAAGGACTAGTGTAACATTACTTGAGGTAAGTCCAAATTAACAAAGTTTGCCCAAGACCTGATTTGCTCTGTACATAGAATCATTTCTTCTCTGTACTTCTTGCATTCAATTTTAACTACAACCGGTGGTAGGTGAATCAACAAAAGGAGTTAGCAAAATTCAAGAGCGCACTTATAGCTTTGGTGCTTTCTCCTGGGCAGGCATAGTTGAGGCTGGGCTTCTCGTTCCTCTAAAAGTATACACAGAATTTGAGGTAATCCGGTATGTGGCACTAACATTCACAGGGCAGTACCTTCCCTTTTGTCCAAAAAACATTTGAGAAGGTGTGAGAGGTGCAGAACTGGAAGTTCCTCATACGCTGGTGAGTGTGAGATCAGGAATCCCAGTCTGAGAGACATGTTTTGGAGTAAAAGAATAGAATTAGCTTAGGCGATGAGAATTAGAAAGGAGACGTAAGGAGGGCATACCCACACACATAAAAGATATATTCTTATTCAGAAGAGACACTGTTTATTGTTTCACACCAGTTCATTGTCTTCAAAAGAATATGGAAACAGGATATCTTTGGTAAGTCAGAATATTTGGATTGTTAGAAATGAAATGAAAATAGAAATGAAAATTAAAGTATACTACTACTAAGGATACAACTATCATAACTTAAATTGTGATGCAAGTTTAAGAAAATGGATTTTTCTGTGGCTAATAAAGATTAGATAAGAGAAAATAAATACACAATGTTGATTAAATGAGGTACAAAAAGTATGATCAAGGCAGTGTTTTATTTTGCCTTTTTTTCCTCCAGCTTTTCTCAGAATTGTGTTTCTGGACAACGTGCTTCTTCATGTCTGTGTTAAGGCAAATGAGGTAATGAATTGCTTTCATTTTTGCAATGAAGAATTTTCCTTTCGATATCTTCTGAAGTAAGCCTTTAACTTGCTATAAGAATCATACTGTAGATTCTCAGAGATGAAGCTGGCAAAAGGACATAACTGTTAACTGGTCCCTACCTGTTGTTAATATAATAGGGCCATAAGCAATTAGTACTTTTGTTCTCTGCTAAATGAGAAAGAATAATGACTTGTATTTCAGAGGAAAGAAAGGTCATGGACTAAGCTGCTCTAGGATAAACATTCCAGTGCACTTGAGTTTCTAGTTGGCAGTGACCCTCTTGTCATGGTGTACGTCCGCCACATCCTTATGAATCCAGCTAATAGATATATAACTCTTAACTGAGCAGTCTGTCTCCATGGTTGTTTTGTCCATTTGTTACTCTAATTTCTCTAAAACATTTCTGGCTTAGACTTGAAATACTACTTCTGGTTAGTCTCATTTCTGTTATCTGCAATACTCTAAAAAAAAAAAAAAAAAAGTAGAGTAACTAGCAATTGCTTGTTTTGTTAATAATAGCATTAAGCTATAGAAAGTGGTTCTGGTAAAGAAGAAACTGCTTTCTTTTGGTACTGAGATTGAAACATCTGTCCAGAAATTGGCTGACTTTAAATACTGCTGTTGTGATACGGTCAGGATACTGAATAATGGATGCTTAATGTATTAAGTGTTTGACACTTATTCGGTTCTGTGTGACACTACAGACCCCTTTAGAAAGGGCACAACACAATCCAAAATGTTTGACCGGAAGGTTTCTCTGGGGATCTGTACACCGTGAGTCATCTTTTGACTTCTGTACTTCAGGAGATCACAGGTGACAGCAACTAGTATCTATGATAGGTTCTACTACGCAGGCTGTATTAGCTGGCAGAATGTTACCATCTATGAAATCTAAGTAAAGAGAATAAAAATCTTATGCAGAGGAGAAACCTTCTGCCTTCTGGTTTATCTGTGAGGTTTCAGAAAAATAGAAAAGTCTAATATTAAACTAATAGAGCCTTTAAATAACAGTGAGAGAGCATAGTGTTTCAAATGATTCCTACCATTCACCTTGTGATTTGTCCATGTCCATCTTGCCAAAAAACAGGTGATGAGTCACTTCTGACTCATCTCTCCAGATCAGCAGAACCCTTTGCACCTTGAATAAGATGAAAATCTTTTCATTTTACTTGCATATAAAACAAAGACTAATGCTTAGCTTAAAATGTGTTATATCAAAAATCCAAAGGGTAAGCTTGACATTAGTTATTGCACATGGGGAGCAGATTGCAGACTTCATCACCTGTGCCAGTTAGATGTGAAAACTTGTTCCTATATGTGGTCATTCAAATGGACTTAGTATGTCCTTCTTTCTTTTCTCATGATATTCATCCTACTAGAATTTATTAATCTCTGCAGTATTGCCAATTTATCTGACTCATATTAACTAAGCTTTCTCTCAGTCAAAGAAGTGAATGAAGAAGCCCTCCTATTTATCTTTGAGAATGGGTTTGTAATAATTTTGTTCTATTCATCATAAATAAGGTATTACCAAAATATTGTTTCTGATTTCAGATGTCACACCCCAGGAAAAATATCTGTCCATTAGACAGATCGCAGAATTCCAGTACAGACCAGTGAGACTGACCATAAATATGGAAGACATGGCCTAAAGAGAAGGAGAAAGATAAAATTGGTTCAAGAGATTTTTCTGAGTCTAGAGAAAATGAGACAAGTGAGATATTCTAAGGTTTTGAATACTTAATAAGGCTGCTTCGAAGAGCAAAGTAATCAGAATAATCCTTTCAATGTTCATAGTGTTTAGGACAGGAAGTAACAGCTTTAGATTGCAAGAGGGAAGATTCAGGCTCAACATGGCTAATTGTCTAAGGATTGAGAGGGCTGTGACTCACTGAAATAGATTGCCTTGGACTATTAAGGAGGCCTTTGGAAAAAAAAAAGGTCTGAAAAATGGCTTTCAGAAAAACATATTACTAGGTCAGATGAGTGATCTGCATAACTTACTGAGGTCCTTTCTGGACCTATGTTTTAAATACTAGGACTAGAGATGAGATCTGATATGGATCACTTTAAATGCTAGTAAGAAAATGTGCACAATGATAGAAAATATTTAAATAATAACATTCAAACAACAGGAAATAGATGTGTCAGCTGAATATCTATTTCAGTGAATATTAAAAGCTTTTCACTTACTGAGTATTTAACTGCTAGTGCATCTCCCACCAGAAATAGTCTTTTTATTTGTTGAGGGAGAGAGCTAGAATCCTTTTGAAAAAAACAGACAAAGTTGGGGCTGAGCCAGAGTTAAGTTTCTGTCTAGTTGTCAGCTTATGAATAAATAGAAACGCAGTAGGAAAAAAAAAAAAAATAAAATAAATGTCTAAAGTTAGTTTGCTAAAGCTTATTATATTTTAAATATTTGTCAGCTATATGGTCCTCTCAGATCTTAAGAAAGTGTATATTTAAGACGTTGGAGGTGCTGGATGCTTTTAAAGATGATGTCATTAATACACTTGCAGAGAGGATTAATTTAAGCAAGTAGGGATTTTTAGATAAATTTTAGCCCTTAGCACTGAGTTTTATTGCAATCAACAATGAAATACTCTTACAGTCTCTTTTCAAAATATAATCATGATATTCATTATGACACAAAGAACTTGAATATTTTGTAGACTATATCTACAATTTGTGATGAAGTAAATGTGATACTAAGGTACATTGCATTTCCCTCCATACTGCGTCAGTTTAGACTGTACATTCTTTGAGAGAGAAACAGTATGTCTTTATATAATGTAAAATACAATGGAACAAGATCTGAAGCTGCCGTGAAGGGGCTTTAAAAAGCAACTTTTAGGCTTCCAAAAAAGAGCAATTAAATTAACTTCCTAACATATATAGTCACAAGAAGGGTCCTAAGTACCTATGTTTTTCCTGGAAAAATTAGGCTATAAAATTTTGCTGTGGTGCATGTTCACCAGCATTATTGTTTTAACTGAGCTTATTGTGCAAGTTGAAGAGAACCAAAAGGGCATTTGAACTACTTAAACAGGGATGTGTGTGGAGAAAGGAAACTTAATTACCTGAGAATAACTGGAATTCTTTAAGATGTTTTATCCATAGTGATTCTATTACCTAACTTTCATTCCTTATTGGTATGAAATCCTACCTGGATTACCTATATTAGTGAAGGACCTGAACAACAGAGCCATCCTTTATTCCCTCATTTTAGTGAGGATATAAGGGTGCCCATGGGGCATACATCATGGACCCTGTTGTCTAGATTCTAATGGTGGAACTGATGTGGTTAAGCATTCTAACAAATCAACTATAATGTAAAAAGCTGGGGGGTTTTATATGTAATATTTTTTTCATGCTTCTGATAAGTCAGTTTATACAAATTAAAAATATTTCTTTTAAGACTTTTAGTACGAGCGTAGAAAAGGAAGTCAGCACTTGAAAACAGCAAGGGAATAAATAGTAAGTTTATTCTGTTTTCTGGTATATTACTACAGGCTGGTATATATCACATGGAGAATTTTAGGCAAGCAGCCATCTGCTGCGGTAATAGTAAGCTATTGGATTAGATTGCACATTCCTGATATGCTCCATTATTTTAATGGATTTAATCTATTTGGAATGTTACTTATTCAGAAGAATGTAACAAACGTAATGTCTCCTGAAGTCTGGCAGTGTTCCTAAGAAATGAGCACTCTGAGTACGGGTTCTGCCTAATTCTAATCACATCAACATTGAGATAGTTGACAGCCTTCAAAATATCTAAAGGGATAATCTAGAAATGGAAGAATCTGCTGATCCTCAAATTGTATTGTATGAAAGGACAGAATAAGGCATAATATTTCCAGAACAGAAGTTTAATTTGATCTTGATTGGACAAAGGGTTTGAATCATGAGGCCCAATGCCAAAAAACCCACCTCTGACATCTAGCTGCTATGAAAATGCATGTCTGTACCTTCACAGACCAATTTATACTGAGAGTTTACCTTTTAAACTTTTATTGAATAGTCCACTGTACTTGGCTGTGTTATCTTGTGTTTTCATCATTCCATCTATCTCACCTAAATATAAATTCGGATCTGGCATCTTCACCATTATGACTTTCCCCCCCCCCGTTTATCTATAATCCTTATATTTTTCCCATTCAATGCATTGTTGCAAAATTTACATAAGCTTATTTTCACCCATTTTTCAAAGTGATTTGACTATCTTTTATTGTGTTCTCTCTGAACTTGCTAGTTTTCAGGTGAATGTGCTATCTTAATGACAACATAATCTACCTGATTTACTTCCTAGCGCTTGTACAAACCATTAGGCTCAATTCAGGCCAAAAAAAAATGCAGATTAATAGTTTATTTTCACTATTCGGACAGCCTGAATCACAATTAGGGAGAACAACATACTCTATCAAGAAAAGACCTGCTTGCTATGTGAGATCAGGCTGCTTTAATGGTTGAATAGCCAGCAGAGCTTTGGAGTTCAGAGAGAACAGTAAATTTTATAAGCCGATGACTGCGACAGAAGGGACTACTATAAACTTATGTAGTTTATTTCTCATGTTGAAAACAGTGCAAATTAGAACCAGAGCACAGAAGAAAGGTCTGATAACTAATTTTAAAATTTCTGTAACAATCCACGAATAACTATCCTCACTGCTAGTTACAGAACTGATTCTTCATCTGAAGTTGTTCAAAGTATTCACCTGGTTCCTAGTTTAAAGATATTTCACCTTGACTTCTATTTATATTCTTGTCTACTTACTGAAAGGATCTTTTATCAACTTTTTGTTCTCTGTTTAGATAGCTGTAGACTGTAGTCAAGTCACTTAATAATGTGTTTGTTAAACCAAGCGAATGAATTGTCTTGAAAGTGTCACTAGCCAGTATGTTCTACAGTATATTCTGTGGTGTATATGCTGGAGACTTGCTTGAACCTCCAACTTGTCCAAAAACTTTCTAACAGTGCCAGTGTGTCACCAAGTCGGAAATAATAAATCATTCTGAAATGGAAGTGTATTAGCTTGGGCATGGTGCTGCCCTGATATGATCACATACTATTTTGTCAGCTCACAAATCAGTAGAAGTACCTTGCAGCAATCCAGAATATATAGCATAAACATATTCTTAGTCCTTTTTACAGCTTTATAGGAACAGTACCGATTTTTTTAAATGCCCCTTCAGTGATAGACAACAGAACAGGACACATTATTCAAGGAATGCTTGTGCCAGCACCAAATACATATATAGCTTCTGTATCTGTTAACAGTTGGACTCAATGATCTTAAAAGTCTTTTCCAACCTAAATGATTCTATGATTCTGTGATTCTATGCTCACTCAATATTCTGTCAACACAAGATCTTTTGGCTGCACAGTTCAAGTTCATGTTTAACTAACAACCCACCTTGAATCCCAAGCTCTTTCAGAATTACAGCTTTTCAACATAGATTTCCCTCATCCTATGCCTGTTTTCTGTGTCATTGGCTCATAGACATCTGAGTTTATATTTGGACACATCCAAAAAGGCCAGAGTCCAGAAGGAAAGACCTTCCTTCTATTGATATTGGATCTGGCCCACAGGTGGTCAAAAACATACTCTGTGAAATGAATAGATTGTAGTGTGAGTGTATGAAATGAATGTACATCAACTGAACTCTTTTCAGAATTACAATTTTATAACTTATGCAACATTAATAGAAAATAGCGTTATCTTGTCTTGGAAACTTACCTGCTTGAAGATGATGATGCTTAAGGAGGGATCACAAGAACAAATGCAGAAAGATCCATAACTTCACCTCAGGCTCTGGTCAAATCTAGTTACAGGCAAGGAACATTTGGAGAGAGATGATGAATACCACTGAATAGAGACTATGCTAAATTCCTGTAGCATAAAGTCAGTGCTCGTCAGATCATCCTGTGCAGCACTGTAATACTAGTTATCAGCAGTGCCTACATTGTGGATGCAGAATTATTCTCCTACTTGGAGTACATCAAAGTTTCCTTTGCAAGAAAACTTGGTGTGGAGGAAAGGAAGATGTGCACATCTGTTCAGCAGTATTAGGATTCAGCAAATATTCATGCCAGTAGGAAGAAGAAAGGAGAATGAGTCCACAGGCATGCAGAATGGTTGTTAAGGGTAGGTTGGGTTAATAAGCAGAGAAACTGCATTAGTATGATGGCCATTATATAGCAGGTACCAATTAGGCTTCTCTTCCTTGCAGTCTAATCTGTGCAGTTCTGCAAGAGCCTGTACATCTCTAAAGCTAACCCCAGTATCTCACCTTGGACACTACTAGGAGCTGATCTGATATCGTATCTAGACCATTTGCTTCAACAATCCTTGTTGAATGTGATCTGCAAAGAAATGAGCTCACCTTAAGCATCTTCATGCTTAATTCTGTACAGAATTAAAAATTACCACAGTTCTATGATACACTTAGTTTAAGGATGAAAGAGGCAGTCTCTTTGTAAATTCCAGTCTAAAATAGCACTTTAGCTGCTACAGATATAGTGATTTCTAGTAATTAGTCTGAAAAATTCTGCCAATTCAATCCAGAAATGTCATCAAAAGAACTGTAATTATTTTTCCAGATAAACCAGTCATGCTTCATAATGATTTCTAAATAATTGCAAAAATTAGAACACATTGTCTTTTTGCTTTCAATCTACTCTTTTCTTCCCTATTTGTAATTTTTCTCTTTATTTGACTGTCTCTCATTTTCCAGATGATATGACCAATTCTCTGGACAGTTATTACACACTTGACAGTGTGTACGTAACATGCTATATTATAAACACCAGCTATAATATTCTCCTTTTCCTGTTTCTATTTTATCATTCTCTTATTTAGAGAAATTGAGATCTAAGACATGAGAGATTGTTCACTGAAAAAAGATGTAGCTACATCCTGGTATGTAGTCTAAGTTAGCTGAACTATTTCTAGTACATACTGGCAAGCTAACAAAAAAAGCATTATTATGATTCTCTAGGTCTTTCTCTCACAACATATTCTGGATATATATAAAGAATATATGACAATAAATTCAAACTATTTACTTTCAGAGAAGCAGTAGTGTTTCTTGACCTTTTATGAAGACATAAATTAATGAACCTTCCTGCATTTATTAGATTCACACTAAGCTTATGATGTTCACCAAATCACGGAAACTGGTGGAAGTTGAGGAAATCAAGTGCCAAAGAGTAAGATTTTGTTTCAGTGTCATATATGACATGCTTACAGTGTTCCCTTTTCAGTTTCTAGGGATGCTGGCATGGCCAAGGTTAACCCAAAAACTTAAGGATAGCGTTTTAAAAAGGAAGATTTAAGATACTATAGTGGTACTGACTGCTGCACTGATGCATCAGTGTTAAGAAGGGAATCTCCTGCTGGATAGCAAGATGCATTGCCCTGGGCCTGGACTTAAGCCTAGGAGTAGATATAGGAATAGACTGTGTCTGAGAAATAGGCCAGAAAGCACCCATTCTCATGGTACAGAAATGGCATGAAAGAGCAAAGACACTGAACCACTTCTAGAGTTTCTGGTTTAAGGCAAGTATACAAAACCAGAGCCAAGATGAAGAAAATAGATTTAAGAGAAACATACAGCAGCTCATAATCTTCCTACTGGTATTACACTGTAGTTGGCTGTGGAGTCCTTTGAATGGGATATAGTAAACTAATACAATGGTGAGTTGGCTATATTCTCCTCCAATTAGCAGAATTTCTGTGATAATACTCAGAAAAAAACAACTAGTTATTGCTCAAGAAGAAATTAAAATAATTAAGTAAAGAGTATAAAATCAGGTCTTAATCCTAAAATTCTTATTCCTTAAGACTGGTGAATCTAGTCTGCATTTACAAATACTGAACAAGACTGAAAAACAGTGCAAAGAACACTGCAATAATCTCACAGGAAGGGAAAAAAGCTGAAGTGGATTTTTTCCTGAACAAAGTAGAAAAAAGAATGATTCAAAACTGTACAGGGAATGAGAGCAGCAAAGTCAAGCTGAGTATGTGTTTTTAGCTACATTTACACCAAGTCATTCACTGCCTTTGGGAATGGCAGTAAAGTTACAGAGCAGGTACATCAAAGTTTCTTCTTGTGGTTGTGATACATCTGTATGTGGAAACAGTTCTTCCAGTTCAAAACTGTCATCATGAATTCAAAGAGCTAACTCTGCAAAAGACAAAAATGAGAAGACTATAAATACTGGAGGGAATAAAACTTAGGAAAATGGTGAAAGCAAGAGTGCAATAAATGGCATTAATATACAGAAATAGAGAGGTTACAACTTGAAGAAATCTTTCCATTGGTTATCTGGACACATTGTTTTAATCCAAAACATTAGGACATTTAAAGCCAGATAGGAAAAACCCCTGCAAATGGGAACAATCTTACTTTGACACATTACTTTTAATGTCTTTTTTTATCCTTAAATTCTACAACCAGAAAAAGATCTACTGGTTAATATATCAACCTTTAACCCCAAAACAATGTTAAATATCAGGCAGCTATGCTAGGTATTTCAGCTGTAGAAAACGCTCACCGGGAAATTCTGAACATCTGGCTGGCTACTGATGTTCATTACTGATCAATCTTGATACAATGCAGAAATTCCAGAGGACTGGAAAAAATTATGTCAGTATTTCAAATTGTTAAATTGAATCATCAGGATAACTTTAAGTCAGAGGGAAAATAATGAAAAAGTTGATACAGAGTAAAGCATGTAAATATAACTAATACTGATACAGATTTATAGAAAAGACAGTTTGTCAAATGTATTTGATTGCTTAAATGAGACCATAAGTTGGCAGATAATGGTAAAAGTTTGGATTGATATTCTGAGGCTTTTATAAGGCGTTTTGATTTAGAAACCAGCATGACACATAATCAATATGGTTCTCATTAAATGGATTAAAGACTAGTCAGGAGTTAAGATCTCAAAGTACCTCAGTAAAAGGGAATAATCACTGGCCAGCTGCATTCTGAGTGTAGCCCCCGCAAGAACTGTTTCTTGACTTTTTTAATCCTCCCCTCACTTCAATTAGGATTATTTCAATCATGTTTTATCCAAATGATGTCCTAGAGCTTCTGCAACCCAGAAAGCAAGCCTAGATACTAACAAGATTGTGGCTGTCTGATCTAAGAGCACAGAGTGGGATATAGGAAGAACTACCATGAGTCCAGAACTGTAGCACTGAACTCTTCTGTTCGGTATTACTTCATACTGAAGGCACCTAAATTCAGTAGATTCCACAATTTTTACTTAAGCATTTCACAAGCGCCCAACATCTACTTATGCGGGTATCCAGAAAAGCCTCAGTCTTGACTCCTAAGCCCCAGTTTGCCAGTATCTTAGGAGTGGTTTATTCACAGCTTTCATGCTGTGCCCAATGCACAGCAATAAGGCTTACCTCCTTCCTCTCCTTTTTGAATCTTAAATCTTCTCTATAGAAAGGTAGTTATTCAGCAAGAGGAGTAGCTTGCCCACACTCTTCAGAGCACCAGAACATGTGTTTGAGATGCTCTCTGTGGGACATGTGGGTCTGACTTACTCAGAGTAAGGAATTTAATCCAGACCAGCTGCATCTTAAGTCAACAGTCTATTATATAAGTGGACTGGTATTAGCTCTCTTTGATCCTCCTCTTTTGCTATTTCAGAAGAAAGGAAGTATTTCTGCTCAGTATAAGCTGAAAACATCAGGTCAGCAGAAAAACACCAATTCCTGCCTTTGAACTTTCCTGAAGCTCCAAGTTGAAGCATAAGCTGTATAAAGAGCAAGGTCTAATATTCAGCCGTCCTTAAATAGCCACTTGCTCAGTGTGTGTTTTGTTCTGAACCTTATTCTGAGGCCCTACTTCTCCCCACATAGTGGGGACTGAGCATACCGCATCTAGAGTATCAGGTTCTCCTCTGGGGCCTGCACAGATAAATCTTTATCTACCAATAACCAAAAAGCAATAGCTGTCAAGAATAAAAACGGAAGGTGGCAGAAGTTAAGAGTAGCTGTTATGCCTAAAACTTGTGCTTAAAATCCATTTAAAATCTCTTTCTCCCCACCCTACTCCACTCCCCCTCCCAAAAAGGTCTCTTCTCTGGTCAGACTCATGAGCAGCTTATTTTCATGACTTGTAGTATAGTTGCATGTGACTGGTAACACAAACATTGTTTTTTCCAGACTACTTAGGCAGAGATTAATCATTACATAATGCTTTGTGTTGGGAGACAATGGAGGACATGTGTCTAGAAACACAATAAACTGGCAAAAAAGACTGCTGTAATTGTCAGGAGCATGGCAATAATTGAACACTTTGTATATGTTACTAGATGAGAAGCAAGCCATAAAAGATCTTAAAAGTGAATTCACACAGTTATCTGATTCACTAGAAAATTATGACTAACTGGGAAGACAGGGCAAGGAGAAGGAAGGATTAAAATGCTTTAATAGACAAGTTGTTTCTCAAGGCTGGAAAAGATAGTTTATTTTGAGTTACAGAAATTTAAATAGATACCTTTAAAACCTTTTTAGCTATGTAAAATTAATGGAGAATTATAAAGGACAGCTTTGCTGGAATAATGTAAATGAGATTTCCACGGATGAATCCAAGTATAAACATTTTGAGCCATATTCTCCATGCTTATAAAAATATCCTCTCAAAGTAAAATGGCTTGCTAAGTAATTAAATATGTAAAAGCTGAATCAGAAGTTAGATTCAAAACAGACTTCTGGAGTGAAAACATCAACTTTAAATGCAGGATGTGCTTCACGTTTTTGGTTGAGGATTTTTTTGTGAAAACAAAGTAAAAAGAAACTAGTAACTTGTACACAAATAGTCAAAATTTATCTGCAAGTCCTTTAAATTTTTGTTCTTCTAACATGAACGCATTTAGAAATAGAAGGCAAAGTGGATCCTCAGCTGCAACTTGGAGCATTGTGCTCCACCTGATCCACAATCTAGACCCTTCTCTTCACCGTCTTTCCGCACAGATGAGGTATGGTTCTGGTTGTAATGTCATGCCTAATCTTGGTTTGAGATCTGGAATCACGCCATGAGGAAAACACAGGTGAAATCGTTGTAGTAATGAAGTGAAAAACAAAAACATTTCCATTCGAGCTAGCTGTTCTCCAAGACAATGTCTTCTTCCTGGATTGAAAAGAAGGTTTTCAAAAGGCTTAAAATGTATTCAATTACATTTTCAGTCTTATTATGAATAAGAATGGTCATTTCTGTGTTCTAAAAGGAGCTGTATGAACTTGGTGGTAGTATTCTGTAAGAGAGGCTAGGTGATAATTTACAGCAAGAAACAGGTTTGTTCCTCTTGCTACACAAATGCCATAGTAACTAATTCTGTCAAATTCATTTAGATAAGCTATTAGCTACTTTATCTTGTCTTGAAGTGCCAATCTAGACAGAAGATGTTTTAAAAAATTGATACCGTGAATTTCAGCCTTTGTCCCCTACTATTTTCTTAATTTTATCTACTGCCAGTCATTATTACCTGGCAAGTATTATAACTTGGCAAGTAGAAAGATGTGAAACAGGTCTGGATAATGCCTTTAAATATTACTTCCCATTCCATGTAGGACTAGTTACAGGGAATAAATGTGGTTGTGGAAGACACAGATGAATGGATAACATCTAGAACTAGTGAGATCAAACAAGCAAAAAGAAATGTAATAGAATACACAATAAAGGTGGACTTCATCAAATCTAACTTTGGCCATTTAGATGTTGTGCCTCTATTCCAAGGGAATTGTCTTATCTCCTATTTTTTGGAGAAAGAGTATCCCAGATAAGTAAACCAAGTCACCCTCTACACAAGGCTATGTCTTTCTAAGGGCTGCAGAGGTAGCCCTGGCAGTTAGCTTATATGGAACACCTAATTTTTTAGGTTGAAAATCATACATAAGGTAAATTATCCACTCGTAACAGGCATCAAAAGACAAATCCATAATGATTTAGGACTGCCAGAGTATTTCCTCAGGACAGAATGCAATGCTATGTGCTGACACTCAAGCTAGTTCTGAATAAAATCTGCAATTTCTGGTGCTGATCTAAGTGCTGAAATTTGAAAGCTGGTTGTGTAAATCACCTGTATGTAATGACTTTAGCAGCAAATGACTATTAATTGTGAAACCAATAACATTTAATGTACTGCAATGATATAAAATGTATAGACCACTGAGATGACATTGTGCTTTTTTGTTAGTTTATATATAATAATGAGCTCATCTATATAAAAGATATTATGCTAAAATGTGTTATGTCCCAAGTGCATTACATTCAATATCTTTCAAATGGCTGTTTCATCAGAACTGTGGATATTTTATATCATTCTGTCCATTCCTGATTTATTGCCATCACTTATGTGTTATACATTTCTAGATTTATGAAAAGGAACAGTGAAAGGAATCACTCTTACCTAGTGAAAAAGGAATAAATGCATCTTTCTTGACAAACTGCCCGCTGCTGTCCAAAAATCTCTCAGGACAAAACACTTCTGGATTGCTCCAGTATTTTTCATCAAAATGAACGGAGTAGAGGTTTGTAATGACTGTCGTGCCTTCAGGAATAGAGTAACCACGCACAACAGTATCTTTGGAAGTTGCGTGAAAAATACCTAGTGGAGCTATATTACAGAATCTTAGAACTTCATGTAGAACAGCCTCAGTGTATGGCATTTTGCATTTCTCTTCTAAGGCAGGCATTTTGTTTGGGCCGATGACTAAATCGATTTCTTTTTGAACTTGCCCTGTTAGGAACAGGAATAAAAAGCTGATGTTTATCATGTAATATCCTTTATTTTTTAATTTAAGCTATAAAATATATACTTTTAAAAAGGATACTGAAACATGAAATATCTTATATAAAATATAGTAGCTTATAAGCTTTTAAATTTAGACTCTATATTCCTTACCCCACTAGTAGGAATTATTACTAGCATATATACCAGTATTCTCAGTAAAACTGTGTTTTAACATACTTTTTTTTGCTTGTGTATATTTTTATTTCTGGAGCTCTTCAAAACTAAAGAAACAAGCAAAAGAGTGCAAAGATAAAGTACATCATTAAATACTTGAGTGAACACAGATAACACTGAAATTAGCCACTTGAACTTTCCCTTGTCTAGTTCTGATTCTTTAGAATTGTCACAGTGCAAAATCATTCACTCTTAAACTGAAAATAACTCATACAACACAGAGTTAAGAGGGACAGGAGACTGAATTTAACTGAAAAGGAACAAATTCAATCACTGCGGTTTTTTAACCTATTTGTAAAATTAAGTTCATAGGTTGTTTAAATAATCTCAAAGGCATTCAATCTTCTTTTTCCTGATACACTTTCTTTGTTGAAACTGCCAAACAGCTCGTAACTAAAACAAAGCTGGACTTTTACAGTTCACGTGGAACGAATAATGAAAGTCTGGACAATGGCAGAAAAATTCTACCAAAATCACCAGGTTTTTCAACCTGAAGTGACAATGTTTCACATCAAAATAGAGAGGTAAAAAGCAGCTTAGTGAAAGTACATTCTGTGATGTAGTGGTGTATCGGTGTATATTGTAATACTTGGACAAAGAAAGTCTAACTAAATGAAAGGTAACTAATTTTTATTTTTATCCAGATGAACTGATTTTTAATCCAAATTCAGAAACTCATTGTATCGCAAGATCTGAGATCAGAAGATTATTTTAGGTGAGTGGATCTCTACAAAATTGTCCAATGCATAGGAGACACAAAGCTAGAAAGTTTTCTTGATCCTTCTTGAAAAACACTATCTTGGTCAGATCTTAATCAAGAAAGGAATAAGGTTGTTCTTGGTTTAAGATATGAATATTGTTTGTGAGCCAGGATAGACTGATCAGAAACCTTGATATATGTGGACCTTTTTGCATTTGGGCTTTTTTATTATGTAAAGCATAAATATATCCTATTGACTAATTATGCCACTTAATATATTTGTAACTAAAATATGGACAATGGATATATACATCCTAAAACTTAAGTACCTATAAAATCAGACTCAATTTTTTTACATTTTATTAAGTGTTTTTCTTTTTTGGTAGA
Organism: Haliaeetus albicilla; assembly: GCF_947461875.1. Classification (NCBI taxonomy): domain Eukaryota; kingdom Metazoa; phylum Chordata; class Aves; order Accipitriformes; family Accipitridae; genus Haliaeetus; species Haliaeetus albicilla. The sequence continues at coordinate 19,058,460 of NC_091498.1, read as the reverse complement.
TTTTCTTATTATACTGTGTAAAGCATATAGATGAATCAGTGGAACTCAGAAGCATGAAAGCAACATTTAATTTTTTTAAACTCATTTGTTTTAAATCATCTGAAATGTGCTGACTGGTTAAAAATAGCAATCGCAGTTTTAAGCTTCCACAAGCTACATATTTCTCTTAAGTATGTCCCTCAAAGCTTTTAAAATTAACAACTCAAATCATGTTAGATCTTGCTTTTAATCCTAGGCTAGAAGAAAGTTTTCCTATTTTTTAATCTTTAATCAGTTTCTTCCTGTTCAATTAATTAATCAACTAACTAAAATAGTTGAGTAAATGAAAATAAGAAAATACGTAAGAGGTTATGGCTTTCGGGAGTTATTTGAGCGAACTTTGGTTCTACTTGCTTAGCCAGATATTTTAACCATCTCAGTGAATATGGGACTTAAAATAATGATAATAGCACAACAAAAGAGCTTTGGCATCAACTTCTTTATTTAATCTGAATGATTTTCACTGTGTATAGCATGCCAGGCCTTGACATACGTTATCATCATATTTTAATTTTCTTTTTTTTCTCAAGTAAAGCTGTATTTACCTTAAACATAAATATAAAATTTCGTCTGCAATTTTAAAATAGTAATTGCTTTTTGTGCACCCAACTTCAATTAAAAATTATTCTAGCTGAGAAAATCAGAAGGTATACAGTCATACACCTACTACCATAAGAAGAAAATACAATCTTTCATACACAAAGATATCTGGTTCCTATGCAGGACTTCAGCTCATAAGAGCCATGTAGCTATAGGTAATGTTGTTATCCCCATTCTGAAAGGATGATGGTGGTGGAATTGATGTTAGAGCAATATTCTTTGATCAATGTATCAGTAGTAACTTTCCAAGCTATCTAGGCCACTCTTTCTCCAAATACTGAAAGTCCCTAGTTGAACTAAGCACTGCTAAGGTTTTGATAGGAAAAGCAAAGTGGAGGCTGTGAAACAAGAAACGTGACTGTTCACTTCTAAATCCAAACTTCTACACAAAATGTCTGGGCTGATATTCAAACATCTATTGCTGTCTTGCTTCAGAATGACTGTAACACATCTTTTTATTTTTATATGCTATTTGTGTTCTTCCAAAGGTATAAATATACATCTATAATATGTAAATCTACTGTGAATTGAGGCACTTAAGGATAAAAAGAAATGATACCTAAACTGTTAACCACAACCTGATTTACATTTTTGCTGATGTTTCTATATTTTTCATTTAGTTTATTAATTTCATATTTAATTGCATTTGCTTATTATTTATTAACTACCTAGATTAGTACACCTGCCAACCAATATTATGCATCACAACACTAAACTTAAATATATTAGACATACTTTATTAAAAATATTAAAGCTTCATAAAAATGTATTCACAAAATAATATGCTAAAATTTTATCATCATACTGGACTTTTGATATCCTCTCCATCTGCATATAAAATAAGCTTTTTGCCTCTGTCCATAGTCTATTTGGTAAATGATACAACAGAATAATATATACAAACCTTCCTTTTTGGTTATGACTATGGATCACTGCACCACTTTGAAAAAGCATTTTAAATTTGCAATAGCAAAGTGTATCAGTTCCTCAAAAAGTCAAAGTTCTTACCTTGAATGTTTGGATAAAGAGCCATAAATAACACTGCCCATCTTAAAACATTTGTTGTGGTTTCTGTGCCAGCTATGATGAGTTCTCCAACAGAGAAAATTAAGTTTTCTCTTGAATATGTAGATTCTGGATCATTTTCATTGCAATCCATCTCATCTAAATATGCATCTACAAAATGTCGAGGTGACTGAGGCTTCCTGTTTTCAGAGACACGTTCAATAAGCTCATGAAGAAAGTCATAGACTTCAGCTGCATTTTTAAACAGCTGCTGGTGTTTCCCAAATGGCAAGATACCAATCCAAGGAAAAGCGTTATATAAAAATACAGAAGCACTAGCAGCTAATTCAATATTTTCACTAAAAATCTCAATCATGTGCTGAAATTCAGTATCTTCATATGTAAAACGTTCTCCAAAAATAATCAAATTAGTAATGTTTGAAACAGCATTTGTTATCAAGTGCTTAAGATCAAATGGTCTGCCTTTGTATGTATCAATGGCATCAAGAAAAAATATAGATTCTTCTGAAATTTTGTGTTCAAAGGACCTTTGACCATATCCAAAAATTCGAAAGGTATTTACAGCTAATCTGCGGTGTTCTGTCCATCCTCTGCCATATTTACTGTTCAGTAAGCCTGAAAAAATATTTTGACACAGTATTTTATGAAACGCTTTACTTTTCCCCCAGAAGATAATAAAAATTATTTAATGAGACAAAAAATTACACACATCTTGCTATGGAACATAGTCCAAGAGTGACAAACCTTTCCAAATAATATCTTTAAAGAAGCATCAAGTATTTTATGAAAGGAGATAAAGAAGTAGAGAAAAAGGCTAAAGCAAACGTTTCATGTGATCACAAACCCAACTATTGGACAAAAATTACATTTTTATATAAAAGATGTTAGCACTTACCTCCCATGTTTGTCAGCTTCCTAAACAAGGGAAGAGACGGTCTGTCGGCAAAAATTTCACTTTGATGAACGAGGCATTCTTTTACTGCATCATAGCCATTCAGGACAATAGCAGATATACCTCCAAGATCAAGACTGAAGATCTTTGGGGGAAAAAAAATAATAAAAATTGTAAAATGCTATTACAATCAAATCTTAAGAACAGATAATGAAAACAAGTAAAAAGTAATGAAAAAGTGAAACAGCACTAAACATCAATGCAAAATACAGTCTTGAATAAACTTCAGTAGGACATACAGGTAACCAGAGGTGATACAACTGTGGCATTACACAGTAGAGTCTGTTGTGAGCTAATTTGCTCTGTCAAAAGATAAAGTAAATTAGCTCACACTACATTCTGTGCTTTGCTGTGCACCTAAAATGACCAGCTCTCCAAAGTAAGGACTGGGGATGCTTTCATATGGTCATCAAAAAACCATGAATTTGGTACAACAAGGCACATTTTTCAGAAAAAATGTCCTGTCCCCTAACATTAGTAGATACAAGTATATACATATAAGTGTAAAATATAACATTACTAGATATAAGGTAGAGTTTTTAAATAAGAACTAGAAACAAAGTACATATATGGTCTACTTTCCTAATTTGCTGAGATGATTTTCACTGGAGGGAGGAAAGCTTTACTACTGTATCTGCTCCTCCTCCCTGCCTGAGTAAAGGTAAATTCCAGTAGCTTAATTTGGTTAAGGGCACTATGACTGAAGCTACAAGTTCATAACACAAAGACTTCCAACATGTCACTTAGCAATGGCAGGCACAGAAGTGGTGTCAGTTGTGAAGACAACCAAGCTGCACCCAGTCCTTTCTACCTCTGAAACTGGACACCGGCTTACTTTGCACAGGCTCCCAAAGAACCATCAGATGAAAGAAGTGAGAGCCGTGATGACAGCCAACAAATGACAGCATAGCCCAGCTAGTCCCATCTCCCGTTTCCAGAAGTGGTTAGCACTAGATGCTTTGGAGAAAGATGCAATACATCCTGCAGAAGGCACATACAGGATAAACAAAATGAAAATCTTAACCTAAGTTTTAAAAATTAAAAACGAGGCTAAACTCAAGATTGAAATCCTGTATCCCTTTCCATACTTTTTCTTAGCATTATAAATCTGTATTTTTACCTATACAAATCTCTAGTTTTTCCTTCATCTCAGTGCTGTTGACCTCCACAATATGAAATAGTGTTAGCCTAATTATGCATTCTGTGACAACTGCATTGTCACCAAAAGGGTTATCAAGCACTGGAACAGGCTGCCCAGGGAAGGGGTTGAGTCACCCTCCCTGGAGGTACTTAAAAGACATGTAGATGTGGTGCTTAGGGACATGGTTTAGTGGTGGATTTGGCAGGGCTAAGTTAATTAAGGGTATTTTCCAACCTAAATGATTCTACGACTATTTTGTTTTAGCAAACTTGGTATTTTTCACTGTTATAATGGCTCTTCTTTTTTATGTGAAAAGATGACAATCCCAAAATATTTCTGCAAACCATTTGTGAGTTTTGTATACTTTGATCATAGCTTATTTATCTTTCTTCCTACGTCATACATAATTAAAAAAAAAAATCCTTTCTTTGTATTTTTCCAGAGCCCCACAAATCCTGATATGCTGTCTTCAAGTTCCCTCAAATTCTGCAGGATCCTTTCTGATGGCAGGTGACTAAAACTACACACAGCATTCCAGGCAAGTAGAAAGCTGAGTTTATTTGATGACGTTTTCCTTCCTATTTCCATTCTATTTCTCCTAGTATTTTGCTTGAAACACATTTACTTTTTTCTATTGCCAAAATAAAAGAAACAAAAGATAATATTATCCTTTTGTTCCTGCCATTTAGCATGCTTTTCATTCATGCACATTGCTTCGCTTCTCATTCATGACAAGACCGTGACTTATTCTGTTTGTGCCATAGGTTTCATAAATGATCTGGACAAAAGCTTTTGACGGACCTAAGTTCTAGCAACAGTCTTATTTGCTTGTTAGGGGTGTTATATTTAAACACCTCTAGCAGTTTGAAGGACGTGATTCTTCTAGACAAACGATTGTTTGTTGGACACAAAGCTCAGTCCTTCACAGACCCCCAGTGATAATCCTGCCAAGTAAAACACCACAGGCGTTACAGTCTGGAGATGCACAGGCACGCCGAACGGCTGGCCAGGGTGTGCGCGCTGGCTGGCCAGCTGCTACCAAAACGTACCTACGTGTGTGCGTTTACGTATCTGTACGCATACACGCTTACAAATGCTAACACCTGCCTGCCTTTCCCTGCTAGATGCAGTTTGGGTTTAACTTTCATAAAGTTTGTAAAATTAGATGGGTTGCTTGAAACTGGCTGATGAAAAGAAACACCTGATATATAAGCAAGTATGAAAAAAAGGGAAAAAATCCATTCTTACACAGTTATACTAATTGACTGTAAGTAAGTATTGCAAATATCCCACTGAAGGTACTTTGAAGCAACGTGTTTTCAGTGAAAACGTGGGATTATCCAAGTGCCCGCTATTTGGTGGTTGTACTTTTGTCGATTTTAAGCCCCTTCGGCGTGTCCAAGGCTCAGGGATACGAAACGAGCGAGTTACTTCCATCTGCGGCGGGACCCCGGCGTAAGCATTGTACCAAAACCACAACAGAAAAGCGGGGGCCAGGCTCGCAGGCGGCTCCCCTCCGCCCCTACCGACCTCCGGAGGGAGCTCCGGCAGAAGAGAGGCGAAAAGCCCTTCTCCTCTGCCGCCGGGCTGCCCCTGCTCCCACGGCCGGGGCTGACCGCAGCCCCGCTTTTGCCGCAGCCTCGCGCTCCGGGCCCCGCTACCGAGCGGGCACCGGGCCCTCTCCCCGGCTCCCGGTAGCCGGCGGGGGCGCTCCGCCCGCGGCGACGCCGCTGCCTCCTCCCCGGGGCGGCGTAACCGGCGGCCGCTCCGGGGCGAGGGCACCCGCGGCCGCTCCGGGCCGGCGCCGGGACAGCTTCCCCCGGCCGGACGCGCCGTGCTGCCGGTGCGGGTCCGGGCTCCTCCGCGGCGGCCCCAGGACGGGGAGAGCCCGCCCGGCTGCCTCTCCCCCCCGGCAGCGCTGCCCGCCCCGGCCCCGGCCCCGGCCCGCCCCGCTCCCGTTCCGGAGGGCCCCGAGGAGGCGGCAGACGCCGCCGGAGCGGCGGTACCTGCCCGTGGATCTGGCTCTGCCGCCGCATGTAGACGTGCGGCTGCTCCGCGCCCAGGGCGTGGATGTTGCCGACGAGGGGCAGCCCCGCGGGGCCGGGCGGGAAGCCGGGCGGCCTCCGCTGCTTCAGCAGCTGCCGCACCACCAGCGCCAGCACCGCCGCCGCCGGCAGCAGCAGCAGCAAGAGGAGGAGGCAGGCGCCGCCGCCCGCCGCCGCGCCCGGGCCCCCCGCCGCCGCCACCGCCGGCCACATCGCCGCCGCCGCCGCGCCGCTTCCTCCTGCCGCCGCCCCCGGCCCGCCGCCCTCATTGGGCGGTGGCAGCGCCGCCCCGCGCTCATTGGCCCGCGGGGGGCTCCGCCCCTTGGCGTCAGGCCGGGGCCGGGCCGGGCCAGGAGCGCACCGGGACCGCAGCGCGCGAACCCGCAGCGGGGCCGGGCTCGGCCGGCGGCGGCCCCGCCTGCCTGCGGGCGGGAGGGAGCGGGGTCCCGGTGCCCGCCGCGGGGGTCCCGGACCCGTCTGGGAAGGGTCTGTCCTCCTGTGGGCTGCGGGAGTGCAGAAAAGGGGTCTCGGCCCCCACGCGGGTTGGGTTTTGCCTCTTTTTTTTTTTTTTTTTTGCCTGGAATAATATGAAAAGTTGCTCCCTCCGGGGTTATTAAGTGCTGAAAAACCACTGCCGACCGCGTGCTTCATGCCCTGACCTTGGCAACTGAGAAGAGCAGCAGTTGCTTGCTCGCTATTAAGTCTCTGCAGCAGCAGCAGCAAAAATCCACAGTTCTGAGATGTCCTTCCCAGAGCCTCTTCGGGTCTGGGGAGCCTTGAGCCGGTAAATCCCGCTGCGTTTCCCTCTCCGCCCTTTCCACCCTCACCCTGCCTATCTGCAGACTCCTGCTGGTGGGCGCCTGGCAGCTTCACGCGTGGCGGCTGTGCCAGGCTGCTGCAGCGGGCGGGCAGGAAGGGCCGGGCGGCCCCGCACCGACGGGCAGCTGGGCACAGAAGGACGTGTCCCCCGGTCCTGTGGCCAAGCGGCGAGGAAATCGCAGACCTAAGGCGTAAGGGCTGTTGTTACTCAGCGGGATGATGCCTCAGGAAAGACGGCTTGAGTCGCTGAAGAGGCCCAAGATGATGCAGAGCTAAGAAAGCAACGCTGCTGTGCAGCGCAGCATTCTGCTAAAACACTATAAAAAACTCAGTTTCCACTTGGACTGGTTTTGCTATTCCATTACTGCTGTTTTACAAGCAATGGTAGGCGCGACAGAAGCATCCCTGCCCTGTTAAAATTTCTATGCTGTTTCCAACTTGAGATTTCTTCTATGTTGAATCCAACTGAATAGCTCTGTGTAGATTCGTAAAAACGTTGGTGAGATCTAAACTGATAAAAGAATTTATGCTGATGAAGTTCATTAATAACCTGACTGATCAAAATGCACCAGGTACTTGATAATCTAACTATTGAATGTTTAATTCTCAGTACGTTCCTGCGATGGGACACTCTGCTTTGAATGTGGTGATACTGACCCGAGAGTACATGGCACAAAAAGCTGAGGAGGGCCCCAGGTGTTGCTCAGGAGGCAGGTGGTCAAGAACTCAAACACAGCAAAGGCCATCGCTTTGGGAGGACAGAGAGGAGGTAAGAGCTATGGGTACAACATGGGAACAAGGAGGCGAGCTGGGAAATTACAAAGTGTAGCTTTTTGGCTGGCAATGTGGTTGCAAGGTATCTGCAAGGCTTCAGGGCAATCAAACTGGCTCTCTGGGTGCTTGCTGAATAGAGCACGAGGCTATGAAGTGTAAAAGGAGAACAGGATTCAAAGAGTGTACTCGCTCATGTTTGAGAAGGAAAGATAAATGTCCCATGTATATTACAGAACAACACACCAGTAATTTTTAACAAAGGCAAGTGCAATGATGCTGACCCAGTTTTCGCAGCCGGAGTTGTCGATGTCCGTGTGTTGTCACACAATGAGGGCTCGTTGGGCTGGTTGGCTGGACCAGGGTCTGGGCTGGTTTCCATGGGTCAGTACAGTGGGGGACTCTGATTTTCAGGTGAATCTTCATGCAACAAGCAGTCAGTTTGATTTGCCTCAGCATCTTTCTTTGTCCTAGCTGCAAAATGCCCGTAAAGCATGTGTCAATGCCAGCGTCCTGTATCAAAATCTTACCCAGTTTGCCAGAGCTTGAGCATTGCTGGAGGTTTATTTTTTTCATTCTTCTTTCAAGTTATTTCTTCATCCTTTCTTCCAGTATGATACTGCCTGGTGTCTTAACTGAATTACTTGCGCCATACCTGCAAAAAATGTCAGTATTTCAATGTCAGTGCCTTAAGATTTCTCAGCAGAGGGCAAGAGATTCAGGACCTCAGCTTGGCTCCAGCCAGAGCAGAATGAGGAGAGATGGCCGAGGATTAAAACAAGAGGTGCCAGACTCAAACAGATAGATTTAAACCTAATTACTTACACACATTTAAACAAAGAGGGGGTGTCCAAACACTTTAGCTCAGCATATTCAGGTGAATAGAGGTACACAGACTCGCTGGTCAGAAAACACTTCAAAACGGAATGAGAAAGAGTAATTCACAGGCTACAGATATTATACAGAATTAACTTGCAAGATGAAATTGCTGTTGATTATAGTGGGAGTGAAAATGTTAATGTGCCAGATACATCATGCAGTTATAATGGTGTACAGTATGGTGTATATGCATATGGTCATTATTGCAGTCTCAGAAGGATGTAAACCATTTATGTACATAAGCTTCTGTCTTTGGAAAAAAGAAGTTGGTACTTTCCTCCCCTCATCCTCCCCTCGATAAGATGATACTTGCATCTCAAAGTGTCTGAGGAAATGTAAGAGGAGGTACTATTGCTGTGATTGATTTTTACTGCTTATCTTCAATGTTCTGTTATTTAAGTGTGTAATATTTCACATGTACCCGAAGTTTTAGATGGTCATGATTTCCACTGCATCTGTGTAAGAAAGGAAAGGTGATTGACAGTTTTGGCAGCAAGCATTTTGAAGGGGAAAAACAGGGGGGAAAAATAGCATAGGAGAGACCCAAGAAGAGAAAAAAAGATACAGAAGAAAAGTCCAAATGTTTGGCTAAAAAGGAAGGAATAGACTTGTATCGTGAAAAAAGTAGACAAGATTTGACAATTATCTTCAAGAAGGGGAGAGAACAGGCAAAACTGACTTTACCGTAGTGTTTGAGCCTTGGTGATGGAGAAGAGACGGTAGTGTTATCCACTGTAACAGAGGAAGAGAAACTGAAGAGCGTGATTGCAGAACAGTAAAATCCCTTGTGGTGAAGCCAAATGCAAAAAGGTGGTGAATCAGCCAAGATCATAGATCCGAGAACCTCTAAAGTAAGCATTATTAAATGGAGGACGAAAGGACCAGCATGGATAAATATGACTGAAAGTTGTCAAAAGTAAGTGATAAATAAACCCTTGTCGACAGATGAAATCACTTAAGAATGCAGGTTTAGTGATGCAAGACTCCAATGGCAGGCTATCCAAGGGCAGGATTCCTTGCCAGTTTCTGACTGATCCTTTTTTTTTTTCTTTCATTCCTTCAGAAGCGTGGGGGCAGCTTGTGCTGAATTGCTTCTTTGGGAAGGTTTTACTCATCTTAATCACAGATGATCAAAATGAGCAAACTCATAGGATGAGTAAAGGTTTTTTGATTTCAATTATGAAAAATGATGGCTGAGTAAAGAAACCCATTAAAGCATGTATCTTTATTAAATTCTAAAAGATTCTAGTCATCAAGATTTACAATTACTTTGCATTGTAAATTCTGTAAGGATAAGTTGGAGACAATCAAGTAACAGGAAATGATTGTGTTCCTGTCTTCTCAAGAAAAGCAGAAAGCAATTCTTTGACAGGGAGTGACTACACATACATATAAATAGCTTAGACTTTTGAAGAAATACCCTGACAGATGTGGCTGGTTTTTAGTAACAGTATTAAGATCCTGATGATAACTCTGTTACACTCTTGGGAGAAAAATTAAGTAGTTTCCAAGTTCCACTAAGTATCTCACAAACTTGTATTCAGCTCGTTTGAAACAGGCTTCGGCTTTCTTACTCTTTAGCATTGACATCGTTGCTGCACTTTTTCTAGAAAACAAGGTAAACCTTTATCAGGCTAAAGTGCTTTTCATTCCTATAATAATGTCTCTTGTCCAGTGAAGTCATGCCATTATTTATAAAATGTCATACAGGAAAAGAACTTCTTTATAGCCAGAAATGCAAAGATTTTGCTCCTTTTCTTTGAGGGCAGGGCAGGGAAAAGAAAGAGATCTGTATAGGTGTATGCAAAATAGCCATGCTTCTCACTGAACAAATCAATTTCATAAGCCCACGGGCAAGTTTAGAGTCATGTGCAGACATTATCTATTACACTTACATAGCTCTTTTTAACACACCTATATAGGTGAATGATCAATTTCTATGTTACAATTATCTCCTTAGCTAAGCCTATAATGATGTTGGTGCTTTATAGATTTGCTGAAACAGAAAAACACATCTAATATTTTCCCTTGTGAATTTGGTGATCGGTTGCTGAAAAAAACCTTTTTCCTTAATCACAGTCCTACTGTGCCTAAATATTCTATGTTTGTCAGGTGGACTCGGAAAGCTATGACACTGGCTTAAAGACTGTAACTTCAAAAATAGTTTTGGCTATTTTATTTGCTGACTTTTTCAGGGCATACTTCGGTCAATTTTATGCATAAATTTAGAAATTTATCTTTTTAATTGATAGTCTCATATGACTGTTGGTTCCCAGAAACTCTGCTGTAAGTAGATTACCAAATATTATGTTGTAATAGCGTTTGCCTTCATGTACTATTTACCAGCACTGAAAAGAGAGAGACCTTTTTTGGTCCCTGATTTAGCTGAAGGTACAAGCTATATCGTTGCCCTTGCACAAGTTCCTTTTGTCAAGAATCACACAATTTTTCAGCCAGCTGAGAAACAATTGCACAGTCCTACTCACACAGAGGGCAGTGCTGGAAACAGCAGGGGTGTATAGCTGTAGTGCCTGACACTGCCAGAGCAACTGAATGGTCCTGGAAGGGACTGAGAAAAATACTAAGTTACCGTGTGGCTTAATCAGACCTCACTACTGTCAAAGACAAAGAATGAAATGATGACATGAGATCTTCCAACCTTCTTATAACCTGTAAAGAACAAGCATGGGATTAACTTGAGGATTTAGGATGTAGTTTCTCACCATATTTTTGCTGACAAGCTCTGATGACATGCAAGATAGTAGCATAGCACTTGTGCAAGCAATCAAATCAAAGCTTTATAACTACGCTATTGCTTAACAACGTTAGTTTTCTGTGCTGAGGTTGTTTTCCATATAAGGAGTTTGTTCAACTCTTATCTTACCTGCAGAATGCATAAAACTGGAGTGGAAATAGGTGCTGATTTTGAAATATTTTCAGAGTGAGATTTTCCTCCGTAGTTCATCCCCTTTGTGCTACCCCGGTCACGCTGCAGGTCTGACCCTGGCTGTATTTGGTGAGCTGCAAGTTCCTCTTGAGGGATTCCCTTTGTCAGCCTATTGGAGGTGCAGCCTGGGACAGAACCGGGTCTGGCCGGAGCGTGGCTGAGTTTTGCCAGTTGTCAGAGGGTGGGGGTGTGTTGCCAGGTAGCATGAGATAGGGCTGGGGCCTCTGTGAACCTGCTCAGAGGCTGAGCTGCCTTAATGCAGGACAGAAGATGAGAGAGCCATAGCCAGCTTCCTTGTGGTCTGCCCCTTCTGCCTTGCCAAGCAAACCTCAGTGCAGGACAGCGTGGCCCAGTTTGTTTCGAAATATTATTCTGCACTGGATTTTTAACATATATGGGGAAACTGCTGCAAAACTGCTGCAAAACCTACTGAGCAAAAAAGCTCAGTAGGAATGTTTCAATGAGATTAAAACAAAGCAACACTGATCTTCTGTTTAAAATGTCTTCCGTACATCCTGGAAGCTTTTCTAAGGCATTTTGGAAGAAGATTTGCTTCCAGACTGATTCATAATTTTCTCAGTAATTAGTTCAACAGCAGTTCCACTTTCTTAAAAGTAGTCACTGAAGCAACCTACATCCAGATTTAATGTCCATTAAAAAGGGAACGCTTTAGTGTTGGGATCTATCTCAGTGTTCTGGTTCTCAGGAAAGTACTGCATTTTTATAAAAAAGGCTTTCATTTTTGGGCCGAATTCAAACCAAACTACAAGACGGATAGATAAAATAGTGTTTGTGTGGATAAGCTTGATGTGAGCTTATTCTAAATTTGAATATGGCCTCCTGGAGGCTATGGACGCAGAATTAAGCAAAGGATTAGACCAACTGGGGATGTAGGTTTTGCAAAAGCAAATGCTAACAAGTTTGAATGATTGGTAAGGTGTTACGTTTCAGAGTTTAAGCCAGTCTCTTAGCTATTAAAATTACAGAATCACAGAAACTGGAGGTGAAAGATATGAAGAGAGCATATTTAGGTGATTATGTTCCTTCCCCAGAGCATATCAACTATATATGTAACTCCTGAGAGATGTTAGGCTACCATGCCGTAATACCCTCCAGGGAAAGATATGCCATAACTGCAATGCAACCTATTCTTATATGTCATTAATCTCAATTGTAGAAAGATCTTTCTCGTGTGGTATCCCCTTTCTTGCCTTTTAAACCCATATATTTTTGTTGTTTTGAATATAGTACCAGAGTGTAGATTATTGCTGCTTCATGGCAAGTATTTATATTTTTGTTATCACATTCCTCCATAGTACTTCCTTCTGTTAACGCTTTCCCCAGTCTTAGAGTTTGTTCTCCTAAATTGTGTTATGGGATCTCTGATAACTCTTACTGGTATTTTTCTGGACTTTCTCCAACTTGCCCAAGTCTTTTTGAGGTATAGCATGCTGTCCTGAACAGAGTACACTAGCAGACCTAGATCTTATCAGCAACAAGTAGAGTGTAAGGATTACCTCCTGGGCCTTAAGCACGATACTCCTGTTAATATACAGCTTGCTTTTACAACAGCACCATCTTGTTAACTCTGGCTTAGCTTACCTCATTTTCTGCAGAACAAATTACAATGAAACATTGGAAAGACGCTTTCACAGCAGCTCAGTTGTGCTCACTTTCCTTGATGTGGCTTGTAGAGTCTTCTTGGGTGGCAGTGTTTTCTGGTCATTCATGGAGACTAGGCATCCACCAGAAACACAGATAAGTACCTCCCCAGGTTCTCTTCCTAAAGGATTTTTACAGCTGGTTTTATCATGAATTGTCCTTATGTGCAAAAGACTTAATTAGGTGCTATGAAGAACAAGCTTAGAGAGAGCAGAGACCTGAATCATGCTCACCTCCCTTGTGAAGAACTTACCATGCCTGTGCATCATGGCATCGTCACTGTCTACCCTTTTCCTTTTTGTAGGTCCTCTCTTGTCAGATATGAACCATTCTTGGGAATGGAAATTTTGTCTGTGCAGCTCACAGTCTTGTCTGTCTTGAAGAATTACATTTTATTATTGAACAAAAATGTCAACGTAATATAAAAATGTGAAATTCTTGTTTAACAGAATGTCAGCTGGTAACATTTAAGAACCTCACTACAGTGTCTATGGCTTGTGGAAATAATGGCAATATTTAGAGTAGAAAAAATGGTTGCACTTTAAAATGTTTTGGTTATATAATATCAGACAGTGGAATATTGTAAGAAGTTGTATCTAGTGTAGAGAAAGAAAGTCACTTTAAAATTGGACAGACTTTTCTTATTCCCTATAAATTTAAATAAAATTCTTTGAAGAGGAAATTCCTTTTACTTGGAGCTGCAGGTTGCATTAGATCATCTGATTTCTTTAAAAAAAAAATAATCCTATACCCATTGATTATTTTACCTGATATATTACCAGGCACTGAAAAAGACAGAACAAGTTCCTTGGAACAGATTGTTTCAGTAAAATGACTTGCCTTCCTAGTGCAGGCGCTCAGATGTACCTCTCCGTGCTAGTTGTTCATTGAATAATTAACCTCTAGTTTTGGATTTATCTAGTGACAGGAGACCATTATCCTGGGAAAACCCTGTACCTTTTTTACAGCTACAAAAATAGACAAACTGGTCAACTGTCCTTCTCCCTCTTTTACACGTAAGGGAAGAGAGGGTTGCAAAAAGAAAATGTATCTGGTAAGACCAGATAACATATAGCTGAGGGGCAAAAATAGGACAAGCGTTCCAGCTGGGAGTCCCTCCATTAGCTCTGGCAAGGAGCAGCCAAAGAGCTTGCCAACATCCAAGTACTATTTCATCTATACGTGCACAAAAGTAGATCTATTGGCATTCATACCTGTTGCTTTAAATTTACATTTCTTCCTGTGAAAGCTTAAAGTAGAAATGTTGGCATCTGAAATCCTGTAATCACTGCATTCTACAGGCTCCAGCCCGAGGCTGAGTCGCACTGGCAAGGAAAGGACTTGAACTGACTGGAATCAACCACAAAATGAAATTTAACTTTTCCCCCCCTGAAGAACTGAAATCTGCTATTACAACAGAGTCGTCTGGATTTTTTAAGGTTAAACCAGGAATATTCTGTGCGGACAAGGAGTAAATAAATCTCCAAAGGAAATGTGAATGATTAACTGGTAACATAGGAAGAGGAAAGGAACGGTGGAGTCGGAGACAGAGAAATGTCTGACTGGAAGCCCGGTCATTTAAGTTCCTACACTTTATTTCTGTCGGTGTAGCTGTGCAAGTCACGTTAAAACAGCAAAAGTGATGCCGAGCCGTTTATTCGGGTGTCGTAAATGCAACCGCAGAAAAACTAGCTTAAAAATGAGAGTAGGAGTCCTGGAAACGGAAGAGCTTTAAAATCAAATACTTAAACTCCTTCTCCCGGGGGATTCCCGTGACGAGCCTACCTGCGATGGAGCTGCTATTTAAAACGAAATTTTCTATGTGCCTGTGCGGGGACGGAGGAGGCGTCCCCCTCCCAGGGAGGGGGCCAGCGGGGCCCGCAAAGCGACCTAAGGGAGCAGGCGGGGGGGGAGCCCCGGGCCAGGGGCACCCCTGGTCCTGCGGGCACCCCCCACCCCGCTCCGCCAGCGCCTGCGGCGGGGCGAGCCCGGGTCTCCGCGGAGAGAGCTTCCCTCGGGGCTTCCCGACGGTGCTGGTGGGCACGGAGCACGCTCGGACCCGTCCAGCCCCCCAGGCTGTGCCCAGACACCCCCCCCCACCCGCCGTGCTCCTTTCTCTCCCATCCCCGCGGGTGAGCTCGGCGGGTGGGAGCGCACGACCTCCCCCACCCCCGAGGGCCGTCACTCAGGAAAAGCTACGAAGACGTGTTAGAAAAAAAAAAAAACCAACACAAAACCAAACCCAGATCTCCCCCCCCCCCCCGCCAACTGACCGGTTTTGCAGTCGTCGTTCTGCAAAACGAGGGCGGCGGAGTTGCGCGGAGCCCGGCGGAGTTGCGCGGAGGGCGGCGGAGTGCCGCCCGGCGCCGGGAGGGAGGGGGACACGGGGCGGGGGGGGCTGAGCGGGTGCCGGCACCCCGAAAGGTTGGCGGCGAGGGCGGCGAGAACGAGCCCTCACCGGCCGATCAGCCCCTCGCCGGGCGTTGTCAGTTGTGTTCGTGTGCCTTCTCCAACTTCGGAGCTAAAATCGCAGCCACAAAACACCGCCCGCCCCGCGGTTCTCCCCAACTTCACCCCCCCCCCCCCCCGGTGAAACGCACGGCTCCCGCCACCGGGACCGACCCGCGACACCGCCTTCTGCAAAAACACCCACGAAGGAAGGAGCGCCGGGCGGTCCCCGCAGAGCGAAACGGGCGATCCCGCGGCGCTCGGCGCCTGTCCCGCGGAGCGGCCGCGCAAGGGGCGCGGGGCTCCGCTCGCTGCCGCGTCCCCGCCGGCAGCGGCCGCAGCAGCTCGGCACCGGCCTTACTGGCCGCTACCGCGGGCGCTGCCCGCCGCCGCCGGGAACCACCGGCGCGGGGCCACGGCGACGCGGGGCACCCAGGGCCGGGGCGGGAACGGGCGGAGCCGCGCCGGGCCGGGGGGTCCCGGGGACGGTCAGCGTGTGTGTGCCCCCCCGCCCTCTGCCGGAGCTCGGGAGAGCGGCCGCGGCGTTCCCTCCGCCGCGGGGGCACGCACCGGCGGGGCCTGCCGGTGCCGCCGCCCTCGGCAAACGCCCTGCGGCTTACGGCGGGCGGGAAAGGCGCTGCCGGGGGACGGTGGAGGGGCTTTCCGCCTCCAGGCGCTGCGGAGCGGTCCGCCCGGCCCCCTTCTCCCCCTCCCCGCGCCCGCTCCGGCCGGCAGCGGTTTTCTCCCCCCCCCCGTGTCGCGTCGCGTCTCCCCGTGGCCGTTGTCGTCCGCCCGCCCCCCCCCCCCCCCCCCCCCAGCCCCGCGGCGGCCGGGCGTTCGCTGCGCCTGGGCAAACACGGCGCCGGGGCAAACATCCTGCGCGGGCAGGTGCGGGGCCCCCGCGCCGTGACAAAGGGCCCTCCGCGGGTGATGCATGGGGCGGCGGGCAGCTGCCCGGTAATCCCCGCCGGCGGGAGGCGGCCCCCCCCTTCCCCGCTGCCTCTTCCGTGCACGGAAAGGCGCTTGCACCTGCCCCTGGAGGTGTGTGGTGATGATGAGGATGGTGATGGTGAGGACGATGAGGTGATGGTGAGGAGTTACGCCGCGGACCCGTCCCGGGGGAGGCGGTGCGGCCGCCCGGCAGCGCCCAGCGCGGAGAGCAGCTCGCTGCCGCCGCGGGGCTACTCGCAGGTGCCGAGGGTCCCTCGCTCCGGGGCTCCGGCCGCAAGCGCCCCCCCTCCCCTGCCGGGGAAGCGAGGGGCTCCGGGGGCGCACCCTTGGGGCAGGGGTCAGCGCTGCCCCTGCCCCGCCGCCGCGCACCCTGTCCGGCCCCCGGCCGGGACCCCCGCCCGCCCGGCCGGAGCTGCCGTCGGGGCGCCGGGAGGGCGGCTGGCTACAACCGGGCTCCCCGCTGCAGCCGCGGCGGCTGCGGGGAGGGCGGGCGGCCCTGGGGGGTGCGTGGGGGGGGGGGGGGGATCCCGGGGAGGGAGCGGCCCCGCTCTGCAATGCGGTCCCTCTGCTGCAGAGGTCGCCACGCGTGAGCGGTCCCGCGGGGGAGCGGAGCGGGGCCGGGCCGGGCCGCGAATGGCCACCCCCTCCCCCCTCCCTCCCTCCCGCCCGCAGTGCCCCCGGCGGCGCCTCGCCCCCCGCCGGATTTTTTTTGTGAATGGGACGCTCACGGAGCGGGGCATGACGTCACCGCCGAGCCGGCCTTTGGCGCCCAATGGCGGAGCGGGCCCCGTCGAGCGGCCGAGGCGGTGATTGGCTGGCGGGCCCGCGCGGGCGCCCACGCAGGCTGCCGCGGCGGCAGGTATAAAGGGGAGCCGGCGGGCGGTGCGTGGTACCGCGGGTCGGCGGCGACACCGGCATCCTCGTCCGCGCCCCGCCGCGCCGCTCCGCTCCGCTCCGCCGGTAAGCAGCACCGCCAGCACCGCGCCGCCCCCCGCGGCGGGTCGCCCGAGCCCCGTTTCTCCCCCGGGGCGCGGCGGGGGGCCGTAATGCCTTCGTTCGTGGGCGTGTGCACGGGCGGGCGCACGCGTGTGCGAGGGAGCCAGCCAGGGAAGGGGGGAGAAAGTTCGTCCTCCGGCTCTCTCTTCCTTTCCCACGCCCGCACGACGTGGGCCGTCCATCCAGCCACGCAGGGGGGCTCTCCGCGCAAAGCCCGGCCCGCTGCCGGGCACGGTCCGGGCGCCCCGGGCACCCGCGGGGAAGCGGGCCGTCCTTTGGAAGGTGCCTCGTCGTTCCGGTGGGGCGCACCGAGAACTGGGAGCTAGCAAAAGTGAAGCTGACAGGTAGTTAAGGATGTGCCCCTTTGGGTCTAGGACACTGATGCGTTGAGAGCAAGAGGTGCACCTCAAAGCAGGTATCTTCAATCACAGGGTTGGTTTTTTTACAGGTTTTGTTGTTATGACTAATTTTTAACTTAACCTTCTTCTGGTTCCAGAGTAGAAATATTTATTGAAATGTAACTGATTAATTCTTATAGTGTCATCTCAACTAGGGTATTAGTGTGCTAACTGCCAAGAAGCAAGCAGTTTCAGGTAAAGTGCCAACAGTGGCACTTCATTCTTAAAAATATTAAACGCTAAACACTTTTTTTTTTTCTTGTGACTCATATCCCGTAACTGTGCTGTTTGTGTCGGACTCACCAACTATGACATTGTACGCATCAGTCAGTCAGAAGAATGCCTTTTGTGCCAGTTTGAGGGAAAGTTTGCATTAAGTTGAATGCAGATAGCTGTACAGAGCTGCAGCTCTGAAAAGCTGCATTTTTATCCCTCGTAATAGTGCTAAGTTATCTTAAGATTCTGAGAAAACCAAAGCACAATAGCAATAATCAGAAGAAATGGAAAGGTAATATTAAAAAAAAAAAAAAGCTGTTAGTATTTGTGCTACTTGTAGCCAGGAAACTGTGACCTCTTTAGTAGAACTTACAGGATTGAGAGGGTTGGAAAACAGCCATTGCTTGATGTACCTCTTTGTTGTAGAGAGGAAATCATGGTTATGCTGAAGATTTCATCTTTCCTTGCTGTTTATGCCTTGGTTGTGTGCCAGATGGATAGCTTCCAGGCAGCCCCAGTCAGGTAAGGAGCTGGTCCTGTTGCTGAGTGCTGTATCTGAATGGCATGAAAATACTTAATGTTCTTTAGAGGTCTAGGAGGGCAATAGACTGCACTGAATGAGAAAGGTGCGTTCTTCTGATGCTATTTTTGACACTGTGTCTTCTTATTACATATATAAAGTGCCTAATGCTGTGCATGAGGATGGTTTACATATTCACACCAGTGAAAGACACTGTCAATGACATGCCGTAATGCCTGACAAACCCCTCTCTCCTGTGCGTGGCTCTCTGCAGCAGTCTGGGTTTTATTCATCCTGTTTTGCTTGCCTCTGCTTAGACCTGGCTTGGAGTCCATAACAGATCGAGTGACGCTCAGTGATTACGAAGCTCGGAGGTTATTAAATGCGCTGGTGAAAGAGTTCATACAGATGACAGCAGAAGAGCTGGAGCAAGCTTCTGAGGGGAACAGGTAAGGACTGCAGTCCTGGGGCAGGAGAAGGGCAATGGGGGAAATGTTATGTGCTTGATATTTAGCAAAAGCCATCTGAGCAGACCCTCTGCAGGTCAAGATTTTTTTCTTTTCTGGGGTTACTAACTGTGGTCACCTAACTGGTAAAGGATGATACTGCTGAGATACACTGATGTTGGTATCAGGAGAATGGTTTCCACCTAGTTAACCTGCTTCTATCTGTCTTTTACAACTGAAAGAGGAGGGCGATTTGAGCTTGAATGAGGGGGTTATGTTAAAATATGTCAGCACAAGGTATGTCTTCCTAGTGGGAGTGTTAGGGGCCATTCAGTCACTCTTGGATTCTCTGTCGTGAAAGTGCATGCTGTTGTAAGGCATGGGAAGTCCCTGGCAGAGGGGACGCGTTCCCCTAATGCACGCAGCGCAGCGCCGCTCTCCCCCGTAGACCAAAGGCATGCAAAAGCATTTGCTTTATCCTAACAGGATTTGTATTGCAAAGCATGGTGGTGATGTATGAGAGACTGAACAGCATGCTGAATATATGGGAAGTAAAACTTCCTGACCTCTGACTATGAGCATCCAAAAGGCTAATGAACTTGCTTTTCGACAAAGTTGAATTCATTGAAAAATATTGTTTTCCTTCTGACTGCATTTGTATGAACTTTCCTTGCATGGAATGTGATGTGGAGGGTTTGGGGTTTTGGTTGTTTTGGGGTTTTTTGATTTGTTTGGGGTTTTTTGTTGGGTTGTTTTTTTGTTTTTTTTTTTTAGTTTCCTAACTGTAGATATTTATCTAGGGAAGAAATGCATGAACATGCATGTTTGAGATTACTCTCCCTTTGGGCATGTTTTTTTTCCTCCCTGCAGCCTGGATAGACCTATTTCCAAACGCTGTGCCAGTCTGAGTACTTGTGTGCTGGGCAAACTGTCTCAAGAATTGCACAAATTGCAAACTTACCCTCGCACTGACGTCGGGGCTGGAACTCCTGGCAAGAAACGAAATGTGCTGAGTGACCTGGAACACGAACGCTATGCAAACTATGGGGAACCCCTAGGAAACAACTAGACATGCTTATTTCTCCCCTTCTCCCTTTTTTAACCTGATGCATGTGGATCTAACTTTGATTGCTAACTTTGCTATGTTCTTTTGATTCTGTTTTCGACAGAGAATGTTTGAGATGGACCTAATGTTAGGAAGACAGAGAACATAACATGCATACCATGCTAGGGAAAAAAAAAATAAAAATGAACAGCACTGCCTTGACATTTCAAGTGATTTCCTTAGACCCTGATTAAAAAAAAATTCTAAACAAGGCTCTTCATTTCTGGCTGCTAAATGTACAAGTAGACTCTTCTTTTGTGCTTGCCCATGCACTTGTTCAATAAACCTATTTTTCTATAAGGATTAGATCTGCTTGGTTTAATAACTTGTTTTAGAATGTGAGATTTCTAGGTAAGGCTAGCAAAATTTTACAAGTTGTCTTAATGTTCAAGAGAGGCAATGCCACTAATTTCTAGAAAAGTTGAAGGAGAACTTAGAAATTGAAATTATACGCATACGTTCATGTGTACTGGTGTCATCAGGCATACATGCAATCCTGTTAGTAAGGATCCTGAGAAGCAAAGGAATCAGGAAAGGCTCATACAGATTTGTTCAAACAAACTAGAAATGTAATCCTGTTTAAAACTGGGTACTGAACACTTCCAGGTAAGAATTTCGTGTTCTATTCCTTTTTCCTTCTTGCTTTACACTAGTATATTTAAAACTCTGGTACCTTTAAAATATTTTTATTAATTTAAGACAATATAATGTAGGTGAATTGTAAATTAAGGGACAAAACCAGATTTCTTTACAGTTCTTCTGTTGCAGCACTGCATCTATCTTGTAGTCAGAGGCCTGTTCCAAAAAATTGACATTGATGTTATGAACAGTATTCATTGTTAAGCATTATTACAAGACAGTTTATTAATATTATCTGAGAAAAAATACCTCCTACTGCAAGAAAAAGTCATTGCTTTTGTAGAACATTCTTCAAGCAAGGACTGTGTGAATGCGCATGCCTTGAAGTCCCCATCTAGCAAAACTCCTAGCTGTAGGCTGAACTCTGAGCACAGCACTAATCCCACTGAACTCTGTGAACTACTCCCGTGGTGAAGTGCTGTAGTAGACAGAGGTCTAACCCCAGGAAAGAGGGGTTCCCACATTCCCATTAAATACGTGGAAGCAGTATGTTTATGTGTGGTTCAGCTCTGAAAGCAGCTGGTGAGCTGCGCAGGTACAGCCCTACCGCAGTCACCGACAAATCTCCTGTTGTCGTCAGTGATGCTAGGATTTCTTGTGTTTTCTGGGCACCGTGGAGCATAGGTGTTGAAGTGAGAAGCTGAAGAGCAGTGTCTGCTACTGTCCTTCAGTGGCACTACCAACAAAACACAGATCTCAGCTTTTGGAGGACGTGGGGTTGGGTAAATGCTCCAGACCTGGACCTCCTCGACACCTCTCTGGTGGTTATAATGACTTGCTGGAGGCAGGCAACGGCTCAGGTGTTGCTGAAAATCTGGCTTGGCTTAGTCTTCAGTCCAATTGCCCAAGAAAGGAAGGGCTCAGCCACCTTTTGTAAACTGAGACTGACGCTTAGAAAAACATAAAGACTCATCTTTTAGAGCTTGTAAGCTGTGCACACAAAAGTTGCAAATGCTGGCTGCACAGCAAGCCTACTACTGAAAAATCTTTCTAAGGCGTAGCATCCCTTACTGACATTTCATTGTCTGCAGGGTGGGTACTTCAGGAACTAACTCTTTATTTTCCTCTTGAAAAGCAGCGTAACAGCACAGAAGAGGGCATGCAACACAGCAACCTGTGTGACCCATCGTCTGGCAGACTTTCTGAGCAGGTCAGGAGCAGTGGGCAAGAACAACTTTGTACCAACCAACGTGGGATCCAAGGCCTTCGGCAGGCGAAGAAGAAGCATTCAAATATAAAACGCTTGAATGATAATGTGAATATGGTAAATACATTGCAATAAACTGAATCTGCAATGCAGGCAGCCTGTGGCATTATCAGAATTTTAGTTTTGCTGGATGAGTAACAGACCTACAGTGGTAATCTCTGAGAAAGCAGAGCAAGTAACAGTATAAAAAAAGATGTTACAAATATACCAGTAGCACATTTGGACTGTGAAGAAGAGCTTTTCTAGATGTTCTGCTTAGTTAATGCACTGCGATGCTAGTCATCTAAATGCAACAGTTTGGTTGGAACTCTTTGCTTATGTTACCATAATGCTTCATTATCAACATATCGGTAACTCTGGGTTCATTTCTTTCAGATTGCCATGAAACTGAAAGTTCAACTTCAATTTCTAACGAAAGCAACTCTTCTCCATAAATCAAGACAGCCAAAAAGAAGATTAATTTTGCATCCTAATATTGAAAATGTCTTATTTAATACAAATGAAAACACTTCTGTTATGTATAGTACAAGAGAATCTAGTTATTAAAGTTAAATTATTGTATATTCTTTTTATATGCAACTCTATTTCAAATAAAATGTGACAGCATCTATTATTTATTTATCTTCCAGCTTATATGTGATCCATGCTACTTAATCCTGGCACTACTGCCAAAACCTGGGGATTATACTAAACAGCTGCCTGGCAAGGCATATGTGTATTATACGGTGTGCTGTGCCTTGATGTAAAACACTTAACTAACCTGATTGTACAGTATGTTTAAAAAAAAAACCCAAACACTTCAATATTGTATCATTTGTGAATTTACGCAAAATTAAAAAAAAGGTATTTTAGATACACTTGGATTGAGAAACTGATTTTTCATTTGAACACACTTAAGGAAACATTTGGCACTAACCCAACATCATTGCAGATCAGATGGCCCATTGATCTGCTACAGCTTTATTAACGATAAATACTAGGATTTGAGTCAAAAGTTCAGAACAGAAAGAATAGCTGCCTTTATATATAGTCATAAAGCAGTAGCTCAAAAAGGCAGCACTTAGTAAGACTTCTGCTAGAAAAGTAAAAAGAAGCCGCAGTTGGATTTAATAAAGCCATAGACACAAACTTCATCATCTGTGGGTTAAGACTAAATGTTTTTATACAGGATGTAGTTCAGATGAAACGGCCTAACATGCTTTGTAGATTTTTGTCTAAGGTCGAAAAAGTGAATTAGAAAGGGAGAGAAAAAGGAGCTACGGAAATGTACATTTCTTTTAAGCAATCCTGAAACAAAGTCTATTTAGGGATCAGGGATAAATAATTAGAGTGAGTGGAGAAGAGGGTAGCTGGAAGAAATCCATGGACTTCTAAGTGATGCTGCCAACTTCCTTCTCAAAGCTGCTGCTGTTTCAGTTTAGTAGCTGAGTCAGATATTTGTTTAGATTTGTTTTGTGCTCCACAGCTGGACTCTAAGATCTGCTTCAGCAGTTCAGATGAAGATCACCTCGTCAAGCAAAGTAGAGGTTAAGGCTCTCATGATATCTCTGTCTGTCTCTGCTGCAGGTGTAATAACAAAAAGAGAAGCATGGTCAACCAGATGTAGACATAGCCAGTAAGGCTGTCCAGGGACGACGCTTCTATACCATGCTTATTCGTGGCTATGGTTTTACTCCTTGGGGAACATTTCAGCCCTGGTAAGTCAGCGTATAAAGCAGACCTTGTAGAAGATGTAAACCATTTAGAGGGAAAAGTTCCAGTGCCTAAAAGGGCAAAGGAGGGATATTCAGGCTTGGCTTGCAAATCTGGTGCCCAGAGATAGTCTAGTGCCTTTTTGCCATTTTCCTCTGAAGTATCGGAGATTGGCCACAACTGGGTGTACTATGCCTGTATGGTGAGCCACTGTCCAGGTTTCGTATGAGGATCTGGTTGGGTTAGACCCAGCTGCCCATTTTGGAGCCTGGAAGCATTCTTCACCAGGTTTCAGGTATTCTTCCCCATTTTCCTTTCCACAAAGTGGGGGTTATATGCCGAGATCACCTGGCTACCTCAATAACACCTTTCCTTGTCGCTGCAGAGCCTCTGGGCACAGGGGACAGGTTGCCTCTTTTTTTCCTTACTACAGCACCCAACAGCTTAATCTTCTCCAAGATAAAATGCCTAAGCACAGTTATTGGGATGAATACATGTAATTTAATGATTCGTATTTGACAAGAAGCCAGGAAACATTCATGGGCCCCTTCTGGCTTTGAAGTCTGAATGCTCAGACAGTTTGTTTTTTCCATTTACAGCCATTCTCTGTTGAGAGACATGCGAGGCTGCTTCCCGTAATTGTATGACAGCTGTAGTGTCCATCCCCTCTAAAAACTATTAGTTCTTCTTTTCAGTTTGACAAAGTTATGCATTTTTTCTGTCTGCCTAAGGGATTTCCTCAGACTAATATTCTACACCAAATCACACACCTAACATGTAAACCAGATTCTAGTAACCTTGATGCTGGTTTTTACATTATCCTGGTTGGAGGAAAGTTGAGTGAAACTTTTGATACGTGGTTTTTGTTTTGCTTGTTTTTTTGGTTTTTTTTTCCCTTAGGAAGAAATAGTTACTTTCATATCTCAAGACGTATTCCTGTTGTATCTTCTGTCTCTTTTCTCATTAAGATCTCTATCTGCACAGCAATGCAATACACTCACCAAATAAATATGCCTGTAAAGGACAGAGGGCCATAGCTCTATGAAAGCAAGGGTGAATAGGCAAAAAGGTGAGGACCCTTACATCCTTTTCCGTAATGTGAAGAGATAGAAACCCTTCATGACAAAACACAGTTGCTCAGAGCTTTAGGAGAAGCAGATTATTATTGAAACAAGACAAAACTAGAGGTATAAACACTAATATTTTAATTTTTTTTAATTTTAAGGCAGTGAACATGGTAGAAGGAATAGCAGAGCCACTAGAAGCTCGTCAACTGCTTTGGCTGACTTTGTGAACAAGTGGAAAAAATTGCTTCCATTTTTCAAAAGTGCTGTTCTTGATAGTATTACCCAAACTTGTCAGGTCTTAAATAAACCCCAAAGTTCTACCCCAGGAGAAAATCTATTTTGGAATTAGCATTTAATAAGGGAAAGTATGGTTTCTAATGTACTTACCTTCCCATTTTAATTACATTGCCATTCTAAGCATGCTGAAAGCTGGCAGAAAATACCATGTTGGTGCAGTATGTGCGAGTGGTATCAAACCCAAGTTACTTAGTATTCAGTCAGCCAAGACAATACAGATCAGTCATGCACGAGTGTTTGTGTTCTTGTTTACAATGGCAATATCACGATGCCTATAGTTTGGTTTTGATGTTTCCAGATGCTTGCCAGTGTGTGTTTTCTTTAACAAATAGGTTGTTTTTTGAAGCTGTGTGCAAACGAAAGCTTTGGGGGTGTACTCTGCAAGTCAAGGCAAAGAGGGAAGAAATTTCTGAGAAAGAAATATCCGAGGATAACTTATGACTGTTTCCATGCCATTATAGATTTTGAGGTCTGGTTTATTTTCTAGTGGCCTGGTTTTCCAGTACAAATATGGGCACGAGCACCATGTGGGCCCAGGGAAGGTTATGAATTTTGCCCGGTCCTCTGCTCTGAGCTGATGGCAAGTAAAAAAGCACCATCTTGTGGCCAGTGAATAAGCACAGCGAGGGCATAGGGGGGTCCCTCTCGGTGTGTCACCTGCTCCTGCTTGTGTCTCAGCTTCCAGCTGGACATGGGGTGGGTGAGCAGGGACACCCACTTGGGCTGGTGCCATGAGGCAAACTCACCTGCTCGCCTCCTGGAGTGGGCTGCAGGGATGGGGACTTGCAGGAGGGTGGTAGGGGCTCCTCGAGGTGTCACTGGCCCCCAGGGCCACCATGCAGGGCTGTGGCACCCCACGGGCTATCAGGCAGGTGTGCACCAGCTGCCGTGGGGACCAGGTGATGGATAACGGAGGAGCTAATACCAACACGTGTCCTCATGGCCCTTTGCAGCTGCCAAAAGAGAGATGCGGGAGCTGTTTGGCTGTGTGCTTTTTGCCACGGGGCAGGTGGACTCCTGCTCCTAGATCCGACTGAGTTTTTGGTTCAGGATCATGCACCAGGACATCGCTGCATGTATTGATAGAGCATCATTTTGAAATAACCCAAGTGGACTTTCACTGTGGCTCTTTCCAGATATTTAGATCCCTTTTTTCTCCTTCTGGTAGTGGAATTTAATTCATCTTCCTGAAAGCTTCCATCATCTGCAGCGTGAGAAAGGAGCAGAGCTAATGCTATTGCTTCTGACACCAAACACTGCCAAAAGCAACTTATAGCAGGCAGTTGTAAATTTTGGTATTGGTTATCTAATCCAGCATTGTCATGTCTAATTAGCAGATTGAACATCTCTACAAGGTGAAGAGTTTAAAACATGCTGGAGAATTTCCATCTGTGCATTTTTCTAGACTGAACTATTTCAGAACAGAATACCTGTTAGAGACGAACTGGGCATTTCAAGCCTGATTTCACCCGTGTGAGCACTGGCAACTTCCTTCCAAGCTGGTCGTGCTCACTGCTTCCGACAATCAGGTGAAGCCTGCCCTGGCTGCTGGAAGGGGTCCACATGGTGCATACATCTGCTGCCTCTTTACTATTCTAAAAGGCACCGCATCCTTCCCCTGTTCTGCACAGTATTGTCCTCCACTTTGGATGCTCCTTATGCCTTTTAAAGTTGTTCTCTTCTGCAGAAAATGTCCAAGGAGTATTAGTACCTTCTTTTTTTTTTTCCAGGGAGTAAATAATTCCCATTTCTTAATTATGCCAAACATTGCCATACCTTCTCTAGGAGATTTCTGATCCATCCTTGGAGTAATAAGAATCATCGCAACATTTTCTCTTTTCTTTCTCTTCTTGGCTTTATCACAATTCTTGTTTGCACCAATTACTCTTTTGGCTGGGGCTGAGGTGTGATCCCAGCTAACTGGCTAGTGTCACCTTCACAAAAGCAAATGTTGCCTTTAAAAGTCTGAATGTGTACCTCTGGGCAGGCTTTTTTTCCCACCTAATGTGTGAGAAAATACTCATAGGTCCCACTTGGTACTTCATGACTCTCATATTTGCTGTCCACAAAAGATTATTACACTCTTGCTGGTTTGGCTTTTCTATTTACTTCTGGTGTTGTGTCACATTTCTTCTTCTTTTCAATGGCTTTTCCTAATAGCATCTTGTCACATTGGCACACGAGGCAATTTGACATTGTATTCATCTATTAAGTGTCCAAGAAGTACAGTGTATATCGTATATGCAAGAAATCACTATTAAGTGTCCAAGAAGTACAGTGTATATCGTATATGCAAGAAATCAATTTGATTTTCCAGTTGCTCTTTGAGAGTCTGCAAGCCAGTCTTCTCTGAGGAGACTACATGGCAAGGAGTGCGGTCTTCTGCGGGTGACGGTCATATAGGGTAGACGTAGGTGTAATGGTCCTGAGTAACCCCTACCAAGGTTGTCTTGAGTAACTGTTCCCAAGATTGCCAGCAAACATAAGCGCTTGAAACGCCAGGAGCTACACTTTATAAAGGAAATTGCCTCGGGATGAAGCAAAGGAGAGGAAGCAATGAAGGCTTTAAACAATTTGTGTGATTACGAAGTGCTGGATGCAGTACGGAGTGGTGTTTGTCAGCTGCCTGCCAGACACCCCAGGCATTTCCCTGAGAGGCCACAGTTCCCATTAGAGCACAGGAAGGTGGAGGGTACGGTCAGATTCGTGGTTTTGGTGCGTTGCTGTGTTTTTCTTAACATGGTGTTTTGTCTCCTCCAGCGCTAGCCAAGCGTGATCTGCTCTCTCTCAGCCGGCTCAGAAAGGCTGGACGTCCCCGGTGCTAGGGGCTGGCACGTTGGTTTAGGGCAGGTTGCTCTAGGGCTGGCAGGTGCCACGAGGGCAGGCTGTACCCCAGCCCCCCCACGGCCCAGGGAGGGCCATCAGTGCCTGCTGCTCCTCCGGGCTGGAGGCCCAGCCTTGTCCCATGGCCGAGGTCTTTCCTCTCGGCCGCCGGGAGAGAGGGCTGTAAAGGCCGCTCCGTGCTGCAGGGCCTGGCGTCTCCTGAGGCGCCAGCGCTGTCATGGCGGGAGGAGGAGCGGAGCTCCGTGCTGCTTAGCTGTCTCTCACCAGCCCGCGTCCCCCCGCGGCAGCCGTGGCCCAGGGTGCTGGGCACGCTGGAGGGTGTCTCCTCCTCCTCCTCCTCCTCCTCCTCCTCCTCCTCCTCCTCCTCCTCTCCCAGGGCTGACGGAAACAGCCCATGGACCCCGACTGTCCCCATCCTGGCAGGTCCCACTGACTGTATTTGTTGCACCACCAGCTGTCTTCCTGCATAGCTTTGCCATGGTCATGAGGAACACGTCTCTTTTGCTGCTTAGAAAACTAGATATTTTGCCTACTTTCTGTTTGCTCCCTCTCAGGCCATTTCTGCTCCATGAAAGAACTTCATCCTGTGGCTGTTTGGAGTCTTTATAGCTTCTTTGTAGCTTTGAAAACACTTTGACAGTCCAAATTAATTATGTTAGCCACGTTATTTTG
This sequence comes from Haliaeetus albicilla, assembly GCF_947461875.1. Taxonomy (NCBI): domain Eukaryota; kingdom Metazoa; phylum Chordata; class Aves; order Accipitriformes; family Accipitridae; genus Haliaeetus; species Haliaeetus albicilla. The sequence continues at coordinate 19,030,081 of NC_091498.1, read as the reverse complement.
CCCGTTATTCTACTGACATGCTTGAAAGACTGTTACAGGTCTCCACTGGCTCTTGTGGAGGGAGCCAATTATTCTAATTAGCGTATGTTCCTAAAATAGTTTCATAGATAGTTTATAATTCTATTTTTAGCTCATGATATAACCATGTTTTTATATTGAACAACATCACAGTTATTATTGCTAGTGGCTAGGAACGGCCTGTTACCACAAATGAATCCCAAGCAAGTGTATTGTGGGGAAGGATGACAGTACCAGCGTGGTGACTTTCATGTGGACCGGCACATTTTATCTATGGAAGAGTCTCGGTAGCTTAAAGGTGCTTTTTAGCATGTCAGTCCTCCTACAGAGGCTTAAGAAGACAATGCTGCTGGTGACATTTTTGAGTGTGTGTATATTTTCCAAGCAGGTTTTTACTCTTAGTTAGCGCAGTCCTTTCCTCCTAGGCTGGAAAATTCTTCTTTATTATTCTATAGTTAAAGATACTATATAAGTGTTAAATTAGTTATTAAAATGAATATTGATTTGTGTTCTGAATGTAACAGAAGAAGAGAATTAAGTGGAAAAAGGAAATAGGTCTGACCTTCAAATGCTGGAGTTGCAGAGTTTGAATTAAAACTGTCTTAGTTTTCATTTAAAAGACTTAAAGATAAGCAGACCAGAGACCAAGCCATTCGAAATATTTTATGTATATTGACAGTGAAGTCAAAGAATTTTTCATAAACTTTATGCATTGGCTATTTCTAGTTCAAGCATATTCCTAGGAAGGTTACACACTTCAATGTAAAAAGTTTTGTTTGCTTTATGTGAAGCTGCCTTTTGCTTCTCTTTCCTAACTCAGGTTCTCAGAAGAGACAAAATGTATTGTACATTTTTTCCACTAGACAGTGGCAGAGCTATGTGTTCTCTTGCTCCTTGGGTGTCGAAGCACTGGCTTTATAACTGTGTATTTTAAAACCACATGTATTTAGTATTTAACTAACTGAAACATCTTTGTCACTGAAGCTCTTGATATTTCAGTCAGCCCAGTGACTTTTCAGAAAGATGATGGAATACCACCTTATAATATCAGCATCTATAGCTGCAGCACTGGTAACTAAAAGCCTTGGCACTGTGTCCCGTCTCTTGGTAGCACAGGTTGCCAGTGTCCCACTCACAGAAAGAAGAACAGCCCAGATGATAGCCTCAGGATCCCCGAGACCTTTCTCTCACTGTAATCACCAGTATTTCCCCTCACCAAAAGTTTTGTTCTTATCTGGCTATTCCTTGCAACATTTGCAGAAGCTATGCTTTATAGGCTGCCACTGGTGCCACTCTAATGATATGGCAGGTGGGATTTGAGGTAAAGCCCCCACTTTTACAAATGTTAGTAATTTGGCAGGTGAAAAGCACTCCTAGTTCAGGAGCTCTTGGTGGTATGTCAAGATAAAAGTTAGCCTGAGCTGTCTCTCACAGCCAGCCAGCTTTAGCTGTCATGGCCCATCAGCCCTCCTAAACTGTGCAAGAAACCCCCTTTCTCCTGCAGGCTGCAGGATCTCTAGCTCTGGACACCAGGCTTATCTTTTTTTTATGGGCACATTTCCCCCCTGCCAGGTTTTACTCTCTAATCAGAAATTCAACCTGATGGGGCTTCACAAAGTATAGCTGCCAGCATACTGACTAGAAAATAAAGGTGCTTTTTGCTGTGTAACATTTAATGACCTTATTTAACTTTGTAATTAAGTCAGACTAAGAAGTAATATCCCATATGTCTCACAACTCACTTTTTTTCCTCAAGATCAGTATATCCAATTCCTGGAATTCAGGTGGCATTTCTCAGGTGAGCTGAAGATGCTTTACATCACTCATGGAGGACCCTGAATCGATATAAATATAAGGTGTACCTATAGGGCCTATTTATATTGCCACAGAAGTATGAAGTGCCTTTAATGTAAATGAGAATCGAGACTAACATTTTCATGTCTTCGTTTCAGTCTCAGGTAAAAATTATATCTGGGAAGAAGAGAGGGGAAGGCATTTCACTTTCCGTCTTAGCAAGTTTTTAGTGACTGCTTAGAAATTAAAACTACGTAAATGTGCTCAAGAGAGTGATTGGTAAATACATCTTCTAAAAGCTAGAGGGCATAGGAGACACAGAAAGTCTCCCGTATAACTCGGTTATCAGGCGGTCTGAGTGAGTCATTTAGAGTAACTTTCTGTTGCTTTCGCATGAAATGGCACTTGCTGCTCAAGTTCCAACTGCTTTTCTTCTCTTTCTGAAAAGAAGTGACTGAAAAGCACAAACATCTTCCGGGATTTTTATCATTTTCGCAGATAGTCTAAAGGAAAATCTATTATTTGTAGAGCTATTGATCTAAATGAAGATGTTAATATATGCTTCCCATTTTTAATCCAGAATAGTTTAGTATTAAGTTTCTGTTCTGCAAGAGCTGCTATTATTAACTATTAAAATAGAGAGCTACTAATAATTCTTTTAATGGAAAAAGTGAAGGGTGTGTTCATGGGCATAAGAGCATTGCTATCAAGTGGAATAACTGTAGATTTCAGAGTTTCACTTGTCTAGCCAGTCTGGTCAAAATATTTTGTAACTTTTCTTTGCCCCTACACAATATTTCTGTGATAGTGAAACCCTGCTGTGTTTTATGTTACGGTCCATGTGTTTACTAGTATAATACCTGTGTGAGAGGGATACTGGCAGACTTGGCGGTATAGACCAAGCCTTATTTTGTTTGCATTTTGAGAATAGAGTTCACAGGGCTTACCCTAAATGTGTGAGAGGAACAGAGCATCCTGAGCTGCTCTTTGGAAGACCTCCCCAAATTCCAGTGTGTTTTGTTTTCATTTCAAAGTAATCCGATGAGAGAACTGAACTTTGCCACAATCTGTAAAGGAGACAAGATGTACGTATCCATTTGTTTATGCTGAGTTTCTCAGGTCAGTTGACTTTCTCTCTCAAACAGAAAATCAAAGGTACCGTGAGTCTGTAGGGCTCCAGCATCAAAGAAAAGATTCCCTCCAGCCTTTGGGAACTGCTACATTTTCTACAGGTTTTATGCCTGAAGCCAGATGGGTGCTGAACCATGGGATGATATTCCAGTAAACAAAACAGGACTGGTGGAGTAATGAAATGCCTCTGAATTATTCATTGGGTCCTGAAAGAGGCAGAGAGAGTTACTATAAACCCCCCTGAGGAGGAGAGCAGCGTACGGCACAGCCCTGCCCGTGCGGTACACCTGGCCTCTTTTCCCAGGTAGGCATCTGCAGAAATGAATACCTTGTATAAATGAATTGGAACAACCGTGTTTGGCAGCTGTCCATTACTCATCTAGAAATAGTCCCTCTAATTCCAAAAAAACGGTTAAGTGCATGCTCCAGTGCCATGGACATAAAATTAAAAATACGTTCAAGTGCTTTGCTGAAAAGCAATGGACTTCTACACATCTTTAAAGAGAAGCACATCTTCAGGCTTGCTGGCTCAAATCTGATGATGCCGCCTAATAAATGTGACAGATAAATGCAGGAACACAGAATACATCAACACAGAGCTGGTTCCAAAACCCGGTGTGTATCAATAACGTAATTTTAGCCCATGAAGCATTTTCCCAACTGGCATTTGGAAGTTGAGGAACTGTACAGCCTCATCAAAAAGGTAGGTATCTCGAGGTACGGTTGTCCTACTGCTGTCACGGTTTATTAATGGTCAGTGATGTGTTAGTGTGCTGAGTGGAGAAGTTAAAGGAGGATGTCCAGCACAGGCAGAGAAGCTGGGGTGGAGAAAGTTATAATCGTGAGGCCCACTGTGTCTATAAAACTGAAGTTGCCTTTCAAATAAAAAAATATGTGGAGGTTTATTTTTGAATGGTGCTGGGAGGGAGTTTCTGCTGAAGCCTACTGATAGTGGTGGTGAGTGAATCAGTGTTTCAATCTACAGCCCTGGAGGAAAGATTACGGGGCAGGGGAAGAAACCCCTGTATAGAATTAACTGGAAATCAAACTCTCCCATCTTCCTGAAAGAAAATTTCTTCTTCGAAACCCCATTACAAACTTCGGTGGAAGCAATAAAACATTCAAAATTACTGCATAATATTCTGATTGCTGGTATCCCCTCATAGCAGAGAAGCACTGGTAGGGACAATCATGCTGTCATTTCAGATTTGTGCTGGGCTTGAATGTGGTAGTGATGAGCGCTATAAGAAAATCCAAGAGCAAAATAGTGGGTGATACCACAGGGTTTGAGAAACACGCGGTGCCATGAGAGCTGAGAAGTTATAAACTACTGTTCATTGAGTGCCATGTGTACTGTGTACTCAATGAGGCAGAACCCTGTAGACAGAATATAAGTATATAAGACAGAGCAGCATTTTGAATTGTGTAATAATGAGTCAAGGAAAAGCTGGAGTACTCTCAAGCTTCCCTGCATGTGACTTTTTATCTTAAATAATACCTTTTTAGCACTGTATTAATATAAAACTTAAGTATATAGTAATATGCAGATTAATTTCACTCAGCTGATATCCCATTTTAGATGTCTGGCTTCCTTCTTATGGTGGTTACTTCTAAGAGCAGTTGTACTACTCAAAATTCCCCAAGAACAAGGTATAGATATTGCTTCACCATCAAATGTCACAGAATATTTGATTTTTTAATCCTCCAATGTTTTTAAAAAATATCACTTACATTTTATTACAATGTTTTTCCTCTTCATTAAAACTTATTAGGATGCCTTGCAATCCTAGAGTAAAGTTTAGCAAAATAATCTGATACTTTGTTGTAAGAAGCCAAAGGGTTATTTGCTTTGCTACTGGATATCTAAGCATATGGCTACCAGAGTATGTGACTCTTTGCTTAAAGGCATTTTTCTTCCAGATATTAATTTGCAGAAGACTGGTACATGGTTAGTCCTAAAAATGCAGGTTTTGACTGAATACATTATTAACTTCATGTGGTAGAAGACTGCTGTCTTTGCGTTTTCTATAGGAGAGGCGCAAACCACCTTTGCTAGCTCTGTTTGGTGAGACCATGTTGCTAGGCAGAGACATGGAAAAGTTCTAGTGTTGTTTCTTTTAAATTATAGATATTTATATCTTGCCACTGTCACAGGCCTCCTCCCTCCTGCCTGATGACTGGAGCTATCTGCAGTCCTGGGGTTTGGTACTTTATTCTCCAAGCTTCACTTCTAAAAGATCATAATTTATAGGGAGCTTCACTGGGAAACCATTTATTCTAAAATGTTATGTACTTGTGACTTCTCCTGCATGACAGGCTTGTAATTTTTGACTTGATTTTTTTGTGATATCTTTGTCTATAGAGCTGAAATAGGATGATGGTTAGTTACTACTTCTCTGAACTTTTGACACTTGCTGGCTGTTTTCTGTGTGTTATTCCCTATCCAGTCCAGATGTTTCTGCACATGAGCCACCCAGCCATTCAGCTTGTTTTTTTGGATGGCAAGGCCTTAATTTTGTCTTCTGATGGAAGACATCTGAATGTGGGTACTACCCGGTTTTTGTGGAAGGACTCCAGTGGCTCTGGCATTTTTGCATGATTGGATGTGGTTACTGAGAGCCATCCATGTTCAACTGCTGCATTAAAACTGACCTTGGTAGAGGTTATGTAGCATTTTTCCAGGCTGCTTTGGGTGCACTGTTAGGTGTTCCCAAGGGACTGTAACTTAAACTCGTGGAAATCCCACACGAATGGCCCTTGAGATTACTGACACTCCTCTCAGCCTGACTGATGCTGCCTGCAGCCTGCGCTCCCAAGGGGCTTTGATGTTTTAAGCCCAAATTTGGATCCATTCCTCCCTTGAGACATATGTTGAGAGGGTTATACTCTGCTTAAGTCGGACTGGTAACATTTCCAAAAAAGAAGATGTTAAAAACTGGTTGCTCACTCCTCAGGCCAGGTTTCCAAACAAGCTCTGCACCCAGCAGGTCTTACTAGGATGAGGGAGCCAGGCTGAGTGCTGCGACCGTAAGCAAGACAAAATGGGAAGATTTTTCAGCAACGCTGACTTTGGGCTATCCCGGCAAAACCCTTGTTAAACTCCTTGTTTTGGGCCACAGCGCTTGTACGGGTGGGAAGAGCACGCAGAGACCTGGCCTTCTCCTCAGGGCTGTTGGAGTAGGTCAGGCTGTCTGACAAATGAAAAGCTGCGTTTCCTCTAACAGCGGTGGCTTTCTCCAGTGCTTGTACAACACATTTTACATTATTAAATTGCTGGAAAAAATACATGAAAAAGGCAGAGAAGGCGTCGGAAAAGGAGAAAGGAAGCACATGTTTTCTAGTCAGAAGATTAAGAGCAAACTAAAGTGGCAATCGTGCAAGGACTTTGGTGTGTGCCTTACTGCAGGCACTGCCAATAGTCCCATTACTGGGGGCAAGACTAAGCAGGGATTGAGAATGCACATAAGTGACAATATATAAAAAGTAAAATAGGAAGAGATCAACTGGAAAGGGCTAAAATGCAAACCTTAAATTCAAAGAGGAAAGATATTCTGCTTCTTCCCCCTTCCAAGTTTTTGGGAGGCCAGTTCTGACTATAAGCTGTATGGAGCAAGGAATGCGTCCTAGTCTTAAGAGAATTTGGGATGTTATTTAATTTGCATTGGATGAAATGAGAAAGAGAAAAAAGGAAATCCAGGCTCAGCAGAAAGGCTGGTTTTTGTTGTGTGAATGCAGCTGCAGGACACAACCACATCCGGTAGCCAGGAAGAAAAAAAAGCGTGTTGGTGGTACCATTAGGAGTGCTAAGGAGTGCTGGTATCGGTGCCAGTGCATACTGACCAGTCTGAGCGCTTACAATGAGAACAATTAATATTAGATTCCTGAGAAGGTGGTGGAATTTGCCAAGCATCCAAAAAACAACCAGACCATTTTCAGGTCCTGATTATTTCCTAATGAACTGCTTGACCCCAAGGGCCTATAGCAGCCATGAAAGTCTGCCTTTGCAAAGGCTCTTAGAATAGTTCCATTCAAATACAGACATAATTACACCTCTCCTCACAATATTACATTTCAAATATCCTCCCAGTAATCAGAATCACTGCAGTATGTGAGGAGTGAAGAGCTCCTTTATCCTTACAGCAGAAAGCATCTGAACTGTTAGAGCTAAAGAAGGTTTATAATGGGAAAGGCTAATAGAAAAGGCTTTGAGGCATCATCACAGTCACAAAAAAGGCATGAGCAAATCTGCGTCTGAGAGCTAGTGACAATGCTGTCCCTTTACTAGAAAATACTCCGATGGAGAGTGAGTGAGAGAGAACGAGGATCCCCTGCATCCCCCGCAGAAAATCACAGCTACAGAAAAGTTGTTGTATGTTTCAGTTTGTTCCCATAGTTTTAATCTTCTAACTTGCTCTAATTATTCCTATTCAAGGCTGATTTATGTTTGGCAACTTTACATTAAAAAAAAGTTCCCACTAACAGAACAATGCTCATGCTTGCAGGCAGGACGAGGGGAATACCACATGTTCAAATGAAATGTGAACCAGTCATTTGGCCAAATTTTCCATGAAAATATATCTCTGCTACTGGCTATGCCCGGTGATTTTTCCTTATTTGCAGTGGGCCCTCGGTTTTCTGTCTCCCCTTGAAGAGCAGAAAAGTTGACCTCATAAAGGATTTCTTCCAGTTTGTTTCCCAGGGTTTTTTTTGGTACTAATACATAGTTTATTTAACAACTGCATGTTTTTCACATGAGCAGTACGTAACATGGTAGTAAGCCTGTAACTAGCTGTACTGTGTTATGCCACAACATTCAGAGCTCTGCTTTCCAGAATGGAGTATGAGTTTTTGTCAGTCATACTCGGTATCCTCACATTGGGCTGGTCACTTCACAGGTAGGAGTAGGACACGTCTGACACCTATGTAACTAGGAAAGTCTGTAATATCCCAGCATCTCAGAGACACTAAGGTCCTACAAGTTTTATCAAAATCAGCATCCAGGTAGTTTCCTACTAAAGGAAAGGTGAGGAATTAGCTGGTCTCTTTTACAGAAACTGCCAGTCACTGTGGTCCGGACACGAGCTCGAGGGGTCTGTCAGAAGGAGGCAGGGGAGCCATAACGGGTGTAATATGGGACATGGTAAGGAACTGAGATTAGGAAGTCTAATAAACAACATGGAAATCTATGGTACAACAACCTTTGCTAGTTCTGCTGCTTGTACAGAGATACGGACTTTGCAGATTCTCTTCGATGGGTATGGGTGTGCATTCACAGCACAGAGGTGGGTCATCTGGGGAGGTGACCATTTTTTCAAATAGAAAGCAACTGGTAGTGGTGATTTGATCATGTGACAGAAAGTGAGAGCACAGAAAAAAACACGTAATTGAGCTAGAAGAGGAGCCTGAAGTTATAGCCAGCTGGCTCCAAAGGCATTGCTTTGCATTGCAGAAGGTGACTGATGTGCCTGTTGTGACCTACACGCAAAGAAAGATACACAAGCAGCGAGTAAATCATATGTAAAATGGAGGAAGAATTACTAATGAGTGAGCGATACACTCATGAGTGTTACTGCAAGAAGCTTTACTGAAACAGCCTGCAAAGTTTGAGGACTGTAATCATGCATAGAAACAAACTGAGCTGGTTTGACTGAAAGCCTGTAATTTACTAGATTAACAGTTTGCAGAGATATGGTTTAGTACTAAGTGAGGGTTGCTAACTGAAAAAAGAAAAATATTGTTCAATAAATATCGATTTGTCTAATTATATGCAGGATTTATTTAAAGCAGAGACTAGATTGCTTTAAAAAAATGTAGTGGGTGTGTCTGTCTGAGTGCATTTACTGTTGGAAGCATGGATTCCCACATGCAGTATCATTTGGTTGTTTTTAAAACGTGTAAGAGGGAATGTGTTTCTTCATACTAAATCGTCTTATCTTTGACAAAGTACAGGTGATCCCAGGTTATGTCTATGGCGCTATCAAAGTAGCATTTGATATAATGAGGGAAATTTTATATGCCCCATGGTCATTAGTATTTCTGAGGAGAATAACAAGAATGGGCCAAATGACGAGGACTTTGTCTGACGGTTACTGTGTGGAAAGGGCTCTGGATCTGCATGGCAAAGTGGGTGAGCTGGAGCCGTAGCTCTGTGGAAGCCATCCAAGGGTCTTTTCCTGGTCCCACTTGGTCTCCACGAGTCGTGGGGACTGTGGGAATTTAGGTTCTTATGAACCCCCTAATGAAGAGTGGCAGATGACAAACTCCTGCTGGAATTTTTTTCCCAGTTTTCATTAACATCTATATAGATATTATTTTAATTAAAATAATCTTGACAGCACCTATGAAAAAGCTGTGGGGGTTGCAACAGCAATTAAATGTGTTGTCAAAAATGATAAGCAGCCTGGTATCACAGGAAGGAAATTAACACTCTGACCAATAATGGAAGAGTAATCTTAATCCAGAGCTTTTTGCCTCTCAGGAACTCCTTAAAATGGATGAATTTTGGAGACCAGGCAATTTTAGAACAAGACAGTTAAGCAATAGGTGCCATAAAGTATCTCCATTTTAAAAGTCAGTGTTGTACTGGTGTAATAGTGGCCCATAGCCAGCCAGCAAGAAATGTGATGTTAATTAGACATGAATAATTGTGTATGTGCAAAGCCTTGACTATTTTCCTAGATTTTGGATATCAGAAAGACTGGGAGTTGTATTCAATACTACGTCCCGGCAGTGCAGTTTAACAACGATCTGCGTCAGTGCTGGTTGTCTGTTTTGGGTTGTCCACTGCAGAGAGAAGGCATGGAAATGCTGGCAGGCTGTTCACCGTTGTGAGGAAGATACGGTTTGAGAGCCTTGGTTTCTAGACTAAGTCACCCTGAGTCTTTTATTACTTGGGAGCTGCACTGAGCACATAAATGCACAGGTCTTCTGGTAAATGACAAACTCCCTAACTCATAGTATTTTGTTCATCCTAAAGGCACCGTTCATCCTTTAGGCGAACTGGCACCTCATTTGGGCAGGCGCAAGAAAAATCAAACCCTCTCTGCTGGCTCAGCTTGGAAGGTGCAGTCATCTCCCCAGTCACACCAGGCTCCAGAGGTGCTGCGAGAGGGAGCTGTGGTGGGTGCAAGGACCAGGCTGCTCTGCCCAGCACGCTCACAGAGGGACTGGTGAGAAAGGCCACCCGGGAAGGAGCAAGCTGTAAAAACAGCCACAGTTTTACTATGGGAGAGGGTGCCAGGGGATTGAACTAAAGGGAGGACTCAAATGGCTCCCTGGGAGAAGAGAAATGGGAATAGTCCATCAGTAGGTACCAGGCAGACCAGATATGGGCAAGCTTGTAGGACCTGGGAGTGGATGAAGCTGTCATTATTCAGAAATTCTGAATAAAAAATGATGCTGAAGAAAGTTTATGGTTTCCTGGGTACCCCCATGGCACTACCTGAGGTAAAATGCTTCTCTACCTGTCACAAGGGCAAGGGGCGAAGAATTACCAGGGGTCCTTGTAACTAAGGGTCAAATGGAGAAATTCAACTCCTATGTTAGGAAGAAAGGGGCCAACAAGTTTTATAAAGAGAATCCTGCCTTATCCTGATCTGGCCTCCCCAAATGTAATCTAAGCAGAGCTGCACCTCAGCAGTTAGGGCTTCCTTCGGCCCCCACCCCTGCGCCCCAGCTCGTGCTCCTCTCCTTCACCTTGTCTTGGCCCCCTCTCAGAAAACATGAGAATTAAAGGATGGGATGGTAGCATCTCATGTTCCTAGTTAGGGAAGCCTGCACAGTAAAGTGCGTGAGATGTTTCAAAGGGAAGCAAGTTTCTTGTCCTGCCAAAGCTTTAATAGCCTGTTGTCTTTTCTGGTAACGTGTGTGCACCCATCTACCATGTGCACCCATCTACACAGAGGTTTTTTTCTCTCCCTTTTTCATCTCTAAAATTAAAATGAATCTCTTCATTCAGTTGAAGCTACATCTCACAAGAGCTATGATTTGAGAAAGAAGATAATAAGTAGCAAGATGTTAAAGAAAGAGCTTATTTCTTGCTTGTTTGATAATGCCCAGCGGTGTAAAAAGACTGGATCCTGTTATACTAGAGACTAATTCAAAATGTAGTAAGAGATATTTCCTACCCCAAGGACATTCACACTGTAAGGGAACTTGAAACATTAGAGCAAAAAAGCAATGTGTAAGTATGGAGAACCAGGGAACAGGGGGACAGCGAGTGCTTCTTTTCTTCTCTGTTAAAAAAGGTACTGTTTGTTCCTCACAGCCCTCCAACTTACTGTTGCGGTTGACTCATGTCTTCCAGTGCATGTGGATGAAGGCTTTGACCGGAGGGATGATGGCAGCCAGGACCAGCTTACTTCATGGACTGATTCAGGAGAGAGCTTTCTACACTTCGGAATAGCTCGGAAGGCAGCCCAGCAGGCAGTGGTGGCTGGAGAAGCCCTAAGACTGACCGGCAGGGCAGGGCGTTCACTGGGTGAGCAGGACCAGGAGACAGGGACTTAGAGCCACAAAGGGGACTAAAAAGACGTATCAGTGCGTAATGGAAAAGGGCAGCCATGGAGGACATCGAGGGGGGATTGATGGGGCAGAATAACAAGCAAGCGTGAAAGGCGCAATGGGTGAGGAGGTTGGAGCGGAGAGGAGAAGGCAGCAGGGACAAAAGTTCAGCCTCCTCGATGATGGCAGAGTTTTGGGGAATTGAACTAAAAGCTTCCTTTGTGAGGAAAGTCTTGTATCTGGAGAGCTCAGGGGATCAGTAAAGATGTACACTGAGTTTCAGTTTCAGCTTCCAGTCTGAATGTACACAGGAAATGACCATACTTTCTTATTGATATAATAAGAGTAAAAATTAAATGCAACAGAAGCAAAACATATAATTTCCAAGGTATTTTCATACTTTACAAAGTCAGAGGTTTAGAAAGTTTATTTTATAGGTCAGCAATAGGCAAAATGTGAAGCACTTCTAAGGAAACACCTGTGTTGAATAAAAACAGTAACATACCAGACATAACATGGGTGGTAAAACAAATGTTTAGCTTTCCACGTAATATCATTAATTTTTTTAACTAAAATTATTTCATTAAAAAAGATAAGCCTACATTTGTTGAAAATGTGTTGTTGTTCCATTACTCCTGACAACAATGCTGTTTAAAAAAAGAAAGTTTTTAATAACTTTCTTCCAGTAAACCACATCTGGATTTTTAACCTTGTTGAAAGTTTTGACTGTGCTTTTATATCAGACCGTATTGTAATGGAATTGTTATTTATCTCCAGATATATCCAGTTCCTCCTTTGTGGACAGTCTTATGTCTAAGAGGGTCTTTAATTACGTTCCTCTACTAGCTGACCACTACAAAAATTGAAATCCTCACCACAAATCTGTAAAAGTGTTTCCACTTGCACTGGGAGACAAAAATAGAATAATTCCATGTCTTTTTGGACGGATGCCTAGCTGAAACTATGCAGGGTTTGAGTGACAAGAGGATGTAGTCTTTGCTGAGAGCACTTTCTTTAAGATCCTTTTTAGTCTTCAGGAACATTTAAGTAGATGAATGAAGAGAGGATTTATGCTAGTTTCCCTTCATTTCTGTTAACTTTGCCTGCTTTTTTGTAACTTTTGTCTTCTGCAACAAAATCTTTTCAGCTCGTCAGGCTTACTGAATGTATAATCACAAGCTGGTAAGTAGTAACTTCAGGAGTCTTGATTTGAAATGGCACTCTATTCTTTTGTGTACAGCTGTGGTGGAAGAATAAAACCTCTTTGTGCGGCTAAGCAAAAGTAGAATTATTTAAATGCTCAGTATTCGCCAGGGTTGTAACTGTATAGTCTTTCAGTGGTGAATAAATACGGTTAACACATAGCTTAGCCTGCGAATGCAGTGGAGAGACTTTACTTGAGTAAGTTCAGAATTATTTTGCATCCGAGTGAGCTCTCCTCACTGTGCTGCACAGCACGTTATCCGTTTCCTGGGGAGTGTGGATGGGAGCTTACAAAGCACAGCAGGTAATTGGCTGCTTCGGCTGAAAAAGCATATTTGTCAGTATATACAGAAAGAAAATGAGAACAACTGGTAATTATTATTGGGTGATGATATTTGTCCATAGTCTTCTGAGCTGTCTGTGAGGTTAAATCCATACGGACACTCTGTAAGAGCAGTGAGTGTGTTAAATGTGATGTTTAGGCTGTTGAGCAACATTTTCTGTCAATGCATTTTGTACTGGAACTTTCATAGGCTTTGAATGTAAAAAAGGAGGTGAACGTGTATGTGATAACACCGTTTTTCAGAATGCTTTCTTCTGCTATTCAAGACTTGTGTTTCTGTATCTTAGCGTATATTTTTGTATCATTACTTTATTTTGAACCTTATCTTCATTTTATGTGAACAGTCCTATCTCTGCAGTCTGTGGAAAGTGAGCATAACTCAGCCGTTAGGCACTTATTTCTGTATTTCTAAAACTTGCGTACGCTGATGCAAATATTTCCTCTTGGAAAGGGAAAGCTATTACTGGGATAGATACTTTTTCTCAGTTGCACATGTGGCAGTTTCTACAGACAGACTAAAAAAAGCTGTAATGGTATATCTATGCTTTTTGTTTAAAGTGGTTTGCGTCCAAATGGAGTGTGGAAGTGTGTTGACAGCGTGAAGACAGTTGTACCAGGTTCCTTCTAGATTAGGGCCATTTTCATGAAAACCTTTTTATTCGCTGCTTTTCCTTTCCCTCCTCTCTTTAAGTAAATGAAACGTGGGTTTAAGTCAAGACTGATAAATGCTAGAATAACATAAAAGCTATTTTAAGTTTCATAATATAAATACATGGGGTAAATCCCCCCATATCTAGGGTTTCATATTTTAAAGATTTATGTGTACAGATAAAAACATATGACAAGTCTCACTGGAATTGGTTGACACAGGAGTATAACATTGACTTCAAAAATCTTTGCAGTTTCATGTTGTGGGACTCCAGTCTTTGGACAGTTTGGTTTTAATTTGTTTGCCGAAAATCTCACCAAGAAACCTGTACACTGTGTTGGAGGTCAAAATTGTGCTGCATCTGTAGGAGGAGACAAAAATGAAGTATTTTATGGATTTGGTATGTCTACATGACTGTATGTAGGGAAGATATTTGGAAGACTGGAAAACAGATTATACATTTTTAACACTTTACTATCATCACTAGTTTGTTTCCTCCTCTTTGGTAAAGAGGAAATCAAAATGTTTCTTTGCTTCTTTTATACACCCTTGTACTCTTTGAGGTGGCTTTAAATCTCCACCAGTGTCGTACGAGGTAAAATGTGTAATAAAGCATTAAGGGAAATGGGGTTAAGACACACAATGTCTAATAAAGGATATTAGTATTTATTGGCAGTCATCCTTTGGCCTGTATAAATTTTTTTTCCAAAGGGTACTGACATTGCTCTTGCTCTCTTTACAACCATCATTCTGTGCGCAGATGTGGTTTTTCCCCATTCACCTTTTTTTTTTTTTGCGTTTTTGAATGCCAACTACTTAATGTGTCATTTCTGGCAGAAGGTTCTGGTGATGAAAGAGGAAATAAAATGGGCTTGAAGCAAGTTGCTGGAGAGGTACATACAGGATGGCACAGCCATGGAAAGCTTTTTTTTTTTTGCAGGAGTTACGTACCAGTCTTCATACTGACTTAATGAACAGGAGGAAGCCCATATTTTTCTTGGGCCTGGAAAGCAAATGTGGTCTAAGAGTACAAGGTTTACTACCAGTGTAATCAGCTAGAGTAGTGTGAGCGACCGTGTGCCAACTTTCTTTTGCCTCCTGTGTACCTGGCCCAATTAACTCCATTCTTCATTCTTCAGTCATCTCCCCAGGTGGCTATCTGGTCTTAATGGGCCATAAAATGGGTGGCACTGGTCCATATGGAAATGCCCTGTGGTATGGGGGGTCTTGTAGCCCTCCATAGGGGTCCCTGAGAGTGTCAGAGGTGGCAGTGCTGTCTAAAAGGAAATTCAGAGGATGAGTACCCGTGCTCTTTTCCTGATTGCTGGAAGAGTCTCTTTGAATAATGTAGGTCATCAGATGAAAGCTGGATTGGTTTGGGAGGGCTACACAGGGGACCCAACGGAGTGAACTTCTGTTAAGCACAAAGGGAAGAACTTCAGCTGGGATTAGATACTGTTGTCCTTATCTCTTAAGCAAGAAGGTTTTTTCTTTGATTCTCCCTCCCTCCCGCCCTCCCTCCCAAGTGGCAATTAGCCTTAACTTTTCTAACTGGACTTCTAAACGGATTGTGCTTAGTTGCAAGTCAAGTAGCTCAGTTGTTTCCCTGCTATCCTCGCCGTGTTTTCTGGACTCTAACCCTCCATCTGCAGAGGTCGGTGGGGTGGGAGGTAGCCAGGGACAGACGGTCTGGTGAAAGACGCTCCCTCTGCAGACATCAGAGTCCAAAGACAGAGCCCTGGGAAGGCCTGAACTTCTGCAGGCCAAGATCCACAGGGAGGGAAAGCACCTCATGCTGGGAACCCAGCAGAAGGAAAGACATCCACTGGTTTTGGGTAGGCTCATACTTGAAAATGCATTGAAAACATTTTAGCGGGCTTGTGACCTTTAAAAGAGATTAGAGCTACTTATTAGTTCATTTCTACCTTAGAATGTTTATTTGAGTATGTGCTCTATATTAAGTGTGAATAGCATGCAAGTGGCTTTCTTCAGTATTTCACAGAAATTGCGCAGAGCCAAGGAATGTATTTGATTACATATACCTATTCCTTGGGGTCTTCCATGGAGATGTGCTCAAACTCAGGATATTATCCAGAGCATCAGGATTTAAACTGTTGACTGAAACTGGAGTAGATCAGATGAGAAGATCTGGGACTCTGCAAGACTTTATGGCTAAGCCAAACTTCTCTGATCCTGTCTTTCTATGTGCTATTTCTGAGCGTAGCTTTGACATCCAGGCGCTATATTGATCTTGTTAGCGTAAGAAAGAGGTCTTGCCAAACAAAAATCTAATAGTCTGGCAAACTGACTCAAATCTACTAGGAGTGGTTTGAAGGAAGACTGAGAATCGGGAAGTTGGATTTCTGACTCTTATTTTGCTGGGAAAGTCATGACACGTGGGGATAATACACCTGCTCTGTGTCACTCTTATTCATCTAGCAAATCTAGAACATTCTGTGAAAGTAAACCTGCCCAGCTCTCCTGTCATATGGGAAAAAACTTGTGGCACAGCCAGAAACAGTTGGGAATCATTCCTCTGTGAGCTCCTGTGGGGATGCAGGGCCACTGGTGCCATGTCTGGTGGCCTAAATGGGCATAATTTCCCTCCTGATTGCAGAGGAACCAGGTAATAACCCATTTCACTTCTTTCTCTTTGTGTTTAGGAGGAAAAGGGTCAAGTACCGCTCTATATGCCATGCCTAGCTCTGAAAACTGACCACAGTATTCAATAGACCAAATTACTTGCCTGATGCATTTCAGGAATTGAAAATTTGTTCTCAAACATGCTTATTTTTGGACCTTCATCCCCAGTTAGATCAAGTGACAACAATCTGGTTTCTGTGGTTCTGAATGCTCTCTCACGTGGAGCTGCACACGATCATTTGTGATACCAGAATGCCAACTCATCAAAATTGCAATAAATCAGACCTAGTAGACACCAGTGAAAAGTTACTTCTAGAGCAATGATGCTGTTTTTATATGCTCACATCCCCAGACTGTGTACCCTGGCAGAACCCTGAAGCAGTCAGTGGAGCCACGTCAATTTGTCTCTGGCCAGGATAGGCCCTCACAGGTTTAGGTAAGTGATATCTATGAGAAGGAAGGATAGAATCTGTAACCTTGGATCATACAAGTGTGCCTGGAGAGTGCCAAGATTAAAACCAGAGCTGCTGGCACCCATCAGATTTAATTTAGCAGCCTCTCCATGCAAACCCAAATGCACCTCACTGACTTCAAGAATTGTTAGGGAAACCCAAAATGCCCAGACGGTGATGGGTCACTGATAGCCAGAAACTGCTCGTGCTCATGCTTTTTGGGTTCTTAGTCAGGAAGGAGTTAAAACAGTGCTGGAAGGGAGCTGAAATATTCAGAGTAAGAGATTTCCAGAGGGGGCTGTGCTGGACGAGGTTGGGCTTAGCGCTTTCAGCTGCTCTTCAGCTCTCTTCAAACGTGAAAGGTGTAACAAACACGCCAGTCGCAGGGGCTCCCAAGGCATGGCTCACACCCAAGTCATTTGGTATTTGCCCAGTTGAAGCATCCAGAAGTTTTGGAAGTGGAGCCTGGCTTGCCCTGGAGCTGGGGCACAGCGCGAGGTGGCTGAGAGCCATCCTGCATCGCCCGTGCCAGGCTGTTGAGGCGCCCCGGTCGGGTGCACGTGCACCAGCACCCACGTCCTCCATTTGACTGTGTGCGTTAGTGGGGACACAGACACACTGCCCTTCTCCGTGCAGTGGAGTCAGGGTTAGTGAAAACGTGTTGCTTTATTTTCACTGCTGTAATTTCAGCAGAGCAAACATGAAAAGGAACAAAAAGCAGACGACGTGGGCAGCATGGGCTCCGTCTCCCGGAGGGGTTTGCCACAACAAGGTGGTGCACCTCGCCTGAGGCAGGACTTCCTACGCTGCCAGGGCTCAAATCCCCATTTCTTTGCAGAGCCGGGCACCGGACCTACACCCTCCGTCACCAGCTCTGCCTCTCCCCTCGGGGGGTGCAAACTTCGTCCTCCGGCTTTCGCTGCGGGGCAGCGGCTGCCGAGGTCCCGGTGCCGCAGGGAGACCGCGGCCCGGGCTGGACCCGGGGAGGCAAAAGCAGGAGTGCCAAACAAACCTTGGTGAAAACTGATCGTCTCGTGGCTAAACTCTTAATTCCTCTGGGGTGTTGAAGGTCTGCCGAGGGCAACCAGAGAACTCGTTCAGCTCTCTGCAGCCAGCTGTGCGTGCCTGGCGGGGTAGTTCAAACTCACGGAGGCAGTACGGCTGTTTGTCTTATTATTCACTTTAGAAAGTGGATCATCCCATGTTAATTTTCCTTCTCACATACGTCAAAAGCAATGTCTGATTCAGAAGTGAGAATATTACACGTGTTGCCTCTGATACTGAGTAAGTCAGGCAGCGACATGGCACAAACTGCGTTCATGGAGTCCTTACTGTGCTGGGGTCGTGCCTGCAGCACACGCAGCTGGAGACCAGGTATAAAAAACTTAAATTCAAAAAAGTCTCTTGGAAGTACTTCTCGAGAACAGAGCATTTTGGAAGTGCTGTATTTCCAACCAGCGAGGGCTGCATTAGGAATAGCTTTTTTGTTAGCTAATTTCTGTCCTTAAGAGGATGCTGCTTCCTTCCTCTCTTCATTTAATTCCTTTGCTGCTTTGACCTTCACCTGTGCGACTCACTCACTGAAATCCTCTCGGGAGGATCAGTGTCAGCTCTAATAAGCCGGCTGTCACTTTACACCAAACAGAAAGTAAATGTTTCATTTGTTAAATGGGCCAGCAGAATGCATTGCCTTTTTCTACCATCCTTGATTTTCTTCTAGGGGAAAGTGTTTTACTTTTATGTGACTGAAAGTGCATAAAGTGGATGTGAAGCTGCAGATTTAAGTGTCTTGAATGAAGGCTGTTATGTAAGACTTTTCTTTATTTACCAGTTGTACTGAAATATGATCAGTGTTACAGCACAGGGTCTGGTTGCAATGAATTTTCTTGTGTTTGCAGTGAGAAGATAAGGGATATGCTGTGTAAGGAGCGCACCGGGAATTTCTTTTTTTTAGCAAGCTGCACAGGAAGGCACAGGGAAAGTAAGATTGTTGCACTGAGCTCCTGGCCGCTGATGCAGGGCACAACGCTGCTTCTTGTTGGGACTTTTGCCATTGACTTGAATGTGAGCAGGACAGCTTTTCTCTGTCATAGCTTCTGTTGTGTTTGTTTATTGCTCCCCTTCCATTGCTGTTTGGTGCTGACAAGCTCAGCCCGTGCCTCTACCAGCTTGCACAGGTGGGTTAGATTTACATTAATAAGCTTGGAAAGTATTTGAGAGTGGGTGTTAAGGGGAGTACTTATTTTTTTGTGACTTTCATATAGAAGCTGGTGTTTGGGGGTTGAAGTCAGTAGCTTGTGGAGTGCTGCTTTTGTAACAATGTTTGACAAACATGAAATCAGTGCGTGTCACTGACCAACCACCTCAGTGGAGAGCAATTTGGGACAGGAAAAGAAGGTGGTAGCTTCAGCGCATGAGAGGAAGGCTGTGGCTGTTTTTTCTGTGAACCTGGAAGTTGCGTAAGTATGTTTGCTTCTGTGGATTTGTCTCTGTGGTTGTTTTTTTTAAGCTGAAACCAAGCCCATGTGTGGAGCTAGATGATGATGGTGCACCACCATCCTCTGGCTCTGCAGTGAAGCTGTATGAAACCAGCCCTTCTTCTCATGTAAAGTAAGGCCCCTTGGTGATGCTCCTGAGGGCACTGGCTGCTCAGCTCCCAGGCCAGCCGAGAGTCTTCTTGCTCAATGTTGTTTGGGGGTATCTCCACAGCAGTGCAGCAATACCCCATGGGCTCTCTCCTCTCCATGGGCAGTTCCCCATGAGCTCTTCAAACATCTGACGCACTGCTGTACTGCGGAAGCCTTTGCCAACAGAAGCTAAGGGACAGCAAGTCACTTAGCGCGTGTTGCAGGAGGCTGCTCTAGCTTTGCCCTGGAGATTAGCTTTTCACCTTGCTGGCTGCAGAAGTGGAGAAGGTAGCTTGTCTCTTGTTTTTCCGGGCATTTAGTTTGTCCTTGTCTCGTGGCCTGCAAAGGCTGGAGACTCGGGGCCAAAATCCCTCTTTGTTGGCACCCTAATTTATGCTCTAAACTAGGTGTTTGCAGTAACTGAAATAGATATCTATGAGAATGATTTCAAGATATTTAAATCTAGTTATGTCTGCGATATACTGTCTGTCAGTCTGACTGAGCTTTGAAACATCATGTGTATGACAGATATATGTCTATCTTCTATGCAAGTATCTCTCAATATATCAGGAAAGGCCTTGAAAACTTCAAATCCAGAACCTTGTGCTTGGCCCTGCTCTGCAATGAGCATCCCTAATCGCAAAGAAATGGTTCTGGTTTTGTTGGTTCAATTTCCTAGATTTTGTGTCAAAGTTTTTCTTGGATGTGTCTCATGGATGTATCTTTAAGGCTGTGACTTGCATAGATTGGTGAATCTGATATTTAGTAATGGGTTGTTTGGTTTTTTTTTTTTGTCCACTTCAAAATTCCCTGTACCCCCGTCCTGTGCCCCCCCCCCCCCCCCAAAAAAAAAGAAAATACCTACAAAAAGGGGCTACCTAATCATTAGGAAAAAAAAACCATGACCAAAACTTCTGGCCATAGCAAAACTGCACCCTAAGTAAAGTATTCTGTGGCCATTAAGCTGCACAGCTTTGAATAATTGGCTTTCTCAACAATGGCTCAAGTTTTTGGCTTTTCAAGTGAATCGAGCTAGAGACCACAGAATAATTGTCTGTTCAAGCCACTGCCTAGGTGCAAAGCACAGCTGGGGTAAGGAGTCAAGACTTTTTATTAAAAAAAAATAAAAAATGGATAGCTTCATTTTCAAGAGATCTAGGATTGAATTTATTTAAATAAAAAGTGTATATTTAAGTGTATGATTGTACAAACTTATATACAGAAACAGCAACAGATAATCACCCTGTAAAATGTGTAAGCAATAGATATCTTTCAGCATATGTTCCTTGCAAATAAACCTAGAGAAACAAAGAAGTTTCTTTTATGGTTAGATCCTGTCGTGGGAAAGAAGTCAAGTAATTGGTAGACTTGGTGTAATTCCTTCCTGTTGTATTTGGCGAATAGGCAACACACAATTCAAAAGATAGTTCAGATTTCATCTTTGATAAAATCTGGTCCATGTCACTCCCTGTGGAAGTGAACACAGCTATGAGTTAGGAAAATGCAATGTTCCCTTGTGTTGGTACAAGGCACCTGTCTGAGGCTTTGGAGACAGTTTATTCAGTATGCTCCAAGAGTACTGAAACTGGGCAACTGAACACTTGTTAATGTTTAAACAAATTGTGATTTATGAACTCGGACTTTTCTCTAAACTTTATATTACTTGGAGCCTTCTGTGACAGTCTCTGTCCTAGAGCAAGAAGCCATAGCATGATATAGCACATTTTACATAGAGTGAGTCTATTGCAGAATTTTGCCGTAGACATAGGGATTTTACTACTTATAGTCTCCATATATGAATTAGTAAAAATATAGGTCTCCTTCTTGGCAATTTGTGATCTAGATCTGGGTTTACAGCCTTATCTTGGACATTACAAAAATACCCTGGAGGAGCTGATGTAAAACATCAGCGTCCTCAAATTATCTCATTTAAAATATTTGCAACTTTCTTGGCTGGAATACCACCTTACTCTCATCATTCAAATTAGGGTTTCTACAGTCACTTGTAAGAGAGCTTTCCTGGCCAGAGAATTTCTGTTCCATGTGCTAAGGATTAACTGGTTTAGTAACTTTTAAGACTGTGTTTCCCTCCCCAGTTGTGTTCCTCAGAAAAGTGATGTTGGTAGGCACCCATAGCAGTCACTAAATACGATAGTCCTGAGTGCCCTGCTGCAGAGGCACTGCCTGCGCAAAAATGTAGGGCTGCTGGGGAATTAGTTACCACAAGAAAACAAACAAAACCAACCCCAACTGGCTGGACAGTCAACATCAGGGGATTTGGCAAAGAATTGTAAATCACTACTTTTTTTAATCTGAAGTATCATTTTGAAATCAATATCTCTGAAACTGGAATAAATCGGAAATATGCTTCCTGGTAAAGTGTCCTCTAAGCTTTCATTGCTATTTTGTTGTCCTCTACAAATGGAAAAGCAATTGACTGGCTCTGAAACGTAGAATTTGGAGGGAAAATTTTGCACCTCCTGAATCTGTTTAACTTTGAAAGTTAAATTGATGTGTGGTTGTGATTATGTACTACATGTGTGGACCTACATTTGCACTTACAAGCTGCAGCTGAGGTTTTATAGCTAGGGATGCAAATTTGTGTTGATTCCTGCTTAGAGGTTGGTTTTTCTATGCTTTGGAAGATGGGGTAGTTTTTTGATTTTTTTTTTTTTTTTTTTTTGTTCTGCTCAACTAGACATAGGTGTGCATGTTTGCTGGTTTTTTTTTTAGGGGGAATGGAGTTTAAAAAAAAAAAAGAGCTTGGCTCATAATTACCACGCGAATGGAAAATGTGTTTCCAAGTGTGTTGGGATTAATACAGCCAATACCTGTGAGAGCTCATTTCAGTCAAACAGCAGATGCTGTAAATTCCTCAGTAAGTACTTTGGAGTTAGTATTCTTCTCCTGAGTGTATAAATCTGACCTCTTTCCCACTTTTTTTCTCTAAGCCCCAGCCTCCGCCCCCCCCTCCCCCATCTGCTTTCCCTTACTGTCTCTAAAATGCCCCAAAGCTCCCACTGGCAGTCCAAAAAAGCGTACAACTTCCCATCAAGACCTTCAGAATAGCTGTGTACAGTGAAGATTATCTCACGTTGGATCTGTTCAGCTCTAGCAAAAGTTAGGATTTATGCAATTATTTTCATAATATCCTGCAGGACCCAATGCATGCTGCAGAAAGGTCAACAATGAAATAGGCCTGGGTACTACAAACTGGTCCAAAATGATGTAATGGTAAATTGTAGTACTGGTAAGTGTCTTGTTGGTGTGGAAGGGCAGCAATGTGATAAAAATAGAGTCTCTGTTTTGTTCTGAGCGTCATGGGGACTGTTTTCTGCGGATGTGAAAGCAGAGAGAGGGTGTGCTGTAAATTGCCAGGACTACTATGAAGCCCTTTGCCAACGTGTTAGTGTTGCTTGTTTATAATAAGGTACAAAAATGGCAAAACAGTTTGGTCATAGTTGTGGACGTGCCACTGCTACATTTTGTTTTTAAACAAAAAATAGGACAAATATGCAAAATAGGTAGGACAGATGTCACTTCTCTCTCAATTTGATAATTTAAATTTCTAATGCTTCTGAATCCTCCATACTCCCTTCATGATGATAGGTGGAAATTGAACCACCGTCTTAATTTTGATGCTGATCTAAGCATGATAACAATCCAGATAAGGTTCAATGAAGATTGTCAGAAACACGCTGTTTGTCACATTGGAGACTATCATTACAGCATGATTCCTTGTGCAAACTAAAGCCAAAGGTGGAAGGATGCTCTCTGGGTGCTAAGGGTTGAGTACTTTGTTACTGTACTAATAGACAAAAGAGAAGAGTTTACTACTTTTACAAAGTAGCTTAATTCAATTGTCTTTAGGAAATTATTTTAAGACAAACAAAAAAGGAAACCAAAAGCCCTGTTCTAGAGGTGCAAGAAACTGTAGGACTTCAGACTCCTACAAATCCCTTTCTAAAAATGATCCTACTCAAACTGCATAAGATAAACACTATTTTTGTCTCTCTTGATTGTAGCTTTTAATGGGAATGGCAGGTACCCACCCTGTAGTGCTCAAGAGCAGTGCCAGAGCTCAAGAGCTAGTGCTCTGTCATTCCATCTCTCATCAAAAACCCCTATGTGCAGAAGAGTGACCTTGTGACAGGACATGGTCTAGATAATATTGTTTGATATAAGAATATTCTTTTTCTTCTCTTAGTTTCTTGGGGGTTTCCATGGATAAACATGCCATCTAAACAAGGTAGTTAAAAACCATGCGTTTTCCTAAAGTGAAGTTATTTCACAAACACCTGGTGGCAGATTTTGGAGCTATTTCCATGGAGCGGCTGGCAATTGTGCCTAAAGGATGGACAGGAGAATAGTTTGGGATTAATCAGGTTCCTTGTACCTGGAGTCCTCCTTCGTGGTTTCTGCCTTTATGATCCTGGTTGGCAGCTCTTGCACCTAATGGTACCTTGTATGAGAATTTCAGCTTTTCTTTTGAATCTTGCAGTTTCTGGACACGGCTAGGAAGATGGAATTATTTGTGTCAATCTTGTTATTTGTTTCTATTTTCAACAGAATTTTATTTGCCTTTGTCAAAACCTGAGCACAAGAAGCTATGTCACAAAATAATAGTAAATAAAACTCATTATAAACAAAACAAAAAAATTGTTTAGCACTGTGAATCTCTGTACCGTTTGCCAAAGGCAGACTACAGTTTAATGGGCTTTGAAAATAGAAACATTAATCAGATCTAATTCTATGGAAAATAAATGAGGCAATTCTTATCACATGAATAAATTGTTCCTTTAGAATATTGTTTTGCACCAGTATTGCTTCAAGTACCATTTATGTAATCTCCTAATGAAAGGCCTCTCTAACAGATAGCACGCCAGGTACAGAAAAGGCTCAAAATTCCCAATTCCTTTCGAAAGCAAATACAGTGTGTCAGAAAGGAGAGGAGAAGGGGGGAAAAAAGAGTAAGGAGCTAGAACTCATTTTTTTGAATAATAAGAACGGTGAACTAGTAGGGGAGAAAAGTTCTCATAAAAGGATAATATGTAAAGAGTTTTTCACACTGCCTCAAGTTTTCTTTGTTAAAAATGTATTCAAGTTGTCTAGAGCTTTTTTCAATTTAAAATAGTTTGTTTTTCTCCCCACCCCCCAGCCTAGGCACCTCCAAAATAAATTGAAGGAATGGGCACAGGGGTAATTGGTTTGAAGAAAATGACAGGAATGTGGAAGAGGGAATAATATTGCTAAAGAGGGAATAATGCTGCTTGAAGGAGGGAACTGACCCATCACGGTGCTGTAGGAGTATTCTTTTAGCTTTCGGGTTGTATTAACTCAATTGCTTTATTAGTTATTACACATACTAAATATAAGTAACTATAACTCTAGATTTTGGAGAAATAATGAAGTGTGACTTTATGCACCAAATCAATCTGTTCACGACTTGTTATGGATTTGATTCCATAAACAAACTGCCCATCAGTGGAGATGAGGTCGTATCTTAAATGCCAGACAAACCCTGTAACAGCTCCAGGTCTCTGTAAGGCAATGCCTGCCTCCCTTTGACCTGGCTGCTACTCTTGGAAAGAATATTGGGAGCTGCTGCCTGTTCCTCTCCTCGGTGCCAGCTGCCCAGAGAAAGCACAAAGGGCACAGACCAGAGTCTTCGCAGAGGGAGACCTGTAGTTTGGCTCAAGCTCTGATTCACTGAGGCTGAGCTCCTTCATGATTTCCAGTAAAAACAAAAAAGTACACTTGTGACAAAAGCTTTTTATTCTTATTTTGATTGCTGCGGAGTTTAATTGCCTCAAACTGGGGCCAGCCGTTGTTCTGTCTTGTGGTTAAGTAACTCTGGCATGTATGATAGCTTGCAATTACTGTGCAAACTATCATTTTTCCATTTCAAAAGTTACCATTTCTCCATGCTTACTGCATTATCTAACATGCCACAATTATGCGCATCTTCAGAGAGAGGAAATGGCTGTGGCACATCACATACTGTGGTGTGGCAAGTGTAGGGAAAAGTATTTTGGGGGTTTCTGTGATAACTGTTCTTATGGAGCCAAATCTTCCTAAGTGTCTGAAAAGCCGATTTGGTTCATTGCACATACTTCCTAGGAAGACTTTAGACCAGTTATTAATCTTTAAGTGTTTTATACATATGTGTAGGAAGGTAAATATGATGTAAATTGTAGGAAAAATAAATTAGTGAATACCCAAAGTCTCATTTAGTCATAAGCACACGTGAGAACAGGATCCAGGAGTCGAGAAGGCCCAATATCTTTTTCTAAGTAGGCAATGGTCTCAAATGCTGAAATTAAAACAGATGTGCAAGCAGACCACTTCCTACAGGAACTGCTAAAACAGCAGATTGGCAGTGCCAGACCTGGGAAAACTGTGCTGTGTCGGTATTTGTTTGTTCTGATTTGCTCTTTGGCTTCCTGGAATTTGTAGAGTTCAAACTCAAATATGTGGTACCTAAAAGCAAAGCAAGAATTAATCCTGATCTTGCCTTTTTGTCAGGGGTTTGCTATTTATTTTTTCAGGCGATACACAATCTGCATATGACACACTGCAAGTGGGAAGACAGGGGTTTCGTCATTGTCTGATCTCTGATGTGCTGGGTTCCTGGTGGCTTCAGTGTTGTGGAAGAGGAAGGATATTTACAGATGGATTTGGATGCGTAAGATCTGCTGCAAAAATAGATGCAATTTTAACATAACCTTACACAAGAGGCATATAAATTCTCCTGCCTTTTGCCAGTGAATTACCTAGGGATGTTGAAAAGTTATGTCAATCTCTCTTTTGCCAAAAGCTGTTGGGGAGATCTACGGTACAGCCTCTAATTTGACAACTTTCTGCTCTTGTAGAGCTAATCTCTTAAGCTAATTTTTTTTTTTAGTAAGAGACAAAATTTGCACAGGGATGTTGATTAATAGGTTATTATACAAATATAGTACAAGATCACTGTTTGGTTTAATTTTTTTAACGTTAACAGAGATGTAATAATAACAACCATGTTCAAACACTTTGATAGCTTGATGTACTGGGATGGCCAAAGACTTCAGCTTCTCTTTTTGTTCTTTCATGATAGAGCCTTTCATGGCTTTGGGACAGCTGGTAAACACTTGCTTCATTCTGCATAAAGGGTGGAATCAGCTGTGTTTATCGTTGAACAATATAGTGATGATTTGGGGAAGAAGAGACTAAAAGCAGCAGCGAAATAAAATCCTGAAGCCTGGCTGTGACCGCTGTTTGGCAGCCCATCTAATATAGGAAGTCTTGTCTCTTCCTCAAAGTTCTTTGGAGTTCAGGACATGCCTGTCTTGGGTCTTTCCCATGTCTGTGATGTTTTCATCATCTATTTATGTTTGTCCTGGTCTAGTCTGTGGCTTTGCTCATGCTTGTGTCTCGCCTGGTGGAGGGGAGGCTGCAACCCCTTCCTGCAGCAACACCACTACCAAAGACCTCCTTTCCCAAAGACCACACACGGTGTTTTATGTGGCTTCTGCTACAATAAATCAAATAAGGCAGCCACCTATGTAGGACTTTTAAGAGCTGACTTTTTGTTTTGTCTCGGTGGCAGTTTTAATAGTGTGTTAGTACTCTGTGTGTCTGTCTAATATTAATGAGAGAAAAACAGGACACAATTTAGAACTTGTATTTTATGATGGCTTTAGTATTCCTTGAAAAGTGGGGAGATTCAGATGAATCGCTCTGCAAATTCATTTATACAGTTAATGATATATATGTTTAGATGAGAAGTGGTTAAACTTGGAGAGGTTTCTTAATATGTTTATAAAATTCACTGGATGGCGAGTTAATAGATAAATTATTGATAAAATGATGAAAAGGTTACGTAGTAGAAATCTGTTAACAATGAGTGAAAGAAGATTCAGTTCTGTAGATGTCTGTAATCTCTTTAATCTCTTGGATTCTTAAAAGCTCTCTTAGAGCCATCTGAAAGGCTTTATGCTTGATAAACTTAGCATAAAAGTGTCTGGTGTATCAGTTTTACAGTAAGCTTTCTTGTCTGAGAAGAGGAGTGTGGTACCAGGGAGGCTAGAAACCTCCCAGGTGTTACTAATAAAGTCAGTTATTGCCTTTCTGTACAAGTACACAGTGTGCATGGAATGAACAAAGCCTCCCTCTGCCTCCTGCTCACTGTTTTTGAAGCCTGCTAAGCAAGAGGGGGAGTTACCTTTATCTAGCCAAAGAAGTAGCTTTGCCCATTCTCATACCCCTTTGAAACAAAAGGAAGCTAGACATGGCTCTCATCGTGGCTCTGATTCAATGGTAGCTGCATGCAGTCCCTCCTCGGACTGTGAGCATGATTTTGTAACATTGCCCTCAAATACTGTGCAAATGGATCAAAACCACCATACTAATACATTAAAATATAAGCAAACAGCGAGACAACTTTTGAGATGTTTATGGTTTGTCCAAAGTAACAAAAGCGATGCATCTTAGAAAAGGATTTCAGTGAAATTGCTTGAATGCTGAGCAGTTGGCCAGACTTCAATGCAAGTCAGCTCTGTTGACAGGAATCTGTCATAATTCAGTGCTGATCAATATTGGTATACTGCAGTCCTTGTTTATGACATGGAAAAAAAGGGTATTGCTAAAAGAAAGCTTAAGATACTGCTATAAAAACTGTTAGGCCTCACTGTATGTAGCTGTAGTTTGTTATAGTGCTATTGCAGAAGAGTAAAGTCCAGATTTTGAAGTGCCACTAGAAATTGTAGGCAATAGCATAATTAGATCAAATGCAAGGTATGGTGTTTTTAGTGTTGCGGTATCAAAATAATATTCTCTGGTCTGACAAACCTCTGGTGATGAAAAGAAGTGCTTGTACTGACAAGAAGTCAGTAGGTTCACTTGATAAATAAGGTTCACAATAGTGGACCATTGTATTTATTCTGGAGAGCCCTTATCGCTCCTTTGGGATGTGAGCGTGGGATGAAGTTCTCTTTGAGCACTGCAGTGCTGGTTGCTACAGTGGAAATGCTGTCCCTCGTTTGAAGGATCTGTGCTTTCTAGTGATATATGAAAGAAGACATTTCTTGTTGGGTAGTTAAATGAGATTAATATATGCCAGTCTGGGATTTCTTGGCCAAATACATATACTCATGCTGTTATGTGCACTTGCAGTAAGTTTGGAGGACCCAGGAAGTATTGGACTACTGCATTTTAAGTACTGTGACTGTATCTCTGCAGTAAATATGCTTTGCTTTCAAAGTGCTGGAGTTACTGTATGTATGATAGAGCTACACTTGGATTTCCAGTATTACTGATCCATGGCACGTAACCAAAAATATTGGGATGTTTTGTGTATTAATAGGCTTATTGTGTGTTGGGGGATCCCAGATTAACAGAAGGATTCTTCAAAAGTTCTGTGCACAATGAACTCCTGCTTTATACATGGGGAACTTAGTCCAGTGTGGGTTTTGGATTTTTGTTACAAGGTAAAGATGAGTAGGTGTGGTGGGTTGCTACTAGAACCTGGGACTTTTTGGTGGTGTGTCTCAGTGAGCCGATGTCAGAGACATACTCGTGTATGCAGGCAAGGCTTATGCTAACCTGGTTTATTTTATTTTTTCTTTTTTTTTATTTAAAGAGAGGGAGACAATCTTATATGCTTCCATATGTTGGTTTTTTCCCTAGTACCCTGGCTTTCTACATTTGACATTCAAAACACCCATTTGTGCAAATAATTTCTGTAGAGGATAATATTTCAGGGGATCAGAGGCTGAATGATGAAAAGGCAG
Source organism: Haliaeetus albicilla (assembly GCF_947461875.1). Taxonomy (NCBI): domain Eukaryota; kingdom Metazoa; phylum Chordata; class Aves; order Accipitriformes; family Accipitridae; genus Haliaeetus; species Haliaeetus albicilla. Next base: position 19,000,949 of record NC_091498.1, on the reverse strand, counting down.
ATGCTTGTCAGCCACCCACGCTGCATCATACCCACAGTGTGCTGACACCTCGTTCATGTGTTAAAACATTCTCCTCCCGACAGATGTGTAGCCCTTGCATTGTCCCTTGTTACTGTAAAGGACAGCATGTGCAGAGACTTGTCAGGATATTGGTAAAGAATGAGACAAACTTGCATATAACTAAAAGCAGCCTCAATTTGCCATCCCTTGTTTTTCTTTTTTTCTAAACGATGAAATAATTTGTATCTAAGTTTGTGAGTTGTGATATCATTGTCCCATGTTCAACTTCTTATTCACAAGATCCTCTCCACTCATGTGCTGTTTTTTTCTGCATGAATCTATGTTGTCGTTTGCAAAACCATCACTTGCCTACAACTATGTGTCTTTGGTACTATTTCTTCATTGCAATACACATCTAAAGCCTTGGTTGCTACGCATTGTGTTTCTAGTACAAAAGCTGTGGAAGTCTGTACAGCATATTGCTGTGTCTCATATTTTATCATTTGAAATAGATTGCCAACTACAATCTATGTATATTTAATTTGTCTAAAAAAACCCCCAGGTGTTGGCCAAATTTTCACATCTTGGAGTTATTCAATTTACCCTAATGGTCTTTAGCTGAGAGTTATGTTCACACAATGGAGGATAACATAGACTGAAATTTTTTCTCAGACCTATTAAAATTTTGAACTTGATGAGTTTCCATCCAGTCCAGAAAATACAGGTTTCTGAGTGTGTCCTGTATACCTGTCAAATCTGGTAACCAGGACCTAGATTTCTTGAGGCTACTGGAAGATGAAGGAATAGTATAAAGCAAGAAGTGATGGGAGGAATGTGATTATTTCTAATCTAGAGTGATTGGAGGGCTGGACCACCAGCTTGTGTCCAAGTGACACCATGTCAAAAGCATAACTGTGTTGAGGCAACTCAGGGGAAGCAGACTTCTGCATCTGCTCTGCCGCAGCTCCTTCCTAGATAATACACTGCAGTTATTTCCTTCTTGGAGCTTGAGGGGAACCCAAAACTTTCAGGTGTTGTAGTTTTGTTCTTGACTTCTTCATATAAACATCTTCCCCCCCCTCCCCCAAATAAACCCTCAAGCCCTAATGTCTTTAAGGACTTACTTCATAAATAAGCACTACTAAAGATCCTAATGCATACACTCACCATGAAGGTGGACCACATAACAGCGCTGAGAAACCTGTATTGAAAACCATTCCACTGTGCTAAATATGAAGGGGCAACACAAGGAAGTTTCATTTCGGTAGAGCTGATCAACTAAATAGGCAGGAGAGAAAGGCAGGTGAAAGGGAAGAATAGCCCTCTGCTGTTTAAATTTTTTTTGGTAGAATATAAAATAAGCCTTTAGTCCAACAAAGCAGAAACTTGCTTTGTTTGATAAAGAACATGCTCAAATCTTAATGCAATAAATTGGCCTTAAGCATATGCTCTATATCTTCCCGGCTAGACATGCATTTTGCTGAATCAGGGTGTAAGTGACTCACTGGGCTGCATGAGAACCAGGGACAGAATCAGACTGGTGCTCTAACCAGAAAGCCATGTCTGTTCAGAAGAGTGCGTTGCTTCCAAATGAACTACCAGGGGCAGCTGCTTCCAAAGAGCCCTTAAGGTAGGTGTGCTGTGCAGCCATTCCCTACGAGGCATTAAAAAAAATGTTTTGAGTCTAAGCGACTGCATGGGGGGCATGTTCTTTTCAGCATTGTTCTTACTGGAAGTTTCTGTATGAGGTTTCTCTTTAATTTCTTCAAGAGCTATGTCAAAGGCTTAGAAACCACTTTTACTCCATGCATTTTAATGGAGAAACAGCAGCTGTGGTGAGGCAAGCCTCAGGTGGCCCATGCTCCAAACCATGGGGTGTTTGGAGAGGTTAAAGGCAAGCGCTGAAGGACAATGCAACTAATTTCAGTGAAGATTCACAAGCAGCTTAGCTGAGAAGTGCTGAGGTTGCTGGCCCTAATGTAGCAAAGCACTTAAGCGGGTGTCAGGTTTTAAACATGTGAGGCTTTTCATTTTGGTTCCTATGAACATCTTTAAGTACTTTGCTGGATTGGGATCCTGGCAGGACTGAAACCCTGGATATCTTTGCACATTAAGCAGTGTAAGTTAAAGCAAGAATTTTTTTAGACTTGCAGCTTTTCCTTAAATTATGTATCATAGGTATGCTATTTCCCTTTTGGTTGTTCTTGTTTCTGTGCTTGAAAGAGTTTACCGTTTTTTATAATATTTAAGATTCTACATTCTCTTGCTATTAGATATGCAAACAAGTTTAAAGAGCTTAGGGATAACAAACAAACAAAAAACCCCTCCCAAACCCCACAAAATTTAAACCAACAGAAAACACTCCTCTTCCAGAGCTTTGAGGCTGTCCATAGAGAGAATTGCAATTTTGTCAAATAAGTCATTGCAGAGAAGGAATTATTTGTATTCCAGCCTGCAAAAAAGAGGCGAGTTTGAGAGTTGTATTTGCACTTAGCATGAAGGTAACAGCTGAGCTTATGCTTTTCTTCTGAAACAAAATGTGCTCAGGTAAGAACTCACAGCTAACAGCAAATGGTCATAAATGATGTATTAGTTATACTAGAAAATGAGTGCTATTGAGCTTGATTCTGCTTATGTTTCATGATTGCGTTATACGCCCCTCCGTGTCTCTTTGGTGGCGGTACCCTTCTCTTTTGTAAAGTTTCTTCGTGCTGTTTTTATAGATTATTGAAGAAGGAATTGGGAGGCTGGATGGCAAATACTGTATGCAATGAATTTTTCAAAAGGTGTTAGTTGTTAGCATAAACTAGCCGAATTAAATGCTAAGAACCATCAAATGACTTTTCAGCATAGAACAACATATGTTCCTTTTGGCTGATGAGAAGAAAGCCGAACCAAGGCTGGGAGAGCTGTCACGACTCGGGCAGCAGGAGCTGGACGGTACTTGCCCAGTCTGCACCGTCATAGCTAGCAGGTTTCCTGTTGTTCTTCTAAACCAGATTTTTACACATTGATTGAGGGCATCCTTTGGCCTGAAAGGAGGGAGAATGCAGCAGTTTTTCAGTGCAGAGGGAAACTATTCAGGCAGAGGAAGGAGTCTTGTTCCAGCGTTAGGTACTCTGTCTTCCCAGCTAATGAGTCTGTCCGAGATACTTGGACTGTAGGAGTTTCCAGTACTGAAAATTGGGCCAAGGAAAAAAACAAGGAGGATATGATTTCAGAAGGAATTTTATTTAAAAAAAAAAACACCCCCCCCCCCCCCCCAAAAAAAAACCAAACAAAAAAAAAACCCCAAAACCCAAACCTTTTTAACATTTAAATGCTGAACTCTTGGAAATGACTGCTGTTCCTCTAGCCAGATGGATGTAAACTTGTAACTCCAAAAGCATACCCAATAAGTTGGCCCCCAAAATATGATACTAGTTGCCTCAATCCCATCACAGACCTGACTATTATTTTGAGGTTGCATAGATTTTTCAAAAGGGCTGAATTGGCCCCTTCATTTCTCTTCTAAAAATTCCATTTTGGTAACAAAACATGATCTCAGTTTTCGTTCCTTGCTCCAGTGGAAGTAGAAGGAATTGAGTCTACTTTCAGCATTATGTCAACTGCTGGCCAAGGCTTTGGTTTAATAGTATCTGATATTCCAGTGGTATCCAAACTGGTAGGCAGGCTAGTGTTAACAAGAGCAGTAAAATAAGTAGAGCTGTGCACCATTCATCCCATTCCTGGTAAGCCTATTAATTCAATTATGGTAAATGTCTCTTGGAGCAATTCTTTGGCCTTAGTTTTGCTAGTTTGTCTTTGTTTAGGTTACTGAAGAAGGAGCACGTGGAAGATGTAGCAATCGCCTGGGCAGTATGTAGGTTTTGTGGGTTTTTTTTGTTTCTTTGTTTTTGTTTTGGGTTTTTTTTTTTTAGGAGGATAGAGAAGTATGTGCTCTATGTAGTTAGGATAGAGATGCAATGTGCCCATGCAGGGCTAAAGCATTTACTACTCTCCTGCTCTCCACTCTGCAAGCCTGCAGTGGGCAGAAATGCACTCAACAGTCCTATAGATAGCTTGAAAATGTGGCTTGTAGGATAAATGCCTGCTTGTTTATTAGGGTGGATTAAAAGACGGAAAAGTAAATGCCACGTTTAAGTACTAAGCTGTGCTACTATGCTGTGAAAAACAAATTGAACTTTACATCTATATTGCATTAGTATGCTGGCTTCTTCGTTGTTCTTGATTTATAGTTTTGAAAACTACCTTTAAGCCTTAATGTGAGCATTTTTGTGTCATATAATCCAAAGGAACAGTTTGTGCTTTTAAAGGGAAAGGTACCTTTTGGGTCGTCTGACTACTTTTAAATTTCATAGGCTTATACATGCTTGTAACTGTTACAAGATGAGGTGAACACCAGAACCAAAATCTCAGTCTTTGACTGGAAATGAATGTTGCCTTCATTCATAGTGATAATGATATCTCATTTTCTTTAAGTCAGACTATTTTAATTCTGGTAGTAATTAATATGGTGTTTTATTAATCATGAAATGTCAATTGATTCATTAGTTGGGTGTTTTGTGTGACCGCAGTTCATTGTAACACACAGCTCACAGTAAATAGTTCCTAAAAATAGTGGATAAAGTTGCAAAACTTTCAGAAGAGCCGCTAAATATTTTTCTGCTTTATGTGATATCTCTTCAAGTTATTTTGATTTAAAAATTATTCTTCATATACACTAGTTAATAGTGACAACACAAATGATTTTTTTTTTTAACTAGCTCACTGCTGATAAATTCTTAGTATTTACAAAATTTAAACTATATATCCTGAAGAGGACTTTCTGAATCATAGTTTCAGCCTGTGCTCTGATCCTACAGAAAAGCAGCTTTTCATTTCCACTTACTGGCCCTATACTGCAAGGTAAGACCAATGTATGGGGGAAAGGAAGTGTAGCATTTACAGCTGAGTTTTCTGTGTGGGGAAGTGGTACCCAGAGATGCTGCGTTTACCCAGGGATGGCTTGTTGCATTGCATATGCTGAATTCTAGTTCATTGACTACTTCAGGACAGAGTATAAAAATTTCAGAGAATGTACAATAGCTGGAAATGCACATTAATAAACCTGGACCATAACATACCAGCTCTCCATGGCAAGGGGAGTGAGCTGTAATATCAGCTGGTGTAACCTGGCACTGCTCCATGATTACCAACTCTTGTTGGAATCCATGCTGTCCTCCAGTAAAACAGAAGGCGTTGATTCACCATAGGTTATATTCCTAACCAATCTATATTACAACACTATATTTTGCTTCAGAAAATTAATTTTCCAATTCATATGTCAGATGTGTGCTTTGGGTTATCCTGGAATCTGTATATTTGACCCAGAAAATGAGTGTTCATCAAACTTACAAAAGATATCTGATTCTTTTTGTTATGTTTTCTTTATTTGAAAATCTGATCCCTTGAATCTGATCTGATTCCTTGAGAGATTTTGTTCTTGAAGATCTGCTTCATGAGATCTACTTTCATTTGGAGGAAAAAAAAATATATTTGAAAAATTGTTCACTGGCATCAAATGGCCTGTTGATAGTTAGCTGTCTTCAGAAGACAGCTGGAGTACCACCAGCAGATTAAACAGGCAGAAAATATATACGTAAGATCTTTGCTGTTATCAGAAAGAAACCATTAGAAAATACTGTAGGGAACAGTCTTTGAGGGCTGGCTGGGTTATATACTTTCCCAGGAGCTGCGGTTGGGAAAGCAAACCTGTTCAAAGAGTCAAGCACAGGAAGAATTGAAACTAGGTTGACTTGTTCTCAAAGATCAGGATCTGAGTAATTTGCAAATGTCAGCTTTCTTCATATAAAGGAACTATACTGTCAAGCATACACTGTATATAGGATTTAAACATGTCTTTTCAGCCCAAATGCAAGGGAGCTTGAATGCATCGATCGTACCAATAGTGGACTGACCTTTTGGTATTTTATTTTTTCTGACTCTTGTTTGTTACAGGTCAGGTGAGATGTTTCAGGATGGGTGGCTGGTTGTTTTCTGAAGGCAGCATTTATTATGTGTCAAAAAAATCATTCTGATATCTTGTGATGGAGCAAGCAGCTGCAATGGTTGACGTCAATCCCTGCAAACAGCAGTGGCAGACTGAAACGTGTGATCTTGAGTTTCTTGGACTTGTGTCTTTATCAGTATCAGTTTAATGCATTGACCTGTAAACTGTTAGGGTAGGCAAAAGCCTGCTCCTGGGAGACTGTAGCTACTAATACCAGGGCAAACTGAGGATGGGGGTTATATTTTCTTTAAAAGCCATGGTATTTAGCGCTAGTCTTTGTCTCAGAGCCTGAAGAGTTCATGTATGTTGGATTCTGGAACTGCTGTTTCAAAACTTAATATTGAAATGACAAATTTACTCCTTGTCTGTTTGCTTTAGTGTTGGCTTATTTCTAAGCTGTTTAGAACAGAAAGAAAATAAAGTAGAAGAATACCCAACCTGTGCTGGAGACTTTGGTTTCCTTTGCTGCTTCTGTTAGCTGGCCACCATGATATACTACATCAAGGTGTAGATGTGCTAGAGATTCCACTTGGCGTTTTCTGCAGATGCTTTGATGGTTGTGTCATACTCCAGACAGTGCAGGTGAGCAAATTCACTGTTATCTCCAGGGCACTGTGCTCCCCAGGAAAGCAGAGCTAGGTACACCTAGGCAAATAATAGCAGTGAAGATGATGATCTGGCTGCTTTAGTCCCTCTACACACAACACTTACACGCTTACATGAAATCCCACCAGAAAAGATCTGAATGGTTGCAATAGCTGTACTGAGAAAACAAAGGCAGAAAGTGAGCTTGAAACATTATTTTGTAGTGATTTTTTTTGTGCATTTGATCTATTGTGTCTTAAGAAACACCTTTGATTTTTCGAGGTCTGATTTCTATCCCTTGCGGTCCCTCCTTCCCTTTTTCCCACATGCTACAAGTATTCTGCCAAATCCAGAATAGCATGAAAGTAAGAAAATATACTAACTGTGTCTATACTGAGGAAGTGGTTTCCTTTAGAAATGGTAACCATATGAAAGCTATAAATGCTGATACCAAAGCTATAGTTGAATATACGGATGTGGGCCCTGGAAAAAAGGGAAATGGGATCTGTTTGCTAGCTAAAGGGAAAAGTCTTGTTGCTGCCTAGGCTTTTTGCCAAAGCGCAGCTGAAGTAAGGTTACTTTAGGTGTGTATTGTGTAGCAGCTTTTCCTCTCTTGCTTTTTATATAAGGTGCTCGCAGGAACACAGCTATGTGAACAAAAGAAAGTCTGGTTTGATTTCCTATTTTCATGGACTCCTAACTGAAAAGGTGAGTGTGTGCTTTGACAACTGTGCATGGGACAGGGCTCCCAGTGCTGCCTTCAGCTGTGACTTGGTGCTGCTCAGCTCCCTGACACGGCCGCTGAGGTACCTGGGCAGACACAAGCGGGATACTGCTCCTGCTGGTCCCATTACAGCACTGGTGAGGGAATTTGACAGCTGGGAAGAAATCAGAGGAGCAATTGCTGGCAGCAGAGTGGGAGAGAAAAATGAGAAGACTGGAGAGTGTTGTGACACGCAAAGCTCCATCCTCCCTGCCTTCTCCAAGTGCCCATGCTAACCAGCAAAGGGCCCTTCTTGCTAGCCCTGAGTTAGAGTAGCAATTTAATATAAACAGGGTATTGGCTCTCATCCTGAGAAAATGTAGATCATCCTTGAACATGAGGTAGATAAAAAGTTGGAGCCGGATTTCTCTAGAAGTGTTAGACTGTGGCCATGCTGTGCAGCACTGTTGGACACCAATGTATAGTCAGTAAGGTGCAGAGCTTTACACTTGCCTCTCAAGTAGAAAGAGACTTGCCGTTGAAATTCTGTTATCCTTCTACTTTATAAGGTATAAACTTTGGTACTTTTATATCCACTTTATTTTTTTTCTCCTGGGACCTGCACTTTTATGTGAGTTAACACATCAGTCAATCAATAGGCTTCCTTTAAAGGAAAAAGCAGGAATGAATATTCAGCAGTCATAAAAATGCTCTGGAGATTGCCATCTAATACGGATGAAATAAAAAGCAGAAGCTGATTAGAATTCCAGAAAATGGGATATTCATCTATTTATAGGAATTTGAGTCTTCGTATGCCAGATCTTGTAATTTAGTTCTCAATGTCCTCAATTCTAAGCACTTCTGGAAAAATCATTAAATGAAGGAAAAGTAAGAGGAATTTTAAAAGAGCCTAATTATGTTGATTTACAAAAGAAAAATGTAGCCAACATGGATTGTCTGGTTGAAGGATGCATGAGTAAAATATAACACAGTACTGTGCCTGAAATGTGCTCTCATTGTTGCTGAAGCATTGCCCCATGCCAGGGACTTACTGTCTCCAACACAGACTGATGTGCTAAGCTAGAAGCACAGGATGCAATGAGACTTTTTCATGGTGCATCTTCTTTGCTTATTTTTCAGACAAGGGCGTAGTCCTTTTCAATGCAAGTGCCTCCATAGAGCAGATTTTTCTTCTGTATCTGTTTTCTTATATCCTTTGTGTGTTTGAGTGCTCTTATTTCTCTCCTCCCACTTCTAGCTCTGAAATATATGACTTAAGAGAGCATTCATAGGACTTGTGAGAAGAAGGTGACCTCTGGCTGCTGAGAGAAAATGTAAAAAAAAAAAAAAAAAAAGGCTGGGCTTCCACTTCTACAGAGATGTATTAAACAGCTGCTGACATTGTGGGAGACCTGGAAAGCCTCAGGGAATCTTTCTACCTTGTGCTCGGTTCTGTTAAAAATACTCTGTGTATACCTTTTTTTTTTTTTTTAATCTAAACATGTATGAATTATGATATCAGGGAGAGGGGCTATTATAGGGTGGTGTACTCAATATCTCACGTGGAAATGTTGCCTGGTCTTTTATTTACCGAAGTATTAACATAGCTAGAGAACAATGTCAAGGGTTTTGAGGAAAAAAAAGCCTCAAAAAAATAAGCAAGCTTGATGTTATGTGAGCAGGGTTGGGCTAAGTAATCATTGTGCCATTTTCTAGCTGATGTGTGTGCCTGACTCGTACTGTGTTTTAATTTTAATGTGAATGAAGATGCGGTGCACCTGCATAAGGTGGAGGGAAATTGTACTGTGTTTTGGTAAAATTTTACTGTGGTCTGCCTCTTGGCAAGGGATGTTCGGGTGCTTTGTAAATAATTCTTGTAAATCAAGTCCATTGGGAGCAGTTAGTGTCCTTGTTTTGGAGAAATTTGTGCACAACAGGGACAGGGCTCTTGCTTGGGACAACAGGGGTTGGCAGTAAGTGGAGATGAGGACACGGGAGCTGCAAGTTGACATTCCTGTCTGTTCTATCTGAAAGGAGATGATGTCAAGTGACTTACCCTAGGCCAAGTCATTCCTTCCAATAGTTGCTCTTATATTTTCTTGGCAACAGTATTAGCCACGTTCTTAGGCCAACTTGGCCGTGCTCTCATTGCCGGTGTGAGTGGCCCACTGAGGTATGCTCCCAACAGCTGCGTGGGCAGCTAATGCATCCATCACAGCCTGACCCTGGGGAAGGAAGAACTTACCTGTGAAGAGCTTAGGGAAAAACTGAAGTGCAATATTGACTCCTCCTGCATCCTCCACTTCAGTGTCTTCTAACTTTTGCCACTCCAAGCAGCCTATTCTGAACAACTGTTCAGAAATATGTATACTATTTTGTACACTCAATATTTCATTTTTAATACTGCTCAGTGTGGCTCTGATGTGTAGCAGCTTTACTGGCAAGGTACCTTGAATGTCTTGGTTGCTCTGAACTTTCCTGTTTGGCTGTCTGGGGGATTTCAGAACTAGAAAAATATAGATTTTAATTATTTGGTGTAAAGAATTCTATTTTAGTGAATTAAGTTATTAAAAATGTGGATCCAAATTCACATTATCCCTAGGTTTTTTTTATCTGTCCTTTTTTTTTATAGTTTGGGCTTCCTGGGTGATTTCAAGTGCCATTCTAAGTGTTTTCACTAATCTTAACTTCTTACTAGATGAAGGATTTGGCTTGCCATCTGTTTTAACTCGGTGCCTTTCAGGCAGGTAATTTTTCAGTGGAAATTAACTGTGGAATGTTTCAGAGGATCATTGCATGTTTAAAGAATGTAAGTCTGAGCCGCTTCCTTGCGCACTGGAGGGAATGTCAGCAGATATAAGTATGTTTAGTCTGAGAGCAGAAGGGCAGACAAGGAAGACATTGTATGAAGATGTATAGGCCAAGCAGAGATAACCACTGGAGACTGAAAGACCGGAGTGTTGCTTGCTAAGGTCTAGAATTGTTATTACTATTACATGTATTACTATAGCCTCCAAAAGGTATTTCAAAGGGAGGGGATTTTTGAGTTTCTGTAAGTAATAATGGAGTAATCTCTGCCTAGTAAAAATTGGCATAGCATCCATAGCTTAAAGCCACTAAGAATCTGGACTAGAATTACCTTAATATATTTGGTTCTGGTAGAGCTAGAAATTAAAACAAGACAAATCTTTCATAAGAGGGGAAAAGTAGCTAGCAAAATAAGCAGTAAGTATCAAATTGCAGAAAATAGCCTCTGGAGCCATTGAAATGCAGCCCTTCCTTAGGAATTCAGGAGCCAGGTGTGTAGGAGGTCTTCTGAACAACCTGGCCAGCACTTTTGGGTATATAGGCACCAAAGGACAGTTAAATTCATAATAGTCTAGTTGCAGTAAGCTGGTCTGACTAAAATAGTCATTACAAACAGCCAGTCTGGAATCCTTGCTCATGCAAGTGAGTGAATACATACTAAGAGTAGGAAGGGTTTTCATTGTGTCAGCAGCTTTAGAAGAATATGGAATAGTAAGAAAAAAAAGAGTAGTCCATTCAAATGTATCCTTTGAATAGGGATGCTAGCTACAGTTGTATTTTCTGTAGTGTGTTGCTTGCAGTCCCCCGGCAGACTTCACTTGCTGGCATTGGCAAGTGCAACTCCCATTAAACTTAGTGGGAGCTGTGCTTGCTGAACTTGGCCCTCTGCCTGTAGAAAATTAAATGTGTTGGCAGGTTAGCCAGAGGAAAGTGTTCTTCTCTTTGGGGTGCTCAGCACTTGTTCTGAGGTGCTCTGGGCTTGTGGAAGAGAGAAACTCTTCAAAATCAGGGCTAGCCAGGAGGGCTCAGACAAATTGCCTCTTCTTTCTTCCTCTCTGTATTAAATGCTAGGAGGCCTGAGAACTGTGCAAAGCATGGTCACGGGCAGGCTCAGGATGCATAGTAGCCTCACCTGCACCTTGGACTTTGTGTTTGTACCCATAATAAGGAGAACTTCCCCTTTATTTTCTCTTTTATGAGGCAGGGGTTTGACAGGGGACATCAAAGTCATGGCTTCAACCTTTTTCCAGGTGTGGTGGCCACACTAGCATGTATACAGTGGGGATTGTAACGTGTGTGTGTGTGTGTGTGCTCATGCATGTAAGCACACTCTTCAGCACCTGGAAAACAACAGAAAAATGTGTGAAAAGATCTTCAAATCTAAGACTATTTTTGAGTTATTGCAGTGTGATCATTCTTCTTCTAGGCTATGTTTTAGCCCCAACCTGCATTTCTCTAGCTTGTCCTTTATTTGATTATTTTTCCAAATCCCCCTCTTAATTTGTGAGGGCAGCTGAGCTGCCCTTTCCTGGGATTTCATGAATTAAAAATACCCCACTATCCAAATGTCTTGGGAGACTCAGTCCTGTTTCTGAAAGTGAGGTAGGCACTTAGTAGTATAAATCCCATTACAAATAAATGGGATTCAGAATTGCTTATGCCTAGTGCTTTTTGGGTTGTGGTGTTTTTTTTTTTAAATGGAAGCTTGGTCCTCTGCTAGCATGTGTTTTCAAAAAAAAAAGTCACTTTGTGTTACTTGAAATTGTGCTTAAAATAAAGCAGTTCTATAAGACGCTGGTTACTAGCATTCCTTGCGTTGTATGATGACTTACTTCTGAAGTGGGCAGAATTATATTATCTGGAGTTGCAACACTTCAGTCTCTCTTAGAATGTTTACAATAAAAATCTGATGCTGACAAGTATTGTGGAGTGTATTTATTCTCTTGCTGTGGATTAAGCAATTGATTCTGAAAGATTAAAATGCCCCACCTGCCTTCTTGCACACTTCTGTTTTGCCGTGTCAAACAATATAAAATGAATACTGCACTTCCCTCTATCTAATTGAATAATTTACTGTAAATAGCTGTCATTTACTTTAGAGCAGTAGGGGATCATTAGCCAAATGGATGTGAGTAAGTCATGCCTTTAATGCGTTAGAAGGGCCTAAAATGGAATAATCTAAATGGGACCATCAATACAGCAAGCTGAATTAAGTCAGAGGCACTTAAAGCTTTAAGTCCTCTTTCTTGTAAATTACACGCTCCCTTGGCAGAAAGGTAATCAAGAACTTGCATAAAATATGGCATCTTTGTTTCAAAGCTTTATTTTTAATGAATAAAATAGTACAATTTAGGTGACATGATTGGTAGGTATAACTGTGTTTTGGATTTCCCTCATTTTAATTACCTCCCTTCCTTACTGATTGAAGCCTTCTTGCTTGCAAGCAGCTACTTGTGCTGACTGATATTGGCTCTATTCCGTAAATAAGTAAGATGAGCAGGTAATAAAATATCTTTTCTTGACTTTTATGGGTATATGACCTGATAATTATTTGCAGAAGTTGCTATTTTGTATATGTAATTTTAGAAAGGTCCCAGTCAATCTTAACTCCTAAATGTACAATATGTTTTTGGCATATTTCACCACTGAAGTCAGTGGGAGGGCTGTTAGGTGCTTTAATGCATCTGTCCTTCTCATTGACTACTCCTGGCCCATCTAGTTCTTCCATTCAGGTCCCTGTTATCCTGGAATAGGTTGGTCTTCAGTTAGAAGCTGGTATCACACAGTCACAGAATGGTTGAGGTTGAAGGGACCTCAGTAAACTTCAAAAAGGAACACTCTTATGGGTAATGCAAACTATCAAAGTTACAATTAATTAAAATTATCTGTAAATCGAGTCTTGCACCTCAAGACAGTTGCTACCTGTATTGCATCCTCCTCTTAGGATGTCATTGAAAGTTTGGCTTCTGATTTTGAGTCACAGTGACTTTGTGGGAACAAGTGGCACGTGTTTTACAAAAAAAGAATTTCACTTCTGAGTTTTGACTTTGCTCTGTTTCATTCTTCTAATCTTTTAGGTGTCGTAGGATGTTAAGGTTCCTGACCTATTTTTCCATGTTTATTCCCTGCCGAATTCCCCTCTTAGTCATCTCCTGCCATTGGTCAACAATTTCATATTTTTTAAACTTTTTTTTTTGTGCACTAGGCATTCCACTCTCGCATTTATGAACTCTTCAATTCTTGGAATTAGATTTGGGTAGATATTTTGAAATAATCAACTTGAGGTTCAAGGGCTGTAAACAAACAAAAAAGCCCCTGCCTCCAACACTATTGCAAATGTAATCTGTCACTGCACTGAAAAGAGCAGAAGAATTTGATACACCATTACTTCAGAATATGGAGAGGTTAAATAACTTGCTGTGTAGCTGGGAGGAAGTTGGTGACAAACCTTGTTGTAGAAAGCAGGATGATTTCCTTATTTTCATTCCCTAGCTGTAACCACTGCCCTATGTTTCCTGTAACTGATTCCCCCCGCCCTTTTTTACTGAAAATTTTTTTTTAAAGGTAAATTCATCTTCTGCTTTGAAACTTTTCAGAATCTGCTTATGAACTGCTTTCACTTTTATTGGATGAGTCATGAGTCAAAAGCTCTGTCCTGTAGTTCCACCATGAGTAATGCTTAGCATTTTCTTGGGTTCTCTTTTAGAAGACTATTAAATTAAAAGAAGAATCTGTTTTTTGATATCTTAATGGACAATTAGGTGGCTGGGTCTCAGAACTGATTTACATTTACCACTGCAGTAATTTAAATTTTTTCCTCCAATTTAAGGATGTCACTTTTTAACTTGCATGTATATGTTGCTGGTCATAGCTCTACATCTTTAAAGAAATAAAAACTTTTCAGTTTTGGGGAGTTCTGTACAAGTATTGATTCTGCTTTTGGGGACAGTTTTTCACTGAGGTCTGTATCGACAGTAGCTACAAAAGCTGGCCCGTGTACACAAGCTTCAAGTTACCTATGTGACATTCAAGTTGTGGTAATGAATACAGATAGTATGTGGCTTCAGGAATCCTACTCTTTCACCTGAGCACTGACTCACAGGTCATGGGCTGTTCCCCTGAAACCTCAGGGCTGAGTCTTGTCCAGATAACACGTATTTAAAGAAGAACTTACGTGCAGTCTCTACTGCTGGTGGGGCAGACTGTCTCCCTGACTGCTCAGATGGCAGATTCTTCCTCCTCTTGGATGCCAAGGTACTGGCACTTCAGTAGATGGGTATTGGCAATACCTAGCAAGTTATTTGATATGCCTGGCCCTCAAGTATTTACTCGTATAACATAAGTGTGATTGGCACAGGCAGTTCTTCGGATCCAGTTGATGTAAATGTTGGATTGTTGATAACATCTCTAAGCTTACGTACCCTGAAAATAATGGAAGCTATATTTACAGGTGGAATATATACTCTTTCCCCACGAGGGGTTAGGTACCTGTCTGTTCTCTTGCTGAGGCTGATTATTGGCTTTGGTTGCATTAGCAATATTGGGAGATGATGGGTGTTTAGAGATGAGCAGAGTTTTCTGAGGCTGATCATGGAAAATGGAGATGTATGAAACTCTTAAACATTAAATTCTCTCTAGAGATGATAGATGGGAAAATGCTGGTATTTTAATAGCAAAATGAGCTCTTAGGAGAGATTTGGAGTTTACTTGGCTACTCTTGCAAATGGGAGATGGTCTGTTCTACAGCCCACGTATCACAGGTAATAACAGAAACAAGCCCGAAGACTGAAGTTTTTGGGGCAGTGGATCAGCTCTGTGACCTCTGCTAAGTTTTGGTGCATTTGCACCTGAAATCATCAACACTAGATTTCTGGGAATGGAAGTTCAGGGAGAACTTTCACGCTTAAGGATTTCCTTGGTCTTACCAATTTCATGTGCCTGGAGGGTTAGTAGTGTACAGGCTTGCATTGGAAGGGAGTGAACAGACCGCTTTCCAAATGCGAATCTAATGTGTATCTGTCTGTCTGACTTTCAGCGAAGTATTAATGAGCAAGTTCTGTGGCATAGTCATAAATAACTGCAAGGCTCAAGCCAAAATTGTGGATAAAAAAACCCCCAAAGTCACAGTTATGTTTTTCTATGGGGAGGAAAAATAAAGTCTGGAATCTGAGCACTCCTAAGCCTAATGATTAGGAATTAATTGAATTTGGCTGCTAATAGGAAAAGCTTGGCTCTGCGACCTTTACTTCCAACTAATTCTGGTGTATGTGTCTCTACTTGTGCCATCACAAACTATTAGACCTCATGATAATAATGAGAAATATTTATCAAAACATTAGCCCTCTTCTGCAATGAGACTTGTACTGTTTAAAAGATAATTTTTCTCTGCTTTTGATATCACTTTTTAGAAAATCATGAGAAAAATAATACAGCCGTCCAGGAACAGACTAGGAAGTAGTTTATTGCATACTCAAAACTCGCCTGTCAGTTCCTTTTGTGTAATAGGTTACCAAATATCAGTTGAGGAGCACAGTCAGTTACTGTAGCTCACTTGATAGCTGTGAAGTTGCTGGACTCCAGTAACTTGCTATGTATCTGGGAGTTACCAATGAAAAAGAAGATAAGAGGCTATAACTTGTATACCTTCCAAATTTGGAGCTTTACTAAGTAAAAGTACTGTGACATGTAGATAGTCACTTTTTAAATCAAACTACACAGGTGTCTACTGAGCTACAATATTTGTAGGAATGGTAATGTGTAATACAGAGTTATGATGTATATTACTCAATATTGCTATAAGCTGATGGAGGATGTTGTGTTGACTCTACAGCATAGCTGAACTTTAAACAAAAGACAAAAACCAAAAGGCCTCGCACAAAGCCCTCTTTGCTCTACACTAATGTTTTTGTCCTTGTACTGAGTGTAAGTGGCAAACCCTGAGGGTCTGTCTTTCCCATTTGCACTGAATCCTAAGTCATGCAAACTTTTCACTGATGGACACGTTTCTGGAGAAGGGCATCCGGTTTTGTTCTGTCAGGATCAGTAATGTTATAAGATCTCAGGTGTAGCAGTTCTTCATATGTACATCCATCAACATCCAAACTTTACTTGCTAACAAACAATGCTTCTCTCCTTGAGTCTCTTCCTATTGTTTTGTTGCTTTCCTTCTTGGCCCTTCCATACTAGAACTTCAGCCTATGAATTGGGGGGGGGGGGGGCGCACAGAGAGGGATGTCAGATGTGAAGTAAACAACCAAACAAAAATCCCAACCAAACCAAAATCCCAAACCACAAAACCCCATGAAAACTGTGCCATTGCATCAGATAATACCATTTGAACTGTTTTTGCTTGTCCTTCCAGAGCTCTGCAGCCAGAGGCTCAGGAGTGTTCTTCACACAAAGACTGAGTGCAGCATGTTGACTAGTAGGCTTTGCACTTCTTGCTCCCTGCTGTTCCCCAGACACAACTTGATCTCTGGTGTAAATCTAATCTAATGTGTACAGGCTGCAGAGTGCCCCTGAGCCTTTTTTGCTAGGGATTTCTGGATGTGCTCTGGTCATGGGCCACCTGCCCCTGAGACACTGAGTATGGGAGTGATCTTACAGGGCGGTTCTGCCTCAAGTCCTGCTGGGGATTCCCTTTCTGCATTATTATTACAGCTTTTTGGCTCCTTCATGTTGTTTTGTGCAAAGGACAGAGGGAGAAGAAAATGTCTGATGATTGGATATTCTTTGGCAGTGGTTCAAAAATATAAATGCAGTATTTTCTCCTTAAAAAGAGAAAAAGCCCACTGCTGCTTTATTACTTGACCTTTATGAAGAATTCTAATGACTAGGCAACATAGTTCTGCTGACAGGCTGTCTGCAAGTGTTAACTGGAGTTATTAAAGGAAAAAAGCAAGAAGTAGAAACAACACTCAAATATTGCTGTAGGCTCAAATGTTCTTTTTTTGTGTGTGTGTGTATTAGTAATTTCACAAGTATACTCTGATTTTGTGGGGTTTTTTTGTTGTTGTTCAGCTTGTAGGAAGAAGTTTGTGTTTGTCTACTGCAATTGTCTCTATCTAGAAAAGACATGCTTAAAGGTAGAGACTGTAATTAGCATGAATATTGCCTAGTGAAGGAGAATCACTGTTCAGAGAGCTGGGATCCTTGAAAGTACATAGCTTAACCATAGTTGCTTTACATGTTCCTTGGTTTCTGTTGGCTCATCTTGCATGCTTGTCACTAAATTGGATTTCCTGTTCTTGTATTCTCTTGAGACACCTTATTAGCAGGCAATAACTTTAACATCTCCCATTTACTTTCTTCCATTTTAACTTTTCTATAGCTTTCTGATGTCCGTTTCTTTCTTTTCCCAATATGTAGAGGAAAGGGAAAAAAAGTTATAAATTTTAGTGATAGAAGTAGCCAGTTTATCAGTAATTCAAACAGAGAGGTGGTTCAATGACTAGAGAGAGCTATTCTTGTCCTTTTGTGTTTGTGTTAACTTTTAGGTAAATGTGTGTTTATCTGTAGTGGTCTAAAGCTGGTTTTAAGATTTTCAGAGTTATG
Source organism: Haliaeetus albicilla (assembly GCF_947461875.1). Taxonomy (NCBI): domain Eukaryota; kingdom Metazoa; phylum Chordata; class Aves; order Accipitriformes; family Accipitridae; genus Haliaeetus; species Haliaeetus albicilla. The sequence continues at coordinate 18,983,247 of NC_091498.1, read as the reverse complement.
ACAAAGAAGAGCGATTGGATATTAACTCTGGAAAATGAAAAACTTAATGGCTGCTGGCAAATATCGTGAAAATACCACCACTGTTTACCATGTAATGCCTTGTGATACTCCGATAGAAACTTGGCTAGTGTAGGCTGTGACCTGAATTAATAATATTGTTTTGCTCATCTCTGTTAAAATGTCAGATTTTTTTGTTGTTTAAAGGAATATCAATGTAAGTAAAGATGCCTTTCAGACTGCCTGTCTGATGAACTGGAATGGATATTAAGTAAGATGAAATCTTTTCATTACAGAAAATGGGTTGTACACAGAGATGTGCAAAGATATTATTGTCATCTTTCCTTGCAGCGAGCTACTTGTGTGGGTCCTTATTCTTTTTCTTTCGTTGAAGTTGTTAAATATGATGTTATTGTCTTGTCTATGTACTTATTTACAGTATTGACCATTGGAATATTTGGTTTCAATTTGTACTTGCCTCATGTTTAACTTTGGGTAAATCACTTAATTTCTGTTTCTCTCTTACCTGCCTGGATAAGATGGTTTTCTTTTATCTCCTCATTTTAAGCTCCTTTTGGATTTTTTTTGATGTTTGTAGGGAAAATAATGAGTCTTAGCTGTAATTTCATTGCACTCAGAAGCCTCGTGTTAACAAATAACAAAACCATGATATTCTGTAGGCATTTCTTCTGAGCAGCATGGTACAGGCTTGTACAAGGTAAGGTGCAAAAATCTCCTCCATCTATTTTTTGTTGTGCCCCACACAAAGGTGAGTTGAAATAACAGCCCTTTTATTTCTGTTCTCCACACGGAGACTGGGAAGACACAAGATGCCACCTCCTGTTGAGGAGACAAGATGAAATCCTTCAGACTGGATGTTGTTTGCATGTGGCTGTGGTGTTGAGGGTAAATCGGACCACAGCAGGGGAATTTCACTTGAATTGATTTCTTGCCAATCAACGCAAACCTCTGACCTCTAATACAGATGTTGGGGGAAGTGTGGGGGAGCCCCCAACCCGGCCTCCGCTGCCCTTATTTTCAGGGACACCTGGGGGGCTGAGGTGGTGCTGGCAATCGTTTCCTCACGGTTCCCCTCCTGGTGGCCGCAGGCCCCTCGCAGTTCCCCTCATGGTGGCCGCAGACCCCTCCTCAGCTCAGCCCTGAAGCCGCTGCCCTGGCCGTGTGGTTTGGGCTGGGTCCTGCTGCTGGGCTTTTGCTTACCTCAGGGCCGGCTAGAACTGGTTCCAACCAGTGGGCTCCCCTCACAGCCTGGGGGGGGCGGCTCGGAGCCATGCCTGTGAGGTACTGAATTTACAGCTGGTATGTTCCCGATTGCCGCTTTATATTGAGGTGGGAAGCAGTGGGGGGAGAAAAAGGAAAAAAAAAAAACCAAAACCAAAAAAGGAGTGGGAGTTGTTCTTTGGTCTGATCGCAGCTGGGTGTCTCCAAAGAGAAAGGCCTCGTACACGTAGGGGCCATCGATGCAGGCGCTGCCATGGCTCAGGGCGATCCACAGTGAAGAGAGGTGGTCCGCAAACCAGGTGGTTAAAGCCTCTTTATCTGTTTCTTTCCTCAGAAATACTTTTGAAACCAAGAGGCCGTGACCAGCAGCAGGGATGCCCCTATGGTGAGTGTTCGAATTGAGGCTTTTGTTGGTGCACGTAATGTCAAATTGGCCGTTTGGTTTATTTTAAGAAGGGAGGAGGAAAGCACTATGCAGTCTGTCAGAAAGCAAGGGAAGTGTAAATACAGAGGAGTTGTACCTCTCGGCATTTTAAGGTAGCATTAATACAGCTCTGAGAACCAATAAACATTTTTATATGGTGATTGTTCTGCATCACATAAAAGATAAAATATAGCTCTGGAGTGCACCAACTTGCCACCTATTATTCAGTTCCTGAACCTCAAAAGCAAATTCTTTTCCAGCAAAACTGCCTCTAAAATGCTAATTGCTAGAAATGTGACCGCTAATCAGTTTGCTCCCATAACACTGCCATCTATATAAATAGGTGTGCATCTTCCAGAAGGGGAGATTTTAAAGACTTTCACTGATAAGATTTTAAAAAAGGATGCCAACTAAGTGATTAGCCCAGTGGCTTTTTGCCGAAAATAATTTTAAGGGGGGTGGTGGTGGAAAGGAAACCTTAAAATCCGTTATACCCTTCTCTATCTTCTTATATTGAATATTTTTATAATGTAGTCCATGATGATGTAAACTCCATCTTTCTAGAGATTTTATATCTAAATGGGAAAATTTGCTAAAGATACATCGTAAGAAAACTCATGCCTTGGCAAAAGGACTAACTGTAGTGCATGCAATGACAGATCTCTTCCATTCCTAATCTGTGTCGTGGAGAAAGCTGGATTACCTAGGTAACATGGGTCTATGTGTCCCCTCGCAGTGCAATCAGATCTTCTGGTTGCATTGCAGATATTCTAGTTAGTGTGTTTCCGTATGATCTGCTTGTTAAAATAAAGAAATGGAATGAGCAATCCAACATCTCTTGCTTTAAAAGCAGATTTTTGTGAAAAGCAGACTTTTGTGTTGTGGTTATCATGAAGAAAAAATTGTATATGCTCAAGGAGGGTATGCTGAAGACTCTAAAACCAGAAGGTGTATGAAGGAATCAAACTCTGTATGCAAATGCATGGGACTGGCTTCAGATTTCCCCCTCACAGCCCCCCACCCTGGTATTTGCAGTTGACAATGTTGCACTACTTGTGCTATCTTAACATCTACAAAGTAATGTCCCTTGTCTGTAATTTTCAGGATGATCTATCTGAACTGAGATAGATCTTCATCTGTTTCTCCTCTTCTGCCCCACCCCCACCGCCCCGTGTATTTCTAAGGTACTTTCTAAGGTATAGCTGTGTACAGTAAGGCTAAGATGAGAAAAACGCAGAACACAAGAAGTAGCACAGGCTTCAGTTTGCATGAATAGCTACACTAGATAGAGATATATATATACACACACCATACCCCCTTTTTATATACACGTATATATTATAATATATAAAAATACTAACATAATAGAAAGAATGTAAAATAATTTTAAAATAACAAAATATAAAATATTTTAGAAAAAATATTAAAATAATGTAGTTGGATATAATAATATAGTATATTTAAATGAATGTCAAATATATACTCTATTATGCAATATATATATTTTTATATGTATATATTCAAGGCCAGGTTGGATGAGGCTTTGAGCAACCTGATCTAGTGAAAAGTATCCCTACCCAACCCCAGGGGGGTTGGAACTGTAGATGATCTTTAAGGTCCCTTCCAACTCAAACCATTCTATGATATATAAAAAGGAGTATTGTCAAAGATAAAGACTTGTTTAAAATGAGATCATCTCTGCAGAAAATAGAGAGAAAAGATGGGAAGAAGTATGCATTAAAAATAAAACCCTGTGTGAGCGAAAATGTATTTATGCTTCAGATTGTACTTGAAGTGTAAGGCATAAACTACTCAGCAGTGTTTCCCCTTTGATTATTGGTTCTGTAAGAGCAGCTGTCATGAATGAATGCTGCAGGTAGCACCTGTTCCCATCTCCCCTTTTCTAGTTTTAATTTTGCATTCTGGGAGTGTGGTACATACATCTGTGTATATGATCACATGCTAATACAACCCATTTTAATGCTTCATTTGAAGGACTCTTCATTATTTCTTGCTCCTGGCTTTATGGCTGCTTAGATTTGGGACACCCAGCTTAATTCTGAGTTGGCTTTTACTATTGTAATTAATTCATATCTATATAAACCTGTTATAATGCAAAATGACAATGGGATCCTGAGTCCTTAAATGGTTAGTGTGGAAAAACTTCTGATGGACCAAATGTGTTGCTGAAGGACAGAGTGTATGTATTTACATTCTGACCTATCACATAAATGCTGTCAGAATTTTGCTCTTAACTTGATTTGTGGCATTCCATTAACAGTTATTCTGTGTACCAGGAGAATAATAATTAATGATTCCCAGACTCCCAGAATTGCAACATAAGGACAGGCACTGTTTGGCAGAACAGAGATTGTACTTTACTACAGACAGGAACTGTTCATATTAATCAAGTGATATTTAGTCTGAAATGACTTTTAGCTAGTGACTTCTTATTCTCAGGTTAACCATATTACTTACACGTAACATGCTCTTCTAATTCTGATGATTATTAATAATCAAAGTCTAGATGCATGGATTTCCATCTTTCAGAAAGAGAAATTGTGCTCTTGATTGACCTTATTTTAAGATGTCTTTAGTGTTGAAATTACCAAGTTAGGGTTTAGAAATGGGGTGGTGAAAGTTTATGGATTTGCTCTTTGATTTAAGCTTTTACAAGGCTGGACACACGTGCAGTGAATGAGTTAAAAAATGTGAAATTAATTGTATGAGTTTCAGGGCTTAGTTATTTAGGACATAATTTTGTGATGGAGAACTTTTTCAGGGCCATCAGTAGTAGGAGTAAATGAGTCACACTTATTTTACCTTGAATACATGCTATTACTGTGATACTTTTCGACAAGGATGTGTTTTTAACAGAATCCTGACTGCTAAAATCCTCCTAATTTCTAGCTTGTTAAATATAAGCTAACATGTTGAATGATGGTGAGGAAATTTAAATTGGGAGATTTTACAAGATGTTATTTCTGCTAGGAAAACAAATTGCATCTTTTGTAGGATGCTAAAAAGCCATGTTGCACTGTAGAAGCTGCTCTCCAATGCTAAACAGACTTGGGCAACAGGAGGCTCCCAGCAGGGAGTTCCTGTAAGACAGGAGCTGACTGCTGGTGTGGAACCAGTGGTTTAACAGCTCCCAGCTGCATTGCTGTGCTAGCGGGGCATTGCAAAGGTTTCACAGGTGCTGCCAAGCCTGGTGTAACTTAGGATGAGGCTCCTCCTTCTTTAACTTGTGGGTGGGCTAGTTTGACGGGTTTTTAAGCTCTTTTTAGTTCTCTGTCAGTTGCTAGCATTAGGGCCTGGTGCTTGTATATGAGCAAGTTCCCCCTTCCTGGTGGTGTGGTTTTTTTGTTTGTTTGTTTGTTTTGGGGGGGGGGGGGGGGGTTGGCCATGAAGGTCACATCGTCTGCTGATACTGCTTTTTCTGTGAGCAATGCTTATGTGCTGTTTCAGGTGTGATGCTTTGTTTTCTTGTGTAGTAGTTCTTTGAAAGAAGCTTTTGGCTGACTGTCTTTGGGAATGAAATGTGGTTTGTGGTCTGCTTATCTACATCTATCCACTAAACATGGGGAAATAACATCCTGAAATCTAATTCAGTATTGATGTGACAAAGAGAAAGATGAAGGACACAATCAGAGACTGCTGCCTTAAATACATCTAATTCCACATGCTGCTATCTACCAGAAAAATTTAATCAATTATAAGTCATTATAATTGTGATACAACTCTATGTGCAGCCATTTATTTATGTAAAATCCTATGTAAGGTATTAAAAAACTGGCCTTATTGTGTGTCGAAGAACGACAATTTTATTACTTCAACCTAAGTGGCACTCAGGATTGTAGCGAAATGACCAGTATTGCAAACTACAAGTACTGTTATTTTTTTGGTGCGAGTTTACCTAGACAGCATCTCTGACCAGCTGTGTGCCTGATCAGTGGCCACTGAAACCAGTGGAAAAAAGCCATTAGCCTCTCCTGTGCAACTCTGCTAATGTTGCCTCTTAGTATGTATATATTTTATAAATGTGAGTGTGTGTGTGTGTATATACATATGCATAGAATCATTTAGGTTGGAAAAGACCTTCAAGATCATCGAGTCCAACCATCAACCATGCCCACTAAACCGCGTCCTGAAGTGCCTTGTCTATGCGCTTTTTGAATACCTCCAGGGATGGTGACTCAACCATTTCCCTGGGCAGAACGTATATACAAACCATATATATGTTTTTATGAAATTTAAAGTCAGAGGGGCATCTTTTAAATGGTCATTAGGAGAAAGGTCTCTGACTTGAGGCACTGTTTCAGATATGTAGCTCTGCTTGCTACAACACTGTCTCCACCATCTGTAAGGAAGCAGCTAGCGGGAAGGATTGAGACGTGGGCGTATGCTTACAGTTTGTGTACCCTTGAGCACGTGTGCTTATGTGCGTGCCACCTGTTTTAGTTGCATATAGTCATTGTGTGAGAGGTATTGAACTTCTTGGTGTTTCTGCAGAGAGACTCAGACAGCAGCTACAGCAGAGGCTCTGCACATTGCCCTACCCGTGTTTCAGTCCCTCAAAGAAAAAGCCTTGAAGAGGTTTTCATGGTTTTCATGTGTGTTTGTTAGTAACAGTGTGTCTCTGTTCTTCCATGTCTGTTGTCCTGTATTTGCCAGACTAAAGAAAACTTTGACCCCAAGGAGGATGTTTTTTGTAGAAGATGAAATACTTGATACTTTGAAAGCTTCTTGCTTTGACTTGGTGATGCTTAGGGTGCTATAGTAGGAGACTTTCCTTTTAGAATGCTGACTAGAGCTCAACACTGTGTTGTGGCCTTTAATAAAAAGCAGCATCAACTAAATAGAAGGATTCATCAGTCCTGTCATGGTCTTTACTAGGAAGTACAGTTGTCTTGGTCTTACTTGGAAAAGTGAATGAGAAGACTGAAAACTGAACGTCTGCCATTGAGCACCGTAATTGCCCAGAGCATGGAGGAGCATTCTGAGCAGGACCAGAAGCCTGTACTGTATCAGGCACTGGGTCTTCAACCCCCCTTGTAGTCATGGGTGTAGGTGGGCTAGTGTGGTACTTTACTGTCCTGGGGGTACAGCTGGTCCTCTGGCAGACTGCCAGGTGTTTGGGGAGAGCATTTCCTCATGTTGTCAACGTTAACTTGGGCTTAAAGATTTGAGCTAATATCTAATCGTAGTCCTGAGACAGACTGTTTGGTTAAGATAGTGGTGTGTCATTTTGTTATTGTTCCTGGAGCATAAGTGACCTCTAAGTAGGAGTTGATCATGTTTTTAAAGGCTCTCACCCATAATATAAATGTGTGTTTTGTGGGAAGACAACGTATAAAAAGCTGCATTCTTGTCAGGTTTCTAATTTATAGGGAACAATGACATGCAATAATCTAATTTATGTCTGTGTACATTATGTCACTGATCACAAGTAATGAGTACAAGCAGATGCTTTGATTTGTATGTGTAGAAATTGTTAGTGGGCTGAGGTAATGGTGAAATAGCTTTAGCTTGCCAGAGGAAAGCTGTTGATTCTGTGCTGGTAGCATACAAAAGTAAATCTTGTGCCTAAAGCTGAGCAGAAAGAGATAGCTAGTGTTGATGAAGTCTGTACTTCTGCAGGCCGAAATACTATTTTCTCAATCCTTTACATGATAGGATTTAGGAGAGGAAACTTCATCTTGGAGATTAAAGTTTTATGCTGATGTGTTCATCTTTGATTAAGGGTATCTCCTCCAAATGAAGATAGTGATAATCATGATAAGTGGCTATTTTCAGTAAATCTGATCATATGATTATCTGTATTTGGTGATCTTAAAAGTCTTTGACAAAGAGACCAAAAATTCTATTAGTAAAAAGAAATTAAGATAGCTGATTTTTTCCAGTTGTTAGTGAAGTCTGTGCATCATATGCTAAATGCTTTAAAAAAACCAACAACAGTAAGCTTGTTTTTCAAATCTTGGTGTGTCATGGGAGCAGGATACATACAAATATTTTCATACTTGGGCATATAAATTTTCAGGCACAGTCTATCAAATGTCTGCAATCTTTTTAAATTCTCCCATATTTCACTGTACTCCTTTATTAGATGCATGGACTAAGAAGTTTGTTTGTTATTTCCAGGAAAATTTGGGTAGGGAGGAACACAGGATGACACCATTACCAAAGCAATCTGGTGCTAATATTGGACAGGGCATGTGAATGCATTACTTCGGTTGTAATACTTTTATGTACTCAGGACAATGTTTGTGGGATCTTGGGAAAAAAACAAGGACATGCATTAGCAATGAAATTAGTTTGCTAGGAAGGACTCTGAGGACCACTCTGTGTCAATTAAGAGCAATTTGGAGTGGCAAATATCTTAAATGCTGGCTGACTCAGCTTGCAGAATGTAGCCAATAACCAAATGGCAGAATTTCACAAGTGGCTACATCAAAACCTTTGTCTCAGTTGATGACACAAACAACATTAATTTCCTGTGTAAAGTATTTTCTCCAAGAGTGAAATCCACCGATCCCAGGTTTTTCTTCACATCTAAGAAAGTATCGTTTCCCCACTGTTCCTGTCTCCTCCTCCACATTCATTCATCTCCTCGTTATTAAGTCACAGATTAATCTTTTCCTTCAAATATTTTGCATTAGTTTTCCTCTAGCCATGTGGGTGAGTGGGAATGACTTAACCTTTTTTGGTGCGATACATTGTCTCTGGCTTTTGTTGAGAATACTTATTGATCTATGGTAGGTAATGCCCTAATGTGAGATGGGGCTAATTAAGAGAAGAAGAAGACAGGCAGCACCCCTCCTTTTTGTGAAAATGAGGAGGCTGTCTTTCTCCTTCTCTCTTGCCTCTTTCTAGTACAACAGTATTTGGATGTGTCTCTTAGTCACCAGGTATAAAGGAAAAACATGGAGGAAAAAAGATGTGTACAGCATTTCAAACTGATAGAAAAATGAAGTCATTTAACATGGAAGGATCCAATACTTCAGTAAGTTAGACATCAAGGGCCTTTCTGTAAATGTAGTGCTAAATGATCCTGAAATCGTATGCACATACGCTTGCTTTCTGTTGCAATCTTTCTCTCAATAACATGAAGAATTACAATTATACTAAACCAATTTCGTCTAGAGTTCAAGCTAATTCAAAATAAACAAGGCTAAATAATAACTCAATATTAACTCAGAAATGTTCAACCCAGATGGCTCTGACCTGTGCAGTAGTCCAGGAATATGCAAACCCCATGTTGCTTATGCCATGAAATTTACTTGACGGCCTTGGTTATTGGCTGGAGTTATGTGGTAGCCTTTTGAATTGTTTTTGAGTTAGCTCCACAGATCAGTAGGAGAACGTCATGTCACCCTGGACTGAAGAGGCCTGAGTTTCCCTAGGTTTACTAAATGACTGTTTGTTTTCTTTCTAGAGTCCAGCCTATGGGGAAGTGCACATAAGAATAAGATAAATATGGCTTTTAAGGGCGAGGACCACTCAGATTCCCTTCCGTTACCTGTTCAGCGGTAAGTGGTGCACTCTGTCATCCAGACTTGAGTGATTCAATGTCTCTAAGGCTGCAGCTGCACTTTCCTTTGAGGATCCAAAGACACTTAAAAACTTATTTTTAAACTCAGTTTTAGGTAAAGTTCACACAGTATGTTGAGAATGAATGTGGAAATCTGATGTGGAAATGATGCATTTCTCAAAGCATTTGCAACTTTGTATACCTGAAGTCTGGTAAATCATGACAGTGACTATGCAGTCATCATTTTAAATGGATGAACATGTTTGCAGTAGAGATGTGACAGTGTTTACTGGATCAGTTCTTTGTCATAATGGAAATCACTGGAACTCGCTGCACTCTGTGAAGACTGCTAAAAACTAGAAATATAAATTTCTTTAACCTGGTTGACTTTCTTCAGGTGTAGCTATCGTAATGATACGAAGGTTATAGTATAATCTCTCCAGTCCGTGGTGCCCTGGTGGGACTGGAGACATTGGTGACTCTACTAATCAACAAGTTTTTAAAATCTGGCTGTTGGTTGGCATCTAGTAGCTGTATCTGCATAGCATACTTTCACTTCTAGCATAATGGAGGTTCCATGAAAAGAAAAAAAATGAATAATGAATACAATAACCTTCTGCATTCTCATTGAACTACAGTCTTGATATGTGGCACAAGTGATTTTTTTGGGGGAGGGGGTGGTGGTGGTGGTGTGGTGTGTGTGTGCTGCTGAATCCAGGAATAAAATCAGAAATAAAAAGGATTGAAATTTCAGTCTTTCTCCTAGTCTTCTTTCTCCAGGTCAGATTGTAATTCTTTGTTGTAGTTAACTGGCTGCTGACATGCAATCTCAAAATGTGATGCTTTTCTTCATAAGAAATTTGATATTTTTCTACCTTTCCCTGGTTGAGTCTTCTAGCAGATACTTTGGTAATGCTGTTAAACTCACAGTCACAGTAAGACCATATGAGTATATTGTCTTCTGGAAAAAATACCATGTGGAGGAACATAGTTTGGGTATTCTAGGTGCCAAAGTAACTGGTACTGTTTGTTAGATTCTAGCCAAAACTTGCTTTGGAATTCAGTGAGTCCTAGAAGCCCTGAATAGCCAAGCATGGAGTGGGCTGGTATAAACAGCAATGAGGTGTCCTGTATTACTTACTAGTTTAATTTTCTTTCATGGGATGGAGCCATGGAATATAACTTCAGATGCACACAGCACTGAAAACAGACTACTGACTTTGCTATGGAAATGCTCAGGCTAACCCAATGGTCAGATAAGGTGTCAGACATCCAGGTTAATTGCTTGGTGATAACTAATGGGTTCCAGAAGCTGAATCCTGGATCAAAAGTCAAAGAAGTTGTTAAAGCCAGCTGCTATGCCAAGAACTTAGATTGCAAAATGGGCCAGTGAAGCCTCTTATTGTAGTAGAAAACTAGCTGCAAGCAGAACCAAAGGCAGTAGGTCCTATGGATGGCTGATCCAGGTTGATGGTGGCAAGTTTTGTTTGCCAACACCTAAATGGGGAAATTGGCTGCAAACTCGCTAAGCTAGTGACTGGAAATGTGGAATAGGAATATTGCATGCACCACTCAAAGGTAACAGCAGCACAGAACTGAAGAGCACTGAATTTTGTAGGCTGGAGATTTCTGGAAAAGGAAACTGCCTGCAGGTCAGTTCTACTGCATTCAGGGAAGCAGAACTCTGCCGTGCTATGTGAGCAAAACCATGCCACCTTACACTGTCTCTGCACTACAATGTACCTTGGCACAAGAAGTGATCTGCAGAAGTCCCACGTAGCAAGCACTATGTTCTGGCAAACAGCTTGGCTCAGCAGGGCAATGCTATACAGAGAAATTTAAAAATAAATACTTTCCCCCACCCCAAATAAAATATGACGCTCTTAATTTCTGTGTTTATTTTGAAAGGGAATCTTTTTTCCTTTTGATGAGGGTTATTTCAGAGAAAGCCCATGTAACAAGATAGGCAGACTGAAGTTACCAGTTGTCAGACAGGTGAAGGGCACAGGGAAGACGAACTGAAAATGAGGAAACATGTTTTTACCCTAAGAATTTACAGAAAAAACCCAGTATGGACTAGATCAATAACGTCCAGGAGCTGTACAAAATGCTGTTCTTGATGATTTTTTTTAAACACTCAACATAATAGCTTTTTCCAAAGAAATGGAATTTATGTGAGATTGAATTGTTTCTCTGGGTTGGAGAAAGGAGTGATATGGATCCTATAGGGAGTTTAAAAGGATTAAGTCAGGTTTCAAAATAACTAACAAGATTCAAGTATTATTTATTGTTTATTGTTGATGTAACCAAGCCTAGGGTGTAAGCCTGTCTCAGGATTCCAGTTCATGCTCCTGCTTTTTGTGAGGGGGACTTGAATTAATTTGAAGGCATGCACTGTTCTGTCCTGTCACAGGGAAAAGGTAACACAAACCCAACTGAGGTTAGTCCTGTGGAGCACCACAACCATGTCTTGCTTTATGTTTAGGTCCGAATCTTTCAGAAGTAAAAGCAGACACATCCCCAAGCAAGAATATCTGTCTCCATAGCAAAAGTGTACCATGCACATACAAACTGATTCCAAGTGTTTCCACAGCAGCCATTAAAGTCAACAGGTATCTTGGCTGCATAAGGAATTTAGAACTGGGGCCTTAAACCAAGTCTCTATGCTGCATGCATTGTTGTTTACGCTATTGTCTCCCCTCAGATTTTGTGGGAAAACACAGCTTGTATCGGAAAGTCTCTAGAGTATTGAGCCACTATGCTAGTGGTTTTCTAACATACTGTCAGACCTACTTTCTCTAATTGACATCCAGAGTGCTACGGATACGATATTTAAAACTAGAGAGTATCCTGAGGTAAAAACCCAAGTTATTGTTACAGAAACTTTATTTTCTGTTTCAAAGAGTTAGGAATTTACAATTAGTGACAGTTTTGTCCCTTAGGAGAGAAAATGGTTGGAATTGGATCACTTTTATAAAGAATTGTTCTAGTGACTCTCCAAAAACTGTCAGTAGTCCTACATAAAGCACTTCACAGGACCATAAAAAAATAATCTGTTGCCATGAGTGATGGCCAGTTCACTATAGCAGGTGAAAGGTATATATATTCCTTAGAGATGCATATATTCTCATTCTGTAGGAGGATTGTTTTATTATAGCTTTTGAAAAATGTCATGACCCTTTCCTCACATCTTTCTATTGGTATTGGTTTTCCATATTTCTGGTGAGCTTTTCCAGATGGGAAAGGCAATGTAAAAGGAGCGGCATTTCTCTTCTGTCCCTGGCCCCCCCTCCTGTATAATGAAAAATCATTGGCCTTTTTGTTTTCTTTAAGTTAAAATTGTAACTTACAGCTTTTTTCATTGTTGTCATGGTTTTTTGTAGTTTTCATATTGGATAGTAAACTAAACATTTGGAGTGCTGAATCTGGAGTCATTCAGCTAAAGAAAGAGTACTCATAACAAAAAGTGAAATAGGACACTTCTTGCTTCTCAGATTATATGTTCAGTTCGGTGTTGCAATTGTGAGAAATACAGTATGATTAGACATATTTTTTAAAAAGGAATAAAGTAAGGTCTTATGTGGAAATCAGGTAAAACACCATCACCACCACCAAAAAACCCCCTCAAACAAAACCAATGAAACAAACAACCCAGCCTTGCCCATCCCCCCCTCCCCAATCTTGCTGAAAGATGTTGAAATTTGGGCTATATATCTCAGAGGTATTCTTGAAAATGAAGTGGGGGTTGGAATAGAGAGAATTTGTCTTCCTGATCTTCAGAAATGCAATACTGCTGGATTATTTAATACATTGTCTAAACATCCTTATAGCTTCAACAATGAAAGATGATACTGGAGGTTATAATTTCAACTTGCATACAAAAAAAGGGCAATACTGATTATTTAAAGTTTTGTTTGTTTGTTTGCTTATAAAAGGTCAATACTTTGAATATGAAGACCAGGAAGATAAACCTAGTAGATGTCTATATTTCATTTCTTTTTCCTGGCTTTAATAATATTATGATGTTGTGTTCTGGTGGAAGTTTACATAATCATTGGAATATAGATATGAATTCTTATCGCTGCTTCAGATGAAGGACGTGAGGCAGAGAAAGTAGACAAGCCTTTCAAATCTAGGTAGTTGTGGTTATGCCATTTGTAGCATTTCATCTCTCAAAATCACTTCCTTGATTTGATACCCGAAAGCTGGAAAAATTTGCCATAAGAGACTTCTGTGGCAGAGCCAAAAATAGAATCCAGGCTTCCTGTCTCCTAGTTCTTAACCAAAAGACAGTCTTTCCTCCTTTTGTTACTTTCTTCCTTTTTTTGTTGAACTAAAGATCTGAGTCCTGTGAAAGAACAATATGAATAAGGTCATGTCATGCATATTTATAGCCTTGCATTGCTCTTTAAAATGTACTGTGTATCTGCAGGTGTTCTGGTAACTTCTCTAGAGGATCTGCTTAGGTGTCCTGTTACATAAATTAAGATTAACATGCCCTCTACTATTAAGAATATCAGTGTTAGTGTATCTATCAGCTCTTAATAAATCTGGATTTCTTCCAGTATGCTTTTGGGTTTTTTTAGCCTATTGTTTGTTTATTTTTTTTTCTTGCAGTGCTATTTTTGTATGTGTGCATGGTAGGTAATGTGGTAGGTGGAGATCTGTTCACTGTGCATGCATGCTCTCTCTGCTGAAAGAAACTGTACAGGCTGTAGCGACTACCTGATCTGTACATTATGTAAGATATGATGGAAGTTACTGAAGGATGGAGATTCATAAAATGACTTGAAGAAAAAAATCCTGTTATAGGCACAACTTTAAAATGGAAGCAAGAACATCGTTAATGTGAGAAAAATATGCCTTTTAAGTCCAGGTAGGAATGTAATTATCTTGCCCCAAACTCAGGTTTGCTGAAATAAATGGAGTAGTTAAAAAAACGAACAAAACCCCCCAAACCCAGGAGTTGCTATTTGCCAGTGTCATACACAAAAATCGGTGTGTTCTTTAAGTTCAGATTTGAAACCTTTTCCGAAGTAATAATTTGTGCTGAGGAATGTGCTTCTCTAACATTCAGCAAGAGCAGGGCTTTAGAAAGCCCCCACATAGCTGAGATAGCAATATAGCAACAGAACTATTGCAAGGCCCACACCGTGATGGCCCTTGAATAAACAGTAGCTTAAGGTACAGAGAGCTAAAGTGGAGAAGATGCCAAATCTCATGGTATAAAAATTTGAGGTCAGCTTTGGCTTGGTTATGAGAAAAAAATACTGTTCTGTGTCTGTATTTCCTTGTCTAACTATGTATAAAGACAGATGAAATTGATATTTGGAAACTTGTAATGTGTTTGTCCCCTTGGATCCAGAGGAACTGAGGATAATTGGGTGTAGGGGGTGTTAAAGGGTGAGGACTTGCAGTGAAAGAAGAATTTGTTGATTAGGTTCAAAATCCAAGGACAATACTGAAGGATTTAAGGAATGCACAGTGAGAGAGACCCCGAAACTTTATTTTCTCAGCAAATGATATGAACTGGAATACTACCTCACTGCAGACTGTAGAGAATTCTGGGTGAATTGTCATCCAGAGGGACCTTGACAAGCTAGAGAGGTGGGTCTGTGTGAACCTCAAAGTTCAACAAGGTGAAGTGCAAGGTCCTGCACCTGGGTCAGGGCAATCCCAAACATGGATACAGGCTGGGTGATGAGTGGATTGAGAGCAGCCCTGTGGAGAAGGACTTAGGGCTGTTGGTGGATGAAAAACTAAATATTGAGCTGGCAATGTGTGCTCGCAGCCCATAAAACCAATCCTATCCTGGGCTGCATCAAAAGTGTGGCTAGCAAGTCCAGGGAGGTTATTCTCCCCCTCTACTCTGCTCTCGTGAGACCCCACCTGGAGTTCTGCATCCAGCTCTGGGGCCCCCAGCATAAGAAAGACATGGACCTGCTCGAGTGAGTCAAGACAAGGGTCCCAAAGATGATCAGGGGGCTGGCGCACCTCCCCTGTGAGGACAGGCTGAGAGAGTTGGGCTTGTTTAAGCCTAGAGAAGGGAAGGCTCCAGGGAGACCTTTTAGCAGCCTTCCAATACTTAAAGGGGTCTACAGAAAAGATGGGGAGGGACTCTTTATCAGGGAGTGCAGTGATAGGATGAGGGGTAATGGTTTTAATCTACCCTCTTTCAGTTTTGGATTAGATATTAGGAAGAAATTCTTTACTGTGAGGGTGGTGAGGCACTGGAACAGGTTGCCCAGAGAAGTTGTGGATGCCCCATCCCTGGCAGTGTTCAAGGCCAGGCTGGATGGGGCTTTGAGCAACCTGGTCCAGTGGAATGTGTCCCTGCCTATCGCAGGGGGGCTGAAACTAGATCATCTTTAAGGTCCCTTCGAACCCAAACCATTCTATGATTCTAGGAATTGTTCAAAATAACTTGCATGTTTTTACTAAGCAAACAGAAAGCAAACACTTCTAAGGCTACCTCCGGAGCTCTAGGACCAATGTCCTCCATCTATGAAGTGCTGGGCACCATGTTCTCTTTCACAACTTTGCTAAGTACTTTGTTGCTTGCCCAGTGGAGAATGAGGTGTTGATTGAAATGATGCTAAAACCTTTATGAAACTGGAAGAAAAAAATCAATTGTTTATATTTGGGATTAACTGATATTTTGACATATAATATTTGCCAAAAGTTGAAAGTTGAGACTTGAAATAGAAGCAAGAGAAATGCAGAAACTGCATTAATTCTACTTGTTTCTCTGCCAAATCAGGATGATAAACATGTAGAACTTTATGAAACATATGGATGTATGAGATGAAAAATATGAAAGTCTATAATGGATTATATTTTTTTATAATGGAAATTGCATTCCTCATCCAAAAAAGCCTCAACACTTGACAAAATATTCCTAGTAAGGAAGATGTGTTTTAAAAAAAAACCACAAAACTTTGTGAAGTAAGATGCATTTCTACCTGTTCAGGAGCTGAATTATTTCAAGGACTATTCACATCAGATTTTACTTCTAGAGCTTTATCTGGCGTCTGCACAGCTGAGAAAGAGGGGTGTGTTGGGTTTGCATGGCAAGGTTTTGGTAGCTGGGGGGGCTATAGGGGTGGCTGCTGTGAGAAGCTGCTTAGAAGCTTCCCCCTTGTCCGACAGAGTCAATGCCAGCCGGCTCCAAGATTGGCTCGGCCTTGGCCAGCAGCGGGTCCATCAAGACAGTTGATAGTGCCTCTGGGATAACATATTTAAGAAGGGAAAAAAAGTTGCTCTGGCACAGAAACTGCAGCCAGAGAGAGGAGTGAGAATATGTGAGAGAACTCTGCAGACCCCCAGGTCAGTGAAGGAGGAGGGGGAGGAGGCGTTCCAGGCGCCGGAGCAGAGATTCCCCTGCAGCCTGTGGGGAAGACCACGGTGAGGCAGGCTGTCCCCCTGCAGCCCAGGGAGGTCCACGGGGGAGCAGATCTCCACCTGCAGCCCGGGGAGGACCCCATGCCAGAGCAGGTGGGTGCCCGAAGGAGGCTGTGACCCTGTGGGAAGCCCGTGCTGGAGCAGGCTCGTGGCAGGACCTGCAGATCTGTGGAGAGAGGAGCGCAGGCTGGAGCAGGTTTGCTGGCAGGAGTTGTGACCCTGCGGGGGACCCACACTGGAGCAGTCTGTGCCTGAAGGACTGCACCCCGTGGAAGGGACCCACGCTGGAGCAGTTCGTGAAGAACTGCGCCCTGTGGGAAGGACCCACGTTGGAGAAGTTCGTGGAGGACTGTCTCCTGTAGGAGGGACCCCATGCTGGAGCAGGGGGAACAGTGTGAGGAGTCCTGCCCCTGAGGAGGAAGGAGCGGCAGAGACACTGTGTGAGGAACTGACCCCAACCCCTG